>NC_139988.1:63049996-63078996 GCF_964263955.1 Coregonus lavaretus | reverse complement strand
CAACTACACTGAACAAAAATATAAATACAACATGTAAATAAAAGATCCCAGATATCTTCCATATGCACAAAAAGCTTACTTCTCTCAAATTTGGTGCACAAATTTGTTTACATCCCTGTTAGTGAGCATTTCTTCTTTGCCAAGATAATCCATGCACCTGAAAGGTGTGGCATATCAAGAAGCTGATTAAACAGCATGATCATTACACAGGTGCACCGTGCGCTGGGGCCAATAAAAGGCCACTCTAAAATGTGCAGTTTTGTCACACAACGCAATGCCACAGATGTCTCAAAGTTTTGAGTGAGCGTGCAATTGGCATGCTGACTGCAGGAATGTCCACCAGAGCTGTTGCCAGATAAATGAATGTTAATTTCTCTACCATAAGCCGCCTTCAACATCGTTTTAGAGAATTTGGCAGTACGTCCAACCGGCCTCACAACCTCAGACCACGTATAACCACTCCAGCCCAGGACCTCCACATCTGGCTTCTTCACCTGCGGGATCGTCTTTGACCAGCCACTCAGACAGCTGATGAAACTGTGGGTTTGCACAACCGAATAATTTCTGCAAAAACTGTCAGAAATCGTCTCAGTGAAGCTCATCTGAATGCTCGTCGTCCTCACCAGGGTCTTGACCTGACTGCAGTTGGCAAATGCTCACCTTAGATGGCCACTGGCACGCTGGAGAAGTGTGCTGCTGACGGATGAATCCCGGTTTCAACTGTACCGGGCAGATGGCAGACAGTGTGTATGGCGTCGTGTGGGCAAGTGACTTGCTGACATAAACTTGTGAACAGTGTCCCATGGAGGCGGTGGGGTTATGGTATGGGCAGGCATAAGATACGGACAAGGAACACAATTGCATTTTATCAATGGCAATTTGAATGCACAGAGATTCTGAGGCCAACTGTCATGCCATTTATCTGCCGCCACCACCTCATGTTTCAGCATGATAATGCATGGCCCCATGTCTCCAGGATCTGTACACAATTCCGGGAAGCTGAACTTTTCCCAGTTCTTCCATGGCCTGCATACTCACTAGACATGTCACCCATTGAGCATGTTTGGGATGCTCTGGATCGACATGTACGACAGCGTGTTCAAGTTCCCGCCAATATCCAGTACCTTCGCACAGCCATTGAAGAGGAGTGGGACAACATTCCACAGGCCTCAATCAACAGGCTGATCAACTCTATGCGAAGGAGATGTGTCTAGCTGCATGAGGCAAATGGTGGTCACACCAGGTACTGACTGGTTTTCTGATCAACGGCCCTATTTTTTTTTGACTGCTTTCCTTATATGAACTGTAACTCTTTCAGATGGAATTTCATAGAAATCGCTGTGTATTTTCCTGTAAGACAACTTTTAATAGACAGGCATGTTTCATATTTCATGAGTTTTTAAACAATTAAGAAGAATTTTGTGTATTTTGTGCAGTGTATTTTGTGCAGAATGTTGACAAAAAAACGACAATTCAAACCATTTGAACCCCACTTTGTAACAAAATGTTGTACCATATAGGCCTACCCATGGGCGCATAAGCTGCATGCGCACTTACAGTGGTCTTATGGAAAGAATAGGCCTATTTCCGATATTGATAGACAATGATGCACTGAATTCATTATTTACATTTTAGTCATTTAGCAGACGCTCTTATCCAGAGCGACTTATGAGTGCATACATTATTTTTATTTTTTTCATACTGGCCCCCCGTGGGAATCGAACACACAACCCTGGTGTTGCAAACGCCATGCTCTACCAACTGAGCTACTTCCCTGCCGGCCATTCCCTCCCCTACCCAAGGACAAGTAGGGCTTACACAAATGGACGCATGGTCTCCATCCATGCGCGTATTAATAGCTTATGCCGCATGGCAATATGATGCAGGGATAGCACACAGTAGCGCAGGATACCAGAGAGAATAAATGTAAGTTCATACACTTATTTGCATGGTTTTTATATAGCCTATATACAGTATGCTATGTTGAAATATAGAGGTAGGTCAATGTAAGCCTATACCGGTATGTAGCTAGACATATAGGCTAATTAACTAAGCCTATCTCTGCATTTGAAAGTAAATTGGCCAGATAAAACGCTTGACTATTTTCCCTCTAACAAAACCATGTAAAACCTTGTTTTTAACCCCCTATAGGCATTTTTATATACATCACCATGTGCATCAGAGTCGCATATTTCTTGTGTATTGAGAGCATCCTGACTGGTTGCATCACTGCCTGTTATGGCAACTGCTCGGCCTCCGACCGCAAGGCACTACAGAGGGTAGTGCGTACGGCCCAGTACATCACTGGGGCCAAGGTTCCTGCCATCCAGGACCTCTATACCAGGCGGTGTCAGAGGAAGGCCCTAAAAATTGTCAAAGACTCCAGCCACCCTAGTCATAGACTGCTCTCTCTGCTACCGCACGGCAAGCGGTACCGGAGCGCCAAGTCTAGGTCCAAGAGGCTTCTAAACAGCTTCTACCTCCAAGCCATAAGACTACTGAACATCTAATCAAATGGCTACCCAGACTATTTGCATTGCCCCCCATCCCTCTTTTACAATGCTAATACTCTCTGTTTATTATCTATGCATAGTCACTTTAATAACTCTACCTACATGTACATATTACCCCAATTACCTCGACTAACCGGTGCCCCTGCACATTGACTTGGTTCTGGTACCCCCTGTATATAGCCTCAATATTGTTATTTTTACTTCTGCTCTTTAATTATTTGTTACTTTTATTTTGTATTATTTTATACTGTATTTTTTTTGGGGTGGGGGGGGGTGTATTCTTTCTTAAAACTGCATTGTTGGTTAAGGGCTTGTAAGTAAGCATTTCACTGTAAGGTCTACACCTGTTGTATTCGGCGCATGTGTCAAATAACATTTGATTTGATTTGATTATTTCACAGCTCGTTTTTTAACATAAAGCAACACAGAGTTAAACATCGTCATATATCATACCTAGGCCTATATATTTCACCTCCGATTTATTTTAGCGATCCACGCACGAGTGGCTCGATCAACATTATATTTTTATATTTTATTAAATTATACTCAATTGTCCATTCTCTTGTATATATCATGGATATATTTAAACTTACATTCCTTTATGTAATTTAACTTTCACATCAGTGGTGTGTCCAGAACATTTTAAATGGGGTTAGGGGGAGCATAACATTTTGAACCTTAATCGATGCAAGGTGAATTTAATAAATATAATTATGATAGTTCCATGCATTAAATGCTTCAGCTTAGGTTTGGTACATTTCCTTGTTCAAATAAATCATAAATTAATTGTGTCACGTGTACACAATGTCTACATGACGTGTACATGTCACGTGACATGTACGTGATGTGAACGTGTCGGCAGTTTGACGCCTAATAAAAAATGTGTCTCCATTGAAAGTCGATCTTATTTCATGACGGTATCTTAGGCGCATCTTACATGTTAGGTAACTTGGTGATCGGTGTCAGTAGCTACCGTGGGCTCATTATCGGCCCAAATCACTCTCCATACGTGCATATGATTGTATATGTGATTGATTGACTGGCTGACTGACTGACGTGTGTGTGCGCCTCACCTCGCTGATGGTGACATTGTAGCCCCCCTGGCTCTCGATGACGGGTGTGTTGTCATTGACGTCCAGGATGTTGACGGTGAGAGAGACATCTCTGTAGCGGGGAGGCACGCCGCTGTCCATGGCACGCACCTGTCATAACACACACACACACACATACATGCACACGCGTCCGTCAGTCAATCAATTACACACACACACAGACAGACAGACAAACAGATGTACACGTGCGTAAGCAGGTGGGCATACATTATATACGCAACGATAGTTTTAGATTTATTCCTACCACTACGCTGCTGTTGATTATTGATTCCCATTACCATTGGTATCTAACTATTTATCCTGCTTCTGGTCACTATTACTTTTGTTTAGACGTACAGTGCATTCGGAAAGTATTCAGACCCCATTATTTTTCCACATTTTGTTACATTACAATTGATTAAATTGTTTTTTTCCTTCATCAATCTACAAACAATACCCAATAATGACAAAGCAAAAACAGGTTTCTTGCATTTACATAAGTATTCAAACCCTTTACTCAGTACTTTGTTGAATCAACTTTGGCAGCAATTATAGCCTCGAGTCTTCTTGGGTATGATGCTACAAGCTTGGCACACCTGTATTTGGGTAGATTCTCCCATTCTTCTGTCAGGTTGGATGGGGAGCGTTACTGCACAGCTATTTTCAGGTCTCTCCAGAGATGTTCGATCGGGTTCAAGTCCAGGCTCTGGCTGGGCCACTCAAGGACATTCAGAGACTTGTCCTGAAGCCACTCCTGCGTTGTCTTGGCTGTGTGCTTAGGGCTATTGTTATTTTACTGCTGCTCTTTAATTATTTGTTATTTTTCTATTTTCTTCTTTTTTTATTTATACTTATCTATTTTTTACTCAACAATTATTTTTCTTAAAACTGCATTGTTGGTTAAGGGCTTGTAAGTAATTATTTCACTGTAAGGTCTACACCTGTGTCACGGATTCAGCCGAGGCTGCTCCTCCTCCTTGCTCGGGCAGGCTTCGGCGTTCGTCGTCCCCGGAGTACTAGCTGCTGCCGATCTATGTTTCGGTGTTTGGTCTTTATTGTTTACACCTGTTTCCCATTATGTTTTATTGTGTTCCCTTTATAACCCTCTGTTTCTCATTGTGTATTGTGCATAATTGTTTTGGTCTTTTCGGCAGTTGCCCATGTGTGCGGGTTGTATTGTTCCTCTCTGTATGAGGTTGCCTTTTGTACTTTGGATTTGCACTGTATCCAGTAAAGTATCTGCCAGTAGCTCGGTGTCCTGCTCTTGACTTCGCCTACCGCATACACGTCGCTTTGACAACCTGTTGTATTCGGCACATGTGTGAAATAAAACCTATTTGATTGTCCTGTTGGAAGGTGAACCTTCGCCCCAGTCTGAGTCAAGGATCTCTCTGTACTTTGCTCCGTTCATCTTTCCCTCGATTCTGACTAGTTTCCCAGTCTCTGCCGCTGAAAAACACCCCCACAGCATGATGCTGCCACCACCATGCTTCACCGTAAGGATGGTTCCAGGTTTCCTCCAGACGTGACGTTTGGCATTCAGGCCAAAGAGTTCAATCTTGATTTCATCAGACCAGAGAATCTTGTTTCTCATGGTCTGAGAGTCTTTAGGTGCCTTTTGGCAAACTCCAAGCGGGCTGTCATGTGCCTTTTACTGAGGAATGGTTTCCGTCTGGCCACGTCTGGCCAAAGGCCTGATTGGTGGAGTGCTGCAGAGATGGTTATCCTTCTGGTAGATTCTCCCATCTCCACAGAGGAACTCTAGAGTTCTGTCAGAGTGACCATCGGGTTCTTGGTCACCTCCCTGACCAAGACCTTTCTCCCCCGATTGCTCAGTTTGGCTGGGCGGCCAGCTCTAGGAAGAGTCTTGGTGGTTCCAAACTTCTTCCATTTAAGAATGATGGAGGCCACTGTGTTCTTGGGGACCTTCAATGCTGCAGAAATGTTTTGTTACCCTTCCCCAGATCTGTGCCTCGACACAATCCTATCTCGGAGCTCAACGGACAATTCCTTCGACCACATGGCTTGGTTTTTGCTCTGACATGCACTGTCAACTGTGGGACCTTATATAGACAGGTGTGTGCCTTTCCAAATCATGTCCAATCAATTGAATTTACCACAGGTGGACTCAAGTTGTAGAAACATCTCAAGGATGATCAATGGAAACAGGATGCACCTGAGCTCAATTTTGAGTCTCATAGCAAAGGGTCTAAACATTTCTAAAAACTTGTTTTTGCTTTTTCATTATGGGGTACTGTGTGTAGATTGATGAGGACATGTCTTAATTTAATCAATTTTAGAATAAGGCTGTAACATAACAAAATGTGGAAAATGTCAAGGGGTCTGAATACTTTCCGAATGCACTGTATATATTACCATTGGTATATTACCATAAGTATTTATATATTCCTGCTACCAGTCACTTTTCAGCCCTGTTTACATGTATATCCACATGTACATCCACCTATCACACCTACACTGACACTCTTGCACACACTCACACTAACACCCACACACTTAAACTTACAGACTCAACCCACACACAAACCCACCCACCACTTATGCTGCTGCCATACTATTTACTATTATTAATCCTGCTACTCCTGCTATTTATCCTGACCCTGTATATACTGTAGTTTCCTATCTTATTTCAGTTTTTTTTTGTGCCTTTTATTAGTTATATTATTTTGATATTGATTACTGCACTGTTGGGTAGGTCTTGCAAGTTAACCATTTCTGTGTACTTGTGCATGTGACAAATAGAACTTGAACTTCAACTATTAGGTCTTGATTGGCCAATGCATGTTAAATTTACCTTTTCCTCTCCTCTTTTCTCCGTCAATAGTCCATATTCCTGAACAAAGTTTGGCTCATCAGCTGAGAAGCCTATACCCTAAATGGTCACCAGATGGCACTGTGATCCGTTCGCTAGTTTTATTTGCAAAAAGGGGGCTGAAAAATTAGCATTATCCCATAGGCACTTTTTTAAATGACCTTCACAAATTTGTCAACAGTGACAATCGAATCACAGAGAAAGATGAATTATGACCACTTGCATTTCAATATTCGAGAAAGGTGTTGTTGTTGTAATTAAAACCAATATTTTATCTGCTATCTTTCCCATTCAAAAATGAAGGAAAACTAACTAATTACATGGGGGGAAAGGCAATTGCTAATAATTCATTTTTGTTGAAGGAGAAAGATAAACATGATTAGGATTATAGATCTTACAGTCTCAGTCAAAGTGAGAATGCAGCGTGTCCTGATTGGATATCTATCTGATCTATGTTCAGGGCTGTGACTTCGTTCTCCTGTCTTGACTACTTGGCACCATTAGCAACCAGTAGCTAGCGGCACAAGTTATTAGCTAGCTACATAGCGTTATATCCTGACAACATTGACGCTCAATATATTTAGTTCAATTCTCAGCAATATTCACAATTGAATTCGAGGCCAGAATGCTTTCATTGTATATGTTTCTGTTAGCTTTAGTTGTATATAGGTCTCTAGCTAGCAGCTAGGCTCCAGGGTTAAACATCCTGTCCCAGCGACCAACAACTAGCTAGTACAACCATAGCTACCTTTCCAAACAGTGATGGCCACAGAGGAATGCCTCTGCTATCAGGTGTGCACAGAGGCAGGGACTGCTAGCGAAGATTGTGGGGCCCACCACAGTGTTGGCCCCCACAAGGACAGAGGGATACTTACCACCTTCTTCCACATGCCGAAGAAGAACTGTAGTAGGTAGCCCAGACCAGAGAGAGTGGGAGGACAGATGTCCATCAGGTTAGTTATTTAATTGAATTCATTACTTTTTTTCACAAGCTCCTTTGCTGCATCTAAGTTAGCTAACATTAGCTATAATCAGTCTAGCTAACTAGAACCAGTCTAGCTAACTAGTGTTGGCAACTAGCAGGCAGTAGCCAGCTAACTAGCCACAGTAGCTAGCTAAACTTGTTCTAACTAGGTAGCCGACTTACATCACCAGCTTACGTTAACATTACATTAATTAATTTCCATACGAATAGCTAGCTACATTGTGAAAAAGGTAATGAAACAATATAGCCAGCTACCAAACAAACATTCCCATACTGATATAACGTTACTCAAATACCAGTCTGAAAAGCACATGGCTTTGTATAGAGGCATGTTCATTCAACGTTTTGTGTGGAGGATGTAGCCTAACTTGAAGGAATGTCACTTTTTATTTTTCCATTACAATCCTACCCATTCATTTTAGCAATCCCCCAGCCCGACATATTACAACTGTCAATGGCAATGATGGTATCAGGTGGGTAACATGAATGTCTTGCTATTTATGGTGCTTGACAGATATTTGTTTTGTTCTTTGTGGACAATTACACCTTGCTGCCTACAGGCTGTGCCTGGAGTGGGCCCTGGGAAGAGAGCGGCTGGGGCCAGAAAACCAAGTAGTGCTGCCGGCATGTGTTGTCAGCTCCACCTGGAGCAAATTCCTCTCTCCTGATTGGCACTACGAGGGGTTCCTGGAGGTTGAGGAGTCGCAAGGTATAATATATTAAATGTTTAATTAAAACATTAAAAACAGGCTTACTGCACATCCTTGTCATTATTCTATGCATAACTTCAGTCAAGGGTTTTCTACATCACTTGCAGTTGAACAGGTTTAGAGTAGGGTTAATATATATCAGAGGCCACAAAAGTTAAATGCATGCTTTATTCAGATACATGGTTGTCTCCAACTACAGAGTTGTGCACTATTCATGGAGGGCAGGATAACCGCAAGGTAACCCTAACCCTACTGTGAAGACCGAGGGTACCTACGGGGAAGAAAATACAAACAGAGAGAAAATTCAGGTGGTAATAAATTCACAAGTCTTACCAGGTCCCATTGGTCTCTCAAAATCCACTTTGTTTACACTACTTCCATGATTTGCATGAGTAAAAAAGGTCAACTGATCTCACCTTCCATATTTACATTTAAGTCATTTAGCAGACGCTCTTATCCAGAGCGACTTACAAATTGGTGCATTCACCCTATAGCCAGTGGGTTAACCACTTTCCCCCCCCATTTTTTTTTTTTTTTTTTTTTGCAAAGCGTTGGTCCTTGTGATGGTTCCAAAACGTGTCGCAGAGCCGCAGCGACCCACTGACGTCAACCACCACATCCCTAGGTCACTTCAAAACTATGGGACTCCCAATCACGGCCGGTTGTGATACAGCCTGGAATCGAACCAGGGGGTCTGTAGTGACGCCTCAAGCACTGAGATGCAGTGCCTTAGACCGCTGCGCCACTCGGGAGCCAACCAGGCCCTGAGGACTAGGTAGGTCAAAGCAATGTATAGCCAAACATTAGTATTTCTGGCATTGTCATAAATAAATAGCTAGCTAGCTAAATAATTGGCTAGGTAGCTAATGTTATAACTTTCAGGACCTAGGGACCCACGCTGACAGGTAAAACTATTGGTAACATCAGTTGCAGGAGGACTGTAATGCTAACTAGCAAGCCTGTAGTTGTTAATGGTACACAGACGACATCAGAAAGACAGAGCTTTTAATAAACCTCGATAGACAGGCATAGTTGAAATATACACCTTTTGATTGTTATAATTGTAATTCTGGCCTACCATGCCTAGCCTGCCACATCCAGCGCAAATCCATGGCCTCCTGCAGCCCCCGGCTCTTCTCTGAAAGTACTGCCACCATCTCCTGAAGTACCAAACAAGACAGGGAATCAGACATGTTAGGTTACACATAAACACTTTTTCTTTCCAAGCCCCATTTTGAGGAGTATTGAATCTACTTGCATCTAATCCCCTTTATTCTTTATTTTAGAATATTCATACATCAAAAGAAAGTCTATTCAACAATCTGAGCCTGGTCCTGTCCAAATTATTGAGGTCTACTATCTGAGTAATTTACAATCCTGTCTCAATAGAAAAGTGCTCAGACTGTTGACAGCAAGTGCAGAGATTGGGAAAACACCTCTATTTGCACATTTGGTCTAATTTCGAAGGGAATTTGGGCATCATCCAACATTTACATTCCACTTTTACCCATCTCCATTCAACATTAACAATACAATACAAACCTGTGTCTTCACCATCCTCTGGTGGCTCAGCCTCCAGCCTCCACTGGAGATATAAAACACATCAGACCGCAACAGTGTTTCTAGGAGGGGTCTATTACATGTCTGTATGGTCTGACACAAAGTATTATCAAATTACCCTTGTGCTGACTGTCTTGAAGATGCCTTTGTTCACATTGTCACTCTTCACTGACGTCACAGGTGGAGCACTTGAAGGATAATGATATAATAATAATAATAATGTCGTTGGTCATTTCATAAAGATATAGCTACATAGATAAACAACAGATGCCAACCTAAATAGGGCATTGTACGTGTATTTCATCAAAGTATGGGCCCATGGTGGACCAGGGCATAGATGAACACACCACTACAGCTGGGAAGAAATGAAGCATCCGGGTGTTGTTGTAGAAACCTTCAAACACCTGCGAGTCACAAACAGAAAGAGCATGTCCAACTTAAGTATGGCATTGACCTCTAATTCAAAGCTCCCTAAAACCTAGTCGCTACGCTTTCGAGTGTGGACATCTCAGAGTTCACACTCATCGCTAACATATACAGTGCCTTCAGAAAGTATTCATATCCCTTGACTTATTCAAGATATACGTTCCAACAGGACAATGACCCCAAGCATACCAATGCAATGCTGAAATGGCTTCAGAACAAGAATGTGAAAGGCCTTAGGTGGCCCAGCCAAAGCCCAGACTTGAAGATTGCTGTTCACCGCCGCTCCCCATCTAATTTAACAGAGCTTGAGAAAATCTGCAAGGAAGAATGGGAGAATCCAGATGTGCAAAGCTGATATAGACATATCCAAGACCACTCAAAGCTGTAATCGTAGCCAAAGGTGCTTCTACAAAGTATTGACTCAGGCGTGTGAATACTTATGTAAATGAGATATTTCTAAGAACATGTTTTCACTTTGTCATTATGGAGTATTGTGTGTAGATGGGTGAGATTTATTTTTATGTCATCCATTTTGAATTCAGGCTGTAACACAACAAAATGTGGAATAAGTCTAGGGGTATGAATACTTTCTGAATGTACTGTATATCCCGGATGACTAAACAGTCCCTTTAGGCTACAAGTCAGAATGTTGAATACATTCATGAGAACATACTCTACATCCTTATGCCGTTATAAATTTGATACAAAATATCCATAGGAAAGTATTATTAAACCAACTTAAACATGTTTCTCTCTGTAGTAAACAGCAGGACAGGGAAGCGAACCCATGTCGCTGGCGTGACACCATATGCATCGCGCCAATAGGGTTAACCCACTTGGTGAGAATTGTAACATGGCTCATACAGCAATGATCGCTACACTGCCCCCTCTGAACGGGAAGGCGTCCCCATGCATCGACTATTCAGCCCCTCAGACTTCTGACACCAATGTAGCAAACGGCGGGGTAGAGAAGTAAACCCGGGGTCGCTGGCATGAATTGCAAACATCCTACGCATTGCGCCAATAGGGCTAACCCACTTGGTGGGAATTGTAATATGGCTCATATAGCGAGGATAGCTACAATGCTTTCCTTTGTATATTTTGTCTCAAATTTCCAACAGCATAATGACAAAGTGGACAACTGCGTAAATTCAAATGACAATTTATCAGCATTCTGGCTAATCAAGGCACATTTTCAGAAAATTGCCATGGATATAAAGCCAACCTAATCTCACCAAGCTAGCTTGCTATTATTAGGTCAGAATGCCCTAACATTACTTACTGCTGCTGCAATTTTTTGTTGTTTACACCTGTATCATATAGGTAGTGCACTATGGAAAAAAAGAGCCAATTTTTGCTTACAAAAATGAACAGCTAGTTACTATTTTATTCCAGGTCTGGCTTGGGCACGACCTCTCTGGCCCTTTGATGTATAATACAGTAATGTATACAAGTCAATGTAATCAAAAAGGTCTGACTGGCTAGCTAGCTAGCTAACGTTAGCTACTCTTGACTCAAATCCATTGCCACTGTTGCGCAAAACATCTCTCCCATTTAGCTAGCTAACTCGGCAACTAGCTAACTCGGTAGCTAAAACTTTGTAGCTAGCTAGGACATTAGCTGTAGCTAGTTAAGTTAGACAACAACATTAAAGTTACCTTTTTTTATGTCCTGACAAATGTTTGTCTTATCTTCGGGGCATTGTAGCCAAGCCAATTTTGGGGGATTGAGGTGCTCCTCTGTAGGTAGGTTTCTTGTCGTGGGGGTTTAAGTTTGAGCCACAGGACGAACCATCTAGCTAGTTTAGGTGGTAACATTAGTGTGCAGATCGTTTGGTTCTTCAGGCACAACTATATGGAATTTTTTATTCCAAATTAAACTATAGAATGAGCGTCCAAAACCGTCGTTTCCTGTTCAAAATATATTTATTTTTTTATAATGTAGACATTAATGCCATAGGAGTTGTACATTGTCGGTAAAAATTACTGCAATAACTGTTCATTAGCTGGTCCTCTGTAGCTCAGCTGGTAGAGCACGGCGCTTGTAACGCCAAGGTAGTGGGTTCGATCCCCGGGACCACCCGTACACAAAAAAATGTATGCACGCATGATTGTAAGTCGCTTTGGATAAAAGCATCTGCTAAATGGCATATTATTATTAGCTGACACCCTGATATTAGCTACACTAGCTAGCAGTACTGCGGGACACACACTGTGAACCGGCTTGCAGCGCATAGCCTACTCCCCCCATTGAGCAGTAGACTATCACGGTGACATACAGATTGTTACTACCAATATTACAAGTTATTTTTCGTTTCCAATTAAAATAGAGTTGGGTGGAAACAATAGGCCACGTCAGATACTGCTGGCGGCATGTGATAGGCTACAGCTGCGGGAACAAACTATAGACATTGGGCGAGTTTGTTTTGCATAGCCCGGTGCCCTGGTTGTATGGAAATGTCATTTGAGGACCAATGGAATGGTCTAAAATGTACAAACTCCGCTTAACCGGGGCGACGGGCCTAGCAAAATGAACTCGCCCATTAAAACCAGGGAAGCAACTGACTTCGGCATTCACACCTATGTGAAGCGAGCCACAATAAGGATTAGCCACAATAGTGGAATGTGCAGTTCACCTTCAAAATAAAAGTCCCCAATTGAAAGTGATGCAAACGGATAAAAACATTGGAATCATGCCATATTTTGACTAGATAATGCTAAACAAGGTCGGACTGTTGTTATATAAATTAAACAAAATACAATACATAGTTAATTTGGCACAAAAAATAAGAAATCAGTTGAAATCACTCTGTGGATACACTGAACAAAAAAATAAACGCAACGTATAAAGTGTTTGTCCCATGTTTATGGAGCTGAAATAAAATAGCCCAGAAATGTTCCATACTCACAAAAAGCTTATTTCTCTCAAATAGTGTGCACAAGTTTGTTTACATTCCTGTTAGTGAGCATTTCTCATTTGCCAAGATAATCCATCCACTTGACAGGTGTGGCATATCAAGAAGCTGATTAAACAGCATGATCATTACACAGGTGCAACTTGTACTGGGGACAATACAAGGCCACTCTAAAATGTGCAATTTTGTCACACAACACAATGCCACAGATGTCTCAAGTTTTGAGGGAGCGTGCAATTGGCATGCTGACTGCAGGAATGTCCACCAGAGCTGTTGCCAGATAATTTAATGTTAATTTCTCTACCATAAACCACCTCCAACGTCATTTTAGAACATTTTGCAGTACGTTCAGCCGCCCTCACAACTGCAGACCGTGTGTAACCACGCCAGCCCAGGACCTCCACATCCGGCTTCTTCATCCGGCTTCTTTACCTGCGGGATCATCTGAGACCAGCCACCCGGACAGCTGATGAAACTGGGTTTGCACAACCGAAGAATTTCGGCACAAACTGTCAGAAACCATCTCAGGAAAGCTCATCTGCGTGCTCGTCTACCTCATCAGGGTCTTGCCTGACTGCATTTCGGCGTCGTAACCTACTTCAGTGGGCTAATTCTCACCTAAGATGGGCACTGGCACGCTGGAGAAGTGAGCTCTTCACGGCTGAATCCTGGTTTCAACTGTACCAGGCAGATGATAGACAGCGTGTATGGCATCATGTGGGCGAGCTGTTTGCTGATGCAAACGTTGTGAACAGAGTGCCCCATGGTGGCGGTGGGGTTATGGTATGGGCAGGCATAAGCTACGGACAACTAACACAACTGCATTTTATCGATGGCAATTTGAATGCACAGATATACTGTGACGAGATCCTGAGGCCCATTGTCGTGCCATTCATCCACCGCCATCACCTCATGTTTCAGCATCAGTGGAGGCTCCTCAGAGGAGAAAGGGGAGGACCATCCTCCTCAGAGAATTTCATAAAAATTAAAATGATAAAGCATTTAAAAAAGTTATCCTGTTTAGATAAAACTATACTAAATATAATCGCGTCACTAAATAATTGATTAAAACACACTATTTTGCAAAGAAAGTCTACAGTAGCCTCAACAGCACTCTGTAGGGTAGCACCATGGTGTAGCCGGAGGACAGTTAGCTTCCGTCCTCCTCTGGGTACATTGACTTCAATACAAAACTTAGGAGGCTGATGGTTCTCACCCCCTTCCATAGACTCACACAGTAATTATGACAATGGCGGATTTACAATGGCACCGGAGGAGATGGCTGCCGTTTTACGGGCTCCTAACCAGTTGTGCTATTGTGTGTGTTTTTTTGCGTTATTTGTAACATCTTTTGTACATAATGTTTCTGCCACCGTCTCTTATGACCGAAAAGAGCTTCTGGATATCAGGACAGCGATTACTCACCTCGCACTGGACAAAGATTTTTTTTTAACGAGTATGACGCGAAGGATTTTCTTCAGACACACGACAAGGCCCAAATCAATGTAACATTGATCTATTTTGTTAACATTGGATAACAAAATAGACTAACTACGATCAAGGATATCCTAACAACTGTAATATCTTATGTTTCACCGAGTCGTGGCTGAATGACGACATGGATAACATACAGCTGGCGGGATATACGCTGCATCGGCAAGATAGAACAGATGCCTCCGGTAAGACAAGGGGTGGCAGTCTGTGTATATTTGTAAACAACCGCTGGAGCACAAAATCTAATATTAAAGAAGTCTCAAGGTTTTGCTCGCCTGAGGTAGAGTATCTCATGATAAGCTATAGACCACACTATTTACCAAATGTTATCAAATGTTTTCGTAGCTGTCTATATACCACCACAAACCGATGCTGGCACTAAGACCGCACTCAATGAGCTGTATAAGGCCATAAGCAAACAGGAAAACGCTCATCCAGAGGCGGCGCTCCTAGTGGCCGGGGACTTTAATGCAGGGAAACTTAAATCAGTTTGACCTAATTTCTACCAACATGATAACTGTGCAACCAGAGGGAGAAAAAAAACTCTACACCACCTTTACTTCACACACAGAGACGCGTACAAAGCTCTCCCTCGCCCTCCATTTGGCAAATCTGACCATAACTCTATCCTCCTGATTCCTGCTTACAAGCAAAAACTAAAGCAGGAAGCACCAGTGACTCGGTCAATAAAAAAGTGGTCAGATGACGCAGATGCTAAGCTACAGCACTGTTTAGGTAGCATAGACTGGAAAATGTCTTCCGATGGCATTGAAGAGTACACCACATCAGTCACTGGCTTCATCAATAAGTGCATCGATGACGTCGTCCCCACACTAACCGTACGTACATACCCCAACAAGAAGCCATGGAATACAGGCAACATCCGCACAGAGCTAAAGGGTAGAGCTTCCACTTTCAAGGAGCGGGACTCTAACCCGGACGCTTATAAGACATCCCGCTAAGCCCTCTGACGAACGATCAAACAGGCAAAGCGTCAATACAGGACTAAGATTGAATCGTACTACACCAGCTCCTATGCTCGGCCTTGCAAACTATTACAGACTACAATGGGAAGCACAGCCGCAAGCTGCCCAGGGACACGAGCCTACCAGACGAGCTAAATTACTTCTATGCTCGCTTCGAGGCAAGCAACACTGAAGCATGCATGAGAGCATCAGCTGTTCCGGACGACTGTGTGATCAAGCTCTCCATACCCGATGAGAGTAAGACCTTTAAACAGGTCAACATTCAAAAAGCCGCAGAGCCAGACGGATCACCAGGACGTGTACTCCGAGGATGCACTGACCAACTGGCAAGTGTCTTCACTGATATTTTTAACATGTCCCTGACTGAGTCTGTAATACCAACATGTTTCAAGCAGACCACCATAGTCCCTGTGCCCAAGAACACTAAGGTAACCTGCCTAAATGACTACCGACCCGTAGCACTCACGTCTGTAGCCATAAAGTGCTTTGAAAGGCTGGTCATGGCTCACATCAACACCATCATCCCAGAAATCCTAGACCCACTCCAATTTGCATACCGCCCCAACAGATCCACAGATGATGCAAGCTTTATTGCACTCCACACTGCCCTTTCCCACCTGGACAAAAGGAACACCTACGTGAGAATGCTATTCATTGACTACAGCTCAGCGTTCAACACCACAGTGCCCTCAAAGCTCATCACTAAGCTAAGGACCCTGGGACTAAACATCGCCACTGTTCAGCATGATAATGCATGGCCCCATGTCGCAAGGATCTGTACACAATGAGTTACTTGATGTGGAATAGAGTTCCATGTAGTCATGGCTCTATGTAGTACTCCCATAGTCTGTTCTTTACTTTGGGACTGTGAAGAGACCTCTGGTGGCATGTCTTGTGGGGTATGCATGGCTGTCCGGTGCATTCAACATGTCAATACCTCTCACAAATACAAGTAGTGATGAAGTCAATCTCTCCTCCACTTTGAGCCAGGAGAGATTGACATGCATATTATTCATGTTAGCTCTCTGTGTACATCCAAGTGCCAGCTGTGCTGCCCTGTTCTGAGCCAATTGCAATTTTGTGGCACCTGACCACACGACTGAACAGTAGTCATGGTGCGACAAAACTAGGGCCTGTAGGACCTGCCTTGTTGAAAGTGCTGTTAAGAATGCAGAGCAGCGCTTTATTGCAGACAGACTTCTCCCCATCCTAGCTACTGTTGTATCAATATGTTTTGACCATGACAGTTTACAATCCAGGGTTACTCCAAGCAATTTAGTCTCATCAACTTGCTCAATTTCCATATGATTAATTACAAGATTTAGTTGAGGTTTAGGGTTTAGTAAATAATTTGTCCCAAATACAACTTCTCTCAGCCAATCATCAGTCATTTGTGTAAGTGCTGTGCTTGTTGAATGTCCTTCCCTATAAGCGTGCTGAAAGTCTGTTGTCAATTTGTTCACTGTAAAATAGTATTTTACCTGGTCAAACACCATTTTTTCCCAAAAGTTTACTAAGGGTTGGTAACAGGCTGATTGGTCGGCTATTTGAGCCAGTTAAGGGTGCTTTACTACTTTTTGGTAGGGGAATAACTGTTGCTTCCCTCCAGGCCTGAGGGCACACACTTTCTTGTAGGCTTAAATTGAAGATATGGCAAATAGGAGTTGCAATATCATCCACTATTATCCTCAATAATTTTCCATCCAAGTTGTCAGACCCCGGTGGCTTGTAATTGTTGATCGACAATTATACTTTTTTCACCTCTTCCACACTTACTTTAAGGAATTCAAAATTACAATGCTTGTCTTTCATAATTTGGTCAGATATACTTGGATGTGTAGTGTCAGCTTTTGTTGCTGGCAAGTTTGCTAATCTTGCCAATGAATAAATCATTAAAGTAGTTGGCAATATCAGTGGGTTTTGTGATGAATGAGACATCTGATTCAGTGGACTTCCTACTAGGGCACACCACCTCAGTGCTAACATTATTACTCTGGTTCATAGGCATATGATTACTGCACACAATAGCTGTAGGATCAGCAGAGGCATTCCGGGCAGTAAGAGGGACATAAATTAGGTTATTTATATTGTGTCTTCCAACGCCCCTAGGATAATTTGCTGAATCATTATGACAACTCAGTGACACAATGGTAGGGATTAAAAGAGCTGGACTTGGGTCATTGATAAGTCATTGTCTCAATGCAGCCTTGTGATGCTGTGAAAGGTGTCCATCAATCTTGTGTCCATGAAATGCGGTATCAACCTACTCAGTGACACCAACCGATTTACAATTCTGAAGAGTTTAAACAAATATTAGCGTCATAGCTCTTATTGCGGGACTCTGAAACCACTGTGAAATGAGCCACATTAAGCTCTCAAGTCAACCTACTATGTATTGAATATTCATATTGCAATGTACAGCCTTACCTATGGGATCTTGGGTCCATGAAATGGAGTATCAGCCTACTCAGTGACATCCACAGATTACAATAATTAAGAGTTTAAACAAATATGAGTGTCCTAGCTCATATAAGGAAACTTTAACTGTGGCAAAACACTTCACTATACAGCCTATTGTGTGTATTGACATTCATATTGCAATATACAACCTTACCTATGGATCTTGGGTCCATGAAATGGGATATCAGCTTACTCAGTAACACCAACAGATTACAATTCTGAATAGTTTACACAAATATTAGCGTCGTAGGTCTTATTGAGGGACTTTGACTGTGGGATATGTGTTACCAACCTCCCGAGTGGCGCAGTGGTCTAAAGCACTGCATCGCAGTGCTAGCTGTGCCACTAGAGATCCTGGTTCGAATCCAGGCTCTGCTGTAGCCGGCCGCAACTGGGAGACCAATGGGGCGGTGCACAATTGGCCCAGCGTCGTCCAGGGTAGGGGAGGGAATGGCCGGCAGGGAGGTAGCTCAGTTGGTAGAGCATGGCGTTTGCAACGCCAGGGTTGTGGGTTCGATTCCCATGGGGGGCCAGTATGAAAAAAAAAAAAAAAGAATAATGTATGCACTAACTTTAAGTCGCTCTGGATAAGAGCGTCTGCTAAATGATTTAAGCGTCTGCTAAATGACGTGAATGGATATCACCTCACTTTTCAGCCTATTGTGTGCATTAAACAGTCATAGCTCTTCATAGTTCTTATTGCGGGACTCTGAAACCACTGTGAAATGTGCAGCATGGCAATATAATTGTCAATACGCACAATAGGCTGTATAGTGAGGTGATTTCCCAGTTAAAGTTCCTTAATATGAGCAAAGACGCTAATTTTTGTGAAAACACTTCACAGTTGTGTTCTGACTGTCTTAACGCACCACGTCCTCTTACTAAATAAACTGAGCTTCTCAGTATTTTTTTCTTCACCTCACGCTGTAAGTCAATGAAGTTTTTATTTTTAATATCCATTGTGAATGATAATAGCTCCTCGCAGTATTTGAAAAATCTTTCCAACACTCTGCTGGACTTCGAAAATCACCAAGCCTCGGTGTAAAATAGCAAAATATCATGATCTGATGATCCCATATATCCAATGAAAACGTCATAAAATACCTGAATCTTTTTCCCTTGCGCAAAAATAGCTGTCTGTCCCGAGCTCACTGGCGAGGGAAACTCTGAGGGCCCAGAGTAGGCTAGTTAATACAATGTTGCAAGTTCCCGTACCAGGAAGAAATTAAATCTACTTTCACCCCTGGCTTTAGGTCTATGTATTTTACTTAGTTGACGATGGAAGTTATAGGCCTACTGCTGCATTGGCCTATAGGCTATCTCTGAGTTCCATGCACTCATTTCTTTAGCCGCCAATGGATCATGGTATATCATAGGGCAGAGGCTGGTGCTCTCGCATTAGTTGAATTTTAGCGTTTCGATTTTTATAATATTTATTCTGATTTTTATGATTAACCATGTGACAATGATTTGAGAAACTAAAACATTATTATTGAAATGAAACTGTTCCACAACAATGCGCAGGCGCGTGAAAAAAACAGCCACCCTTATGGAAATGAAATGCCCGTCCAACGGATTTGTTCTAATGGCTAATGTCCAATCGCTGGAAAATAAATGTTGAACTCAGAGCAAGGCAGGGACATCAGGGAATGCTGTGTCTTTGTTTTTACTGAGACGTGGTGTCGTGACGTGACTTACTTTAATGTATGACTGTTATTTATTGAATCACCTAACTATGTTTAATTGTCACTCAATTAAATTAATAATGTAACAATTAACTCATTAGGAATTTGGGACCCCACAGAATAAGTTGTTTAACGAGTTACCATCTCCCGAATTAAACTCTTAGAAGATATATATGTTATATATACCGATCATATATACCAGTCACTTATTAAATACTTACCTCTTATCAGTCTCATTCTGAACATCGCATAATCCTTGAACCTGCAAGAACCCTAACCTTATTGATTAATCAAATTGGCTTAATTATTTATTTACTAACTAACTAAATAATAACACAATACAAACACACACAGGTTACTAACGTAATACAATGAAAACAGGTCCCTAGTGGACTGGACTAACAATAGCATGAATGCATGGGTAGAAGGAGGGTCAGAGTGGAAGGGAGAGAGAGATTCAAACTATCGTGGTTACTTTGGAGACTACGCTCACAGTAATCATAATACTTATGCACCCTAATAACACTAATTTGGATTAGAAATGCAACATGTATTTACGTGTAGCTGTCCTCGATAGTTGAGTTGATGATGTAGGACTCTGGTTTGTCCACCAGAGATCACTATGTCCTTGGTAGAGTTTCTGGTCATAGTTGTGGTTAGAATGGAAACTTCAGATGTACCAGCGGTTGTCCTCTCCTCTCGTGTCTTTAGTGAAAGTTCTCTAGACGACTATACATGCCAGCTGCAGACTGAAATGATAAGGTCTAGTGCATTGTCTTCTTCTTCACCTCGTGTAGAGGTTGAGAGTTTCAGAGTTTCTCCATTTCACATGTGTGGACTAACGTCTCACGTCTGCTGGTCTTCCTTTGGTATGGAGTTGTAGTTTTAAACCATTTTGTAATGTTCAGCTCACGCTTCACGTCTACTGGTCTTGTAGAGTGTCAACCATTTTAAGCTGTGGGCTTTCTGGTCTGGTAGAAATTCAACCATTTGCAACGTTTAGCTCACGCTTCACGTCTGCTGGTCTGAGGTGAATTTCATCACAAGGCTTTTTATGCACTCAGGGTAAAAGGAGCATTCATTCATGTTTGTGCTCATCTGGGCATGGCCACTGACTGAGAACAAATCAATATGGAAAACAATAATCTCATCTAGAATGCTAAAATCACATTGTTATCTTCACAAAAGTATTATTATACTTAATAATTCGTTTTAAACAACAATTAGATTCTAACCTCATAACTGGGAAGTGTACCCCCCCAAAGATACAGTTATGTTGTTCCGCAGTCTTTAATGACATCACAACATTGTAACGAATTTGACATGATTGTTCTTTAAGTCCCCACCAACCATTTCCCACATTCTTTTAAGTAGGAATATTGTTTAATTATATACTTTTGGATGTTGGAGTCTTGGCGGGAAGACTTCCTTTGTTAACAAAGGGGTCTTTTCTCCCAATACTTCATGGCAAGGAAGAGAAAGTCTGCACTGTATTTACGACCTGTCATAAAACTGGCCCCCAGGAAATGGGGTGTTCAAACCTTTACCGAGCCGGCATGTTTGATCCTCAACCCATGAGGGCCAGTCATGACCGTGGCTTATTGACAATACATTTGACTCTGCTATTCAACCAGACGGCTTCCCCATATTCCGAATAGATCGAACGGTGGCTTCTGGTAAGAGTCAGGGGGAGGTGTAGGTTTCCTCATAAACAATTCCTGGTGTACCGAAGATGAAAACATTGGCAGCTCCTGTTCACCCGACCTGGAGTTTCTGATGCTAAAATGCCAACCCCACTATATGCCGATGGAATTCACGTGTGTTATTATCACAGCTGTGTACATACCGCCACAAGCAAACACCAAGGCGGCACTCAAGAAACTGTACAAGATCATTAGCCAGCAAGAATCCTCTCACCCGGAAGCAATCTTTATTGTAGCGGTTGACTTTAACCAAGCCTGTCTAAAACACATTTTCCCAAATAATCACCAACATGTATCCTTCCCCACGAGATGATCAACCATGCTTGACCATGTATACACAAAGCCATTCCCCGCCCCCACTTCAGCCAATCAGATCACAGCTCTTTGTTCCTACTCCCTGCCTACAAGCAGCAACTCACCAACACAGAGAATAGTGAGGCGCTGGACAGAGGAGGCAGACTCAATGCTGTATGATTGTTTAGGAATATTGATTGGAATATGTTAAAAATGTATCCACCCAGGACTCATCCAGCAACATTGAGGAATATACATTGTCAGTCACATGCTTCATTAGGAAATGTGTTGGTGACATTGTACCCTCAATAACAATCTGGACATACCCCAACCAAAAACCCTGGAACCCCGATGACTCGGTGGCGTGCGACGCGTACAAGGCAAGCAGGTACGAGCTCCGCAAATCTATTAGGGATGCAAAAAGACAATACATACTCAAACTTGAATTGATGTTCGACAATTCAGACTCGCGTCAAATGTGGCAAGGACTACAGACTATCATAGACTACAAAGGAAAATCCAGATATGCGGTGCCCACCGAAGCCTCCCTCTCAGATGAGCTTAACACATTCAATGCTTGCTTCGAGCCAGACAGATTGACTCTCTCTGCTCCGGATGACCAGGTGCTTTCGCTCTCCGAGGCTGATGTGAGGAAAACTCTCAAAAGAGTGAATACTCACAAAGCCGCCGGCCCAGATGGCATCGCTGGCCGCATCCTCAGAGTGTGTGCTGACCAGTGTGTGCTGACAACCTGTCCCTGTCCCAGGCTGTAGTCCCCACCTGCTTTAAGGACACCACCATCGTCCCAGTGTCCAAGAAAAACAAGGTGACATGCCCAAATGACTATTGCCCAGTCGCGCTCACACTGGACCCAATCCAATTTCCCTACCACTCCAACAGATCCATGGAAGATGCCATTTCAATTGCTATTCACACAGCCATAACACATCTGGACAAGAGGAACACCTATGTAAGAACGCTGTTCATTGGCTATGGTTGAGCATTCAAATCAAATCAAATTGTATTTGTCACATGCGCCAAATACAACAGGTGTAGTAGACCTTACCGTTAAATGCTTACAAGCTCTTAACCAACAATGCAGTTAAGAAAAATATTTAATAAATAAATTAAAGTAAAAAATAAAAGAGCAACAATAAAATAACAATAACGAGGCTATACACAGGGGGTACTGGTACCGAGACAATGTGTGGGGGTACAGGTTAGTCGAGGTAATTGAGGTAATATGTACATGTAGGTAGGGGGGGGGGGTCAATGCAAATAGTCCGGGTAGCCATTTGATGGCTTGGGCATAGAAGCTGTTAAGAAGCCTTTTGGACCTAGACTTGGCGCTCTGGTACCGCTTGCCGTGTGGTATCAGAGAAAACAGTCTATGACTAGACTCTGACCTCCTCCCTATATGTTGTCTCATCGTTGTTGGTGATCAGGCCTACCACCGTTGTGTCGTTGGCAAACTTAATGATGGTGTTGGAGTCGTGCTTGGCCACGCAGTCATGGGTGAACAGGGAGGACAGGAGGGAACTAAGCATGCACCCCTGATGGGCCCCGTGTTGAGAATCAGCGTGGCAGATGTGTTGTTGCCTACCCTTACCACCTGGGGGCGGCCCGTCAGGAAGTCCAGGATCAAGTTGCAGAGGGAGATGTTTAGTCCCAGGGTCCTTAGCTTAGTGATGAGCTTTGAGGGCACTATGGTGTTGAATGCTGAGCTGTAGTCAATGAACAGCATTCTCACGTAGGTGTTCCTTTTGTCCAGGTGGGAAAGGGCAGTGTTGAGTGCAATAGAGATTGCGGCATCTGTGGATTTGTTGGGGCGGTATGCATATTGGAGTGGGTCTAAGGTTTCTGGGATGATGGTGTTGATGTAAGCCATGACCAGCCTTTCAAAGCACTTCATGGCTACAGACATGAGTGCTATGGGTTGGTAGTTATTTAGGCAGGTTACCTTGGTGTTCTTGGGCAAAGGGACTATGGTGGTCTGCTTGACTCGGCCAGGGTCAGGTTGAAAATGTCAGTGAAGACACTGGTCAGCGCATGCTCGGAGTACACGTCCTGGTGATCAGTCTGGCCCTGCGGCCTTGTGAATGTTGACCTGTTTAAAGGTCTTACTCACATCGGCTATGGCGAGCGTGATCACACAGTCGTCCGGAACAGCTGGTGCTTTCATGTATGCTTCAGTGTTGCTTGCCTCGAAGCGTGCATTTAGCTCGTCTGGTAGGCTTGTGTCACTGGGCAGCTCGCGGCTGGGCTTCCCTTTGTAGTCTGTAATAGTTTGCAAGCCCTGCCACATCCGACGAGCGTCGGAGCTGGTGTAGTACGATTCAATCTTAGTCCTGTATTTACACTTTGCCTGTTTGATCTTCGTCTGAGGGCATAGCGGGATTTCTTATAAGCGTCCGGGTTAGAGTCCCGCTCCTTGAAAGTGGCAGCTCTATCCTTTAGCTCAGTGCTGATGTTGCCTGTAATCCATGGCTTCCGGTTGGGGTATGTACGTACGGTCACTGTGGGGACAACGTCATCGATGCACTTATTGATGAAGCCGGTGACTGATGTGGTATGCTCCTCAATGCCATCGGATGAGTCCTGGAACATATTCCAGTCTGTGCTAGCAAAACAGTCCTGTAGCTTAGCATCTGTGTCATCTGACCACATCCGTATTAAGTGAGTCACTGGTACTTCCTGCTTTAGTTTTTGCTTGTGTGGGGTTCTATTTTCTTATAACTAGATGTGATGCCTAGCTTAGAAAGAATACATTAATGATTAAACATAATAGGTTTGTGCTGTACTGATATAGATTGGTCAACATAACAAGCTGTGATTAATGTGAGGAACTATTAGGGGGTAGCCCGAGACAGACTTGTGATTCTCACAGACACACACACTGCCTCTTTGTTAGACCACTCAAGGACATGTGTACTGCAAAAGTGCTGACTCTCTGGACAAGCTGCAGATAACAACTTATGCCTGGCAACAGTGAAGCGCCAAGGGGCTGGGACCAGCCTGTGCGCCAACGATAGGCTGAGTAAGTCTAAACCACGCTCAGTCTCTACTCTGATAGGCCAGCAGGGAGCGGGAACTATCTCTGTCAGAGTATTTAAAGAAGAACTTATAACAATGGACCAGTTCTCTGTCTGCCCTGCGTGGTATTTCAGTGGACCCGTATATACGAATATCATATTTACCATTGAAGTGTTTTGCATTAATTAAAATACTAGTCTATTTTAGAAGACGTGTATTGACCTCTTTTTGTTCCAATACCAGATTTGAATTGACACAACTTATCACTTGTAAGCAGGAATCAGGAGGATAGAATTATGGTCAGATTTGCCAAATGGAGGTTGAGGGAGAGCTTTGTATGCGTCTCAGTGTGTGGTGTAAAGGCGGTCTAGATTTTTTTTTTTTTACTATTGTTGCACATGTAACATACTGGTAGAAATTAGGTAAAACAGATTTAAGATAACCTGCATTAAAGTACCCGGCCACTAGGAGCGCCGCCTCTGGATGAGCATTTTCTTGTTTGCTTATGGCTTTATACAGCTCGTTGAGTGCGGTCTTAGTGCCAGCATCGGGTTGTGGTGGTAAATATACAGCTACGAAAAATATAGATGAAAACTCTCTTGGTAAATAGTGTAGTCTACAGTTATAATGAGATACTCTACCTCAGGCGAGCAAAACCTTGAGACTTCCTTAATATTTGATTTCGCGCACCAGCTGTTATTGACAAAATAGACACAGACCACCCCTTGTTGTCTTACCGGAGGCAGCTGTTCTGTCTTGCCGATGCACAGAAAAACCAGCCAACTGTATATTATCCATGTCGTCGTTCAGCCTCGACTCGGTGAAACACAAGATATTACAGTTTGTTGGTAGGATAGTCTTGAACGGAGCTCATCCAGTTTATTCTCCAATGATTGCACGTTGGCCAATAGGATGGATGGTAGAGGCGGGTTACCCACTCGCCAACAAATTCTCACGAGGCACCCCAACCTGCGTCCCCTGTATCGGCGTCTTCTCTTCATGCAAATGACTGGGTATCTGGAGTAAATTCTTTGCGTCCGACTCGTTAAAGAAAATATCTTCGTCCAGTTCGAGGTGAGAAATCGCTGTTCTGATATCCAGAAGCTCCTTTCGGTCATAAGAGATGGTGGCAGAAACATTATGTACAAAATAAGTTACAAACAACGCGGAAAAACACACAAAAATAGCACAATTGGTTAGGAGCCCTTAAAACGGCAGCCATCTCCTCCGGCACCATTCTCTACATTCAACACTATTGTTCCCTCCAAGCTCGACACCAAGCTCAGAGCCCTGGGTCTGGACACCACCCTCTACAACTGGATCCTTGACTTCCTAACGGGCAGACCACAGGCTGTGAGTATTGGCAACAACACCTCCTCCACACTGACCCTTAACACAGGGGCCCCACAGGGGTGTCCTCTGTCCTCTGCTGTACTCCCTGTTCACCCACGACTGTGTGGCTTTGCACGACACCAACTCCAAGTTTGCTGACGACACCATGGTTGTAGGCCTGATAACCAACAACGATGAGTCAGCCTATAGGGAGGAGGTAAGTGAACTGGCATTGTGGCAACAACCATTCACTCAACGTCAGCAAAACAATGGAGTTGATTGTTGACTTCAGGAAGCAGAGGAGGGAACATGCCCGATCCACATCAATGGGACTGTAGTAGAGGGAGTCACAAGTTTTAAGTACCTCAGCATCCACATCACAGAGGACTTGTCATCGGATCATGAGGTCTGATACCAACAGGCTCAGAGACAGTTTCTATATAAACAACAACACAGACCCAAAGTCAGTTGCGTCCCGCAGCTGTATCCTATCAAATGCCGCCGGCAGTATCTAACGTGGCCAATTGTTTTCACCCATCTTTATTTTATTTGGAGAATAACAGCAGCCTACACGAAAAATTGATTGTAATATTGGTAGTAACAATCTGGATGCGTACCAGGCTTAGCCCCCTCAGTTCAAACTTGTGCCCCCTAAGTTTTAGTTTAGTGTCCCTATATAAAAATACATTATTGAGTGACAGGTTGGTGCCAAAAAAAATCTACCGCGGTGTGTGTAGGGGGGCTACGGAAAGCCACTGGGGCGGTTAGGTATGACACCTTTCAGTTTCCATAAAAAGCAGGAAAAATCTATTCTCATCTCTGTGGTAGGTAAGTGAATAATGTGATATGCCTTCGCCTGTAATAGTTTACCAGTCGGGCCCTGGTTAGGATGCCATGTTAGAGGCCGAACTGTCTCCTTCTTGCTCCTCTGGTGTTCCTATGGGGGGTGCTCTGCAGGAGTGTTTGCCCTATGATGGGGTGTGTGAGGTTTTCATCCCGACATTGACTGACACTGAATTGATTATGACCTAGGTCTCTCCAGAGCCTGGAGAGGAGAGGGTGTGCTTTGACCTTTCCCTGGGCTTGGAGAGAAAATGACTCACCTGCAAAATGTTCCTAGTTGTGTCACAGAAGTTGTGTCACTGCTTGGAGGTCTGGAGACAACCCAAGTGTCCACTGTGCATAGTTCGGGAGAGAATGCTCCCTTACCTGCTTCAACAAAGGCCCATGCGGGGAAGTTTGTCCCCCCGTATCACCAAAAGGTTAGTGGACAGTGTTTAGGACCTGGGCAAAGTGTTCATCTGCCTCGGGGCAAATGCTATGATCCCTTATTTTCTCCGCCAATCTACATTCATCAAATGAACATACCATGTTGGTCAATATGTACAGTATCATGTACCCAGTGCTCGTTTGGAATGTGCCATTCTGCCTTGCTGTCACGTGTCCATTAGTTTGGGTAGTGTGTGCATTTAAAGGGGGTGGTTAGAAATACTGAACTGTAATGATTTCAGTTGAAGGGAAAATGAACACTGCTACATCCTGACAATGTTTATGAGGTTACTGCAATCTGCAATTGCTACATAAATGATTTACTTTTACATTATTTACACATACCCATTGTTCTTTGAAGAATATAACGTATATAATAAATGCCTCATGAGCTTAGTCCAATTGTCGTACCCCATCAGAATCCAAAATATATAGTGACTTCGGAAAGTATTCAGACCCATTAACTTTTTCAACATTTTGTTATGTTATAGCCTTATTCAAAAATGAATTAAATGAATAAAAATCCTCAGAAATCTACACACAATACCCCATAATGACAAAGCGGACAAAAACCTACAACAAAAATACCTTATTTACATAAGTACTCAGACCCTTTGCTATGAGACTCGAAATTGATCATCCATGAGATGTTTCTACAACTTGATTTGGGTCCACCTATGGTAAATTAAATTGATTGGACTTGTTTTGGAAAGGCACACACCAGTCCTATAAGGTCCCACAGTTGACAGTGCATGTCAGAGCAAAAACCAAGCCATGAGGTCGAAGGAATTGTCCGTAGAGCACGGAGACAGGACTGTGTCGAGGCACAGATCTGGGGAAGGGTACCAAAAACATTTCTGTAGCATTGAAGGTCCACAAGAACACCAGACGGAAGCCACTCCTCAGTAAAAGGCACATGACAGCCCGCTGCCAAAAGATACCTAAAGACTCTCAGACCATTAGAAACAAGATTCTCTGGTCTGATGAAACCAAGATTGAACTCTTTGGCCTGAATGCCAAGCGTCACGTCCGGAGGAAACCTGGAACCATCCTTACGGTGAAGCATGGTGGTGGCAGTATCATGCTGTGGGGGTGTTTTTCAGCGGCAGAGACTGGGAAACTAGTCAGGATTGAGGCAAAGATGAACGGAGCAAAATACAGAGAGATCCTTGACTCAGACTGGGGCGAAGGTTCACCTTCCAACAGGACAATCAAATAAGTTTTATTTGTCACATGCGCCGAATACAACAGGTGTAGACCTTACAGTGAAATAATTACTTACAAGCCCTTAACCAACAATGCAGTTTTAAGAAAAATAAGTGTTAAGTAAAAAATAGAGAAGTAAAAATAAAAAAATAAGAAAAATAGAAAAATAACAAATAATTAAAGAGCAGCAGTAAAATAACAATAGCCCTAAGTACACAGCCAAGACAACGCAGGAGTGGATTCAGGACAAGTCTCTGAATGTCCTTGAGTGGCCCAGCCAGAGCTTGGACTTGAACCCGATCGAACATCTCTGGAGAGACCTGAAAATTGCTGTGCAGCAACGCTCCCCATCCAACCTGATAGAGCTTGAGAGGATCTGCAGAGAAGAACGGGAGAAACTCCCCAAATACAGGTGTGCCAAGCTTGTAGTGTCATACCCAAGAAGACTCAAGGCTATAATTGCTGCCAAAGGTGATTCAACAAAGTACTGAGTAAATGGTCTGAAT
>NC_139988.1:62764467-63049796 GCF_964263955.1 Coregonus lavaretus | reverse complement strand
AGAAGTGGATTGTCAAATGCCTCTCAGATTAATGGCACTCATTGCCAGTTTCATTACCGGGGGCAGACAGAACAATACAACTTAGTATAAAAGCTGTATGCGAGTCATATATCACCAATAACTATGGAGCCCTCTAACACCCCCACTTCATTGGCTTATTGAGGGAAACACCTGTCACATGTACTACAGTACCCATAATGCTCTGTACAGAATTTTCTGTTTTATTTTAGGAAATAAAGCTAACATAATGTTGTCCCGTTTCCTTATCAATACATACAGTACTAGTGTACATTATAATGTATATATTATCAATAAAACCAGCTTGTACAGAGGGTTATGGGTACTGTAGTACATCATGTTACACTACAACACTCACCGGTGTCAGGGTCTGTAGCTCGGACAACGATGACAGAGGTGCCAATGCCAGCGGTCTCCCTCAGACCCAGGCGGTTGTACTGCTGCTGGGTGAATACTGGTGCCTCGTCGTTGGCATCCTCCACATACACTATCACCTGTAGTGGAAGACAGAGACCCTTGGAGTCAGAGAAGTAGCTGGACAACTGCTCACAAGATGCTCACAGGTGTCCTCCACTGCAGCCCTTACCCTTTTGCACCATACTCTACTCTAACAGTATACTCTAGTATGTCCTGTCCCACACCCTCTTCTCTCCCAATACACCACCATCTCCTCTAAGCTCTTTTCTAAATCCTGCCTAATATCCTCTCCTTTTTCCTGCCATATGTATGACCCCAACAGTCTCCTCTTCTATGTTCCGCCATGTTCCCTCTCCCCTCCCTTCTTTCCCTATCCACTATATTTAGACACAATCCCCCCTCTCCCCGCCTCACTCGTACAGAGCTCCTTATCCTGCCTTGGTCACTATTGTCGTTACACAAAATGAGTGCCTTTTTTTGATATTTTAAGTAGAAATTGTGCACCAATATTGAATTTGAAAAGCCTGTTATATTAAATAAAGCACCCTTAAAACCCCCTAGGATCGGGGGCTGGGTTTATACTAAGCTAACATATGGAATTGTTTTAAGATGGTCATACCAAGGACCATTTAGCTACAGTATTTGATTTTTAATTGTAGGACCCCTGTAAGTATAAAATATATACAGTATATACAAAAATGATTTGATGAAACATACAATTCGGCTTTACAGCTATTAGCCCATAGAAATGCATTTAATAACATATTCATACTGTACATGGCAAAACAGATAGTCCAAAAATGTATCAAAAGGAAGTTTGTTTTGAAGTATCTATCCTATACCTGAGAGATATAAGAAAAGTTTGGACACACCTACTCATTCAAGGGTTTTTCTTTAATTGTACTATTTTCTACATTGTAGAATAATAGTGAAGACATCAAAACTATGTAATAACACATGTGGAATCATGTAGTAACCAAATAAGTTTTAAACAAATCAAAATATATTTTATATTTCAGATTCTTCAAACAGCCACCCTTTGCCTTGATGACAGCTTTGCACACTCTTGGCATTCTCTCAACCAGCTTCATGAGGTAGTCACCTGGAATGCATTTCAATTAACAGGTGTGCCTTCTTAAAAGTTAATTTGTGAAATTGATTTCCTTCTTAATGCGTTTGAGCCAATCAGTTGTGTTGTGACAAGGTAGGGGTGGTATACAGAAGATAGCCCTATTTGGTAAAAGACCAAGTCCATATTATGGCAAGAACATCTCAAATAAGCGAAGAGAAACGACAGTCCATTATTACTTTAAGATATGAAGGTCAGTCAATACGGAACATTTCAAGAACTTTGAAAGTTTCTTAAAGTGCAGTCGCAAAACCATCAAGCGCTACGATGAAACTGGCTCTCATGAGGACCGCAACAGGAATGGAAGACCCAGAGTTACCAGCCTCAGAGTTCATTAGAATTACCAGCCTCAGAAATTGCAGCCCAAATAAATGCTTCAGAGTTCAGGTCACAGACACATCTCAACATCAACTGTTCAGAGGGGACTGTGTGAATCAGGCCTTCATGGTTGAATTGCTACAAAGAAAGCACTACTAAAGGACACCAATAAGAAGAATAGACCTGCTTGGGCCAAGAAACACGAGCAATGGACATTAGACCGGTGGAAATTTGTCCTTTGGTCTGGAGTCCAAATTTGAGATTTTTGGTTCCAACCACCATGTCTTTGTGAGACGCGGTGTGGGAGAACGGATGATCTCCGCAGGTGTAGTTCCCACCGTAAAGCATGGAGGAGGAGGTGTTATGGTGTGGGGGTGCTTTGCTGGTGACACTGTCTGTGATTTATTTAGGATTCCAGGCACACTTAACCAGCATGGCTACCACAGTATTCTGCAGCGATACGCCATCCCATCTGGTTTGGGCTTAGTGGGACTATCATTTGCTTTTCAACAGGACAATGACCCAACACACCTCCAGGCTGTGTAAGGGCTAGTTTACCAGTGTGCAAAGCTGTCATCAAGGCAAAGGGTGGCTATTTAAAGAATCTCAAATATAAAATATATCTTGATTTGTTTAACACTTTTTTTTTTACTACGATTCCATATGTGTTATTTCATAGTTTTGTTATCTTCACTATTATTTTACAATGTAGAAAATAGTAAATATAAAGAAAAACCCTTGAATGAGTAGGTGTGTCCAAACATTTGATTGGTACTGTATGTATATATATATATATATATATATATATATATATATATATATATATATATATATATATATATATACAGTGAGGGAAAAAAGTATTTGATCTCCTGCTGATTTTGTACGTTTGCCCACTGACAAAGATATGATCAGTCTATAATTTTAATGGTAGGTTTATTTGAACAGTGAGAGTGTCACGAACGCTGAGTGTGGATGTGGTGTAGGGAATCAAGCGCAGGCACACAAGAGTACGTCAACAGTCTTTAGTGGTGCAAAACAACTCCAAACAGGAGAAAATAGCCAACCCAACCGGGAGGCGAGAACGACAAATACGCACACAACACAGTGCGTAAAACAAGGAAAAAGCGCACGCAGTGCGGACTCTCGAAATACACAGGAAGAGAGTCAAAATACCAAGAACACGAACAGCTGACAAAAACAATCACACATAACACCTGACCCAAAATAACGAAACTAAATAGGGAACACAATCAAACACTAACAAGGGACAGGTGTTACAAACAGACAAAACCAAACGAACATGAAACATTGAACGGTGGCAGCTAGTACTCCAGAGACGACGACCGCCGAAGCCTGCCCGAACAAGGAGGAGGAGCAGCCTCGGCCGAAACCGTGACAGTACCCCCCCCTTGACGCGCGGCTCCAGCCGTGCGCCGACCCCGGGCTCGGGGACGACCCGGACGACGCGGAGCAGGGCGCGTAGGATGACCCCGATGGAACTCGGTCAGCAGGGACTGGTCCAATATGTCCCTCCTTGGCACCCAGCACCGCTCCTCCGGGCCGTACCCCTCCCACTCCACGAGATATTGAAGACCCCCCATCCGGCGTCTCGAATCAAGGATGGACCTCACAGTGTACGCCGGAGCCCCCTCGATGTCCAACGGGGGCGGAGGAGTCTCCTCTATCTCATACTCCTGGAGTGGACCAGCTACCACCGGCCTGAGGAGAGACACATGGAACGAGGGGTTAATATTCCTATAGTCAATAGGCAGTTCTAACCTGTAACACACCTCGTTCAACCTCCTCAGGACTTTAAATGGCCCCACAAACCGCCGACCCAGCTTCCGGCAGGGCAGGCGGAGGGGCAGGTTTCTGGTCGAGAGCCAGACTCGATCTCCAGGTGCGTACACAGGCCCCTCACTGCGGTGGAGATCGGCGCTCGTTTTCTGCCGACGGATGGCCCGCTGCAGATGTACGTGGGCAGCGTTCCATGTTTCCTCCGAGCGCCGCACCCATTCATCCACCGCAGGGGCCTCGATCTGGCTCTCGTGCCAAGGTGCCAGAACCGGCTGGTACCCTAACACACACTGGAAAGGGGTTAGTTGGGTGGAGGAGTGGCGGAGAGAGTTCTGTGCCATCTCGGCCCAAGGAACGTATCTCGCCCACTCCTCCGGCCGGCCCTGGCAATAAGACCTCAGAAACCTACCCACCTCCTGGTTAACACGTTCAACCTGCCCATTACTCTCCGGATGGTAACCCGAGGTAAGGCTTACCGAAACCCCCAACCGTTCCATAAACGCTCTCCACACTCTGGAGGTGAACTGGGGGCCTCGATCAGACACTATATCCTCGGGTACCCCGTAATGCCGGAAGACATGGGTAAACAGAGCCTCAGCGGTCTGTAGGGCAGTGGGTAGACCCGGCATGGGAAGGAGACGACAGGCCTTCGAGAACCGATCCACAACGACCAGGATGGTAGTATTCCCCTGTGAGGGGGGAAGGTCGGTAACAAAATCCACCGAGAGGTGGGACCAAGGTCGTTGTGGAACGGGCAGGGGTTGTAGCTTACCCCTGGGCAAATGTCTGGGCGCCTTACACTGGGCACACACCGAACAGGAGGAGACATAAATCCTCACATCCCTAGCTAACGTTGGCCACCAGTACTTCGTGCTAAGGCAGTGAACTGTCCGGCCGATACCCGGATGTCCAGAGGAGGGGGACGTATGAGCCCAATAAATGAGGCGATCGCGTACCTCGAGCGGAACGTACGTCCGACCCACTGGACACTGTGGAGGACTTGGGTCGGTGCGTAACGCCCGCTCGATCTCGGCATCAACCTCCCACACCACCGGTGCAACCAGACAGGACTCCGGTAGTATGGGAGTGGGCTCAACGGACCTCTCCTCCGCGTCATACCGCCGAGACAGAGCATCTGCCTTCCCGTTCTGGGACCCAGGGATGTAAGTAATTTTAAACACAAACCGGGCTAGAAACATAGTCCAGCGGGCCTGGCGAGGATTCAGTCTCCTAGCTGCCCGGATGTATTCCAGGTTACGGTGGTCAGTTAGAATGAGGAAAGGGTGTTGAGCCCCCTCAAGCCAATGCCGCCACACCTTTAGGGCCTGTACCACGGCTAACAGCTCCCTGTCTCCTACGTCATAATTCCGCTCCGCCGGACTGAGCTTTTTAGAATAAAACGCACAGGGACGGAGTTTAGGTGGTGTGCCAGAACGTTGGGAAAGAACGGCCCCTATACCGGCCTCTGACGCGTCCACCTCTACCTGGAAAGGTAAAGAGGGATCCGGATGCGCCAACACCGGCGCCGAGGTAAACAGGTCCTTCAGTTTCCCAAAAGCCCTGTCCGCCTCAGCTGACCACCGCAAGCGCACCGGACCCCCCTTCAACAGAGACGTTATGGGAGCTGCCACCTGTCCAAAACCCCGGATAAACCTCCGGTAATAATTTGCAAAACCCAAGAACTGTTGCACCTCCTTCACAGTGGTTGGGGTCTGCCAATTACGCACAGCTGACACCCGGTCTACCTCCATCTTCACCCCTGACGCAGACAACTGATAACCCAGAAAGGAGACCGACTTCTGGAAGAACAGACATTTCTCTGCCTTGACATATAGGTCATGCTCCAACAGCCTCCTCAATACTCGGCGCACCAGGGTTACATGCTCTGATCGGGTAGGACTGTACACCAGAATATCGTCGATGTATACGACTACTCCCTGTCCCTGCATGTCCCGGAAAATCTCATCGACGAAGGATTGGAAGACTGAGGGAGCATTCATTAACCCATATGGCATGACTAGATACTCGTAGTGTCCGGAAGTCGTGCTAAACGCTGTCTTCCATTCATCGCCCTCTCTAATGCGCACCAAGTTATATGCGCTCCTGAGATCCAATTTTGTAAAGAACTGCGCACCGTGCAATGACTCCGTCATAGTCGCAATCAGAGGAAGTGGATAGCTGTACTTCACCGTAATCTGATTGAGACCGCGGTAATCAATACACGGGCGCAGACCTCCATCCTTTTTCTTCACAAAAAAGAAACTTGAGGAAGCGGGTGAAGTGGAGGCCCGTATGTATCCCTGTCTCAGAGACTCAGCGATGTACGTCTCCATTGCCTTCCTCTCCTCTTGAGACAAGGGATACACATGGCTCCGCGGGAGAGCTGCTCCTGACTGGAGATCTATCGCACAATCCCCCTGTCTATGAGGCGGCAGCTGCGCCGCCCTAGTTTTACTAAACACCACTTTTAAATCCTCATACTCGGGGGGAATATGCAGTGCTGGCATTAGATTCGGACTTTCCACCGAGGTCGCCCCTATGGAAACACCCAGACACCGCCCCTCACACTGGGCAGACCACCCTTTAAGAGCTTTCTCTCGCCACAAAATAGTAGGGTCATGGGTCATCAACCAGGGAAGGCCCAGCACTACCGGATACGCAGGAGAGTCAATCAGATAGAGCTGAATCGTCTCCTCATGACCCTCCTGCGCCATCATCTTAAGGGGTGCCGTGACCTCCCTAATCAACCCAGACCCTAACGGACGGCTATCTAGGGCATGAACAGGGAAAGGCTTATCAACGGGAAGGAGGGGAATCCCTAACTCTACACAGAACTGGCGATCTACAAAATTCCCAGCTGCGCCTGAATCTACCAGCGCCTTATGCTGGGAACGAGGTGCAACCTGTGGAAAACAAACAGGCAAGGTTAGGTGAACGACAGAAAGCTCTGGGTAAGTAGGGCGCCTACTCACCTGGGGGGACCCCCCAATGCGTGACCTGCCTTCTCCTCCACCGGGGGACCCTCCCCAACACCTAGCCGCGGTGTGCCCTCCACGGCCACAGTTAGTGCAGGGAACGGCCCCCCTCGGGTTCCTACTCCTCCGTTCTCTAGCGCCAGCACCCCCGAGCTCCATAGGGCTCGGCTCGGAGGTGCTGGAGGGTGAAATGGGCGAACCCCACCCGGGACGTCCACGGGTGGCGAGCAGGGTATCCAGCCGAATGGCCATGTCGACAAGTTGGTCAAACGTCAACGAGGTGTCCCTGCACGCCAACTCTCTCTGGACGTCCTCCCGGAGGCTGCAACGGAAGTGGTCTATAAGGGCTCGCTCATTCCACCCTGCATCGGCCGCTAGAGTCCGGAATTCCAAAGCAAAGTCCTGGGCGCTCCTCATCCCCTGTCGGAGGTAGAACAGACGCTCCCCCGCCGCCTTCCCTTCCGGTGGATGGTCAAACACAGCACGGAAGCGGCGGGAGAACTCCGCATAGGTAGTGGTAGCGGCGTCCATTCTCCTCCATTCTTGCTGTTGGCGCGGTCGCTCCTGCTGATTCCATGGGTGATGTGTGATTCTGTCACGAACGCTGAGTGTGGATGTGGTGTAGGGAATCAAGCGCAGGCACACAAGAGTACGTCAACAGTCTTTAGTGGTGCAAAACAACTCCAAACAGGAGAAAATAGCCAACCCAACCGGGAGGCGAGAACGACAAATACGCACACAACACAATGCGTAAAACAAGGAAAAAGCGCACGCAGTGCGGACTCTCGAAATACACAGGAAGAGAGTCAAAATACCAAGAACACGAACAGCTGACAAAAACAATCACACATAACACCTGACCCAAAATAACGAAACTAAATAGGGAACACAATCAAACACTAACAAGGGACAGGTGTTACAAACAGACAAAACCAAACGAACATGAAACATTGAATGGTGGCAGCTAGTACTCCGGAGACGACGACCGCCGAAGCCTGCCCGAACAAGGAGGAGGAGCAGCCTCGGCCGAAACCGTGACAGAGAGACAGAATAACAACAAAAAAATCCAGAAAAACGCATGTCAAAAATGTTATAAATTGATTTGCATTTCAATTAGGGAAATAAGTATTTGACCCCTCTGCAAAACATGACTTACAGTGAGGGAAAAAAGTATTTGATCCCCTGCTAATTTTGTATGTTTGCCCACTGACAAAGACATGATCAGTCTATAATTTTAATGGTAGGTTTACTTGAACAGTGAGAGACAGAATAACAACAACAAAATCCAGAAAAACGCATGTCAAATATGTTATAAATTGATTTGCATTTTAATGAGGGAAATAAGTATTTGACCCCTCTGCAAAACATGAGTTAGTACTTCGTGGCAAAACCCTTGTTGGCAATCACAGAGGTCAGACGTTTCTTGTAGTTGGCCACCAGGTTTGCACACATCTCAGGAGGGATTTTGTCCCACTCCTCTGCAGATCTTCTCCAAGTCATTAAGGTTTCGAGGCTGATGTTTGGCAACTCGAACCTTCAGCTCCCTCCACAGATTTTCTATGGGATTAAGGTCTGGAGACTGGCTAGGCCACTCCAGGACCTTAATGTGCTTCTTCTTGAGCTACTCCTTTGTTGCCTTGGCCGTGTGTTTTGGGTCATTGTCATGCTGGAATACCCATCCACGACCCATTTTCAATGCCCTGGCTGAGGGAAGGAGGTTCTCACCCAAGATTTGACGGTACATGGCCCCGTCCATCGTCCCTTTGATGCGGTGAAGTTGTCCTGTCCCCTTAGCAGAAGAACACCCCCAAAGCATAATGTTTCCACCTCCATGTTTGACGGTGGGGATGGTGTTCTTGGGGTCATAGGCAGCATTCCTCCTCCTCCAAACACGGCGAGTTGAGTTGATGCCAAAGAGCTCAATTTTGGTCTCATCTGACCACAACACTTTCACCCAGTTCTCCTCTGAATCATTCAGATGTTCATTGGCAAACTTCAGACGGCCCTGTATATGTGCTTTCTTGAGCATGGGGACCTTGCGGGCGCTGCAGGATTTCAGTCCTTCACGGCGTAGTGTGTTACCAATTGTTTTCTTGGTGACTATGGTCCCAGCTGCCTTGAGATCCTTGACAAGATCCTCTCGTTTAGTTCTGGGCTGATTCCTCACCGTTCTCATGATCATTGCAACTCCACGAGGTGAGATCTTGCATGGAGCCCCAGGCCGAGGGAGATTGACAGTTATTTTGTGTTTCTTCCATTTGCGAATAATCACACCAACTGTTGTCACCTTCTCACCAAGCTGCTTGGCGATGGTCTTGTAGCCCATTCCAGCCTTGTGTAGGTCTACAATCTTGTCCCTGACATCCTTGGAGAGTCTTGGCCATGGTGGAGAGTTTGGAATCTGATTGATTGATTGCTTCTGTGGACAGGTGTCTTTTAAACAGGTAACAAACTGAGTTTAGGAGCACTCCCTTTAAGAGTGTGCTCCTAATCTCAGCTCGTTACCTGTATAAAAGACACCTGGGAGCCAGAAATCTTTCTGATTGAGAGGGGGTCAAATACTTATTTCCCTCATTAAAATGCAAATCAATGTTATAACATATAACATACAAATATGAATATAATAATCATACAGTGGACACCTAAGCCTTTGCATGCAGTGTGCTGATACATTTAGTGGTCAAATCTCTGACATCTGAACCGTGAGGTGGACAATTATTGTTTTAGGAAAGTAGCCTAAAAAAACACAATAAAATAGGCTATAAAGGTTTGCATATGCTACACATCGAAACACAAGGAATAGTGTTTTTGTAATTTGTTATAGGCTGTTTTTAAGGACACGTAAATGTGGCTCACTTGGCCAACATCCCCATTTACTGATGGCGCTGGCTGCGCCAAGTTGGATCTGAATGCATATGGATATCCATTGAATGTCTCAAATTTCAGGTAAATTAACATCTTCCCTGTCATGTTGTCTGGTGCCAAATGTTCCTAAAGGAAACTCTGAAATGGCATATTGTTCTTATTAAGATCTTTGAATATTCACATTAAAATCTGTCACCAATTGTATGTAAACCTAGCTTTAGACACACTAATGACTCTGGCAAGTGCGCTAGTCCAGTGTTACTTTGATTATGCCTGAACATCATGGTTCATCAGCAGCCTCAAACATCTAAAGAATAAGCTACCAGCCAAACAAGTTCAAAATAATTGTACTTAAACTCTTCCCTCATACTCATCTGGAGGTTGAGCATTTTTTCATCTCTATCTCTGTAATGTGTCTGTATCTATGTAATTGTATATATATTTATGTAAACAAAATAGGGACCACAATGGAAATAAGTCCCTATCTTTATTGTGCAATCACTTTTAAAAAATGTATTTTCTTAACTGACAAATAAAATCAATCAATCAATCCAAACTGTGCAGCGGCCAATTGATGAATGGAAAGAGACTTCTGTTACAAAACACCAAAAAGTTGAATGACATTCGGAGATTGTCAAGCCAAGCCTTCGATACTGGGTAAGCCTATAAGGTAGGGAGGGATGTATTTTCTGTTTGCAGAGATTGACATAGTCTATTTATTGTGGTGTTGAAAACGCAAACCATGATATTGAAGTGCCCGAAGTAGGTATGCTTTGTTTATTGGTTGTGTGGTGCATTGGCACAGAAACCTATTGGTGGAACATTTGTTGCATTTCCAGTATTTTATATAATTATAAATATGGCATCAAAATGTTGAAAATCTGATTTCCCTCTAGCTGATCATTGTCTCCAGCCAGCTCTGATCATGAAGTAATAAAACAGGCAGGGAGAGTGAGCTCGTCTGTGGTGGTCAGCGAACCCTCAACCTTCTGGCCCATAGCCCTGCGTGGCATCGAATGTGCCACAAAAGCATGCTGAAGTGGCAAAGTCGATATCCACGTTTATAAACAAAGGGTCGCTACAGTTATTGTTATTTGTGGTCGTAAACATTATTTTGAGTTAATTCTATGAGGGGGGAGGGTGTTCGATTTATTTTACAGTACAAGGAGAGGGTCATGTGAAAATATTTTTGGCAACAAGTGACTTTATAACAGAATGTTAAAATTTGCTTAAATTAAAGTTTGTTTTACCAAGTTACACTTCTCAAAAGGCACCGAATTGGTGGACCCAGGACTCCTCCTCCAGCTTTGTCCCCCTCCCATTACCCTCCCCTGTCCCCTCCTCACTCGCACAGAGCTCATTATCCTGCCCTGGTCACTGTTGTCGGCCTCCACCTCCAGCCCTGTCCCCTCTCCCTCCCCTGTCTCTCCTCCTTCCCTGTCCCCCCTCTCCCTCTCCTCCTTCCTCACCCCTCCTACTCTCCTTACCCGTACAGAGCTCCTCATCCTGCCCTGGTCACTGTTGTAGGCCTCCACCTCCAGCACATGGGAGCTGCTGCTCTCTCTGTCCAGAGCCCTCTGGCCCCGCATCACAAGCCCCGAGAGCTCATTAATCCTGAACAGACCCTTACTGTTGCCTACACATGCAGACAGAGAGAGAGATATAGGGAGACACACACAGATAGAGACAGAGAGAGAGAGAGAGAGAGAGAGAGAGAGAGAGAGAGAGAGAGAGAGAGAGAGAGAGAGAGAGAGAGAGAGAGAGAGAGAGAGAGAGAGAGAGAGAGAGAGAGAGAGAGAGAGAGAGAGAGAGAGAGAGAGAGAGAGAGAGTTGGGGTGCGGGGGAGAGGGGGCGGGAGAGGAGGAGAGCGAAAGAGAGGGAGAGAGGGGGAGGGGTGCAAGACAGGGAGAAATGGAAAGAGAGAGGTTAGCTGGGGGTTAAGAGTGATTCCATGCAGGATGGCCATGAGGGTATTGATATACAGTACATTCAAATATTTATACTACAATATCACTAACATTGTAATCGGAATCTATCCAGATCAAGTGATACCCACTTGACACTGCATCTTTCAAATGTATCATTGAGCAGTTAAATGGCTAATACCGTATGACTTCAAATAAGGTTATGATTATGCATGCAGGATATGATTAGCATGCAGTGTTGTTGTTGACAGTCTTTTGTGTTTAGTTGTTTGTGTGCGGTGAGGCCTGTGAGTAGGTGTGAAAAGTATCACCACCTGGCGACTCGGAAGAGGATGGAAGAAGTTGTACTCACCAGAGAGGATCCTGTACAGAACCCTACCGTTCTCCCCCTGGTCTGAATCTGTGGCTTGCACCTGCACACAAAAACACACAACAAAACTTAACACATGTTAATAGCAAAGGCATATGCAGCCATTATACTAATTTACAACCACAGTGACTTGAAACCACACACCAATAGGCCTACATAGATACAGTAGATAAACATTTACACACATGTACACACACACACATGTGCGAACACAGGCATGCACACAAACACACACACAGACGCTGACCTTCATATAGACATACACACACACGTACTAACATGCTAGTGACCCCCCCACCCCCTCCAAATTCTGTTTTGTCCCATGGTTGCCACAACAACTGCATCATGGCCCTGGCAACGATTCCACAATGGAGATTTCTCTCTCTCTGTCTTTATCCCTTCCCCTCTCTCTCTTTCACTTCTCTCTCCCTCACTCTCAATCTCCCTAACTCACTCTCTTCTTTCCCATCTCTCTCTCTTTGTCTCTTTCTCTCACCCCCTCTCTACACCCCATCTCTCTCTCCCTCTACCAGTCTACCTCCTTTCTCTCTTGTTCACTCTCCCTCTCTCTCTCTCTCTGACAGGCAGGCATGGAGCCAGAGCAGCCAAAGACAAAAACACATCAGAGACAGCATGGCTCCACACAGATAACTAGTGAGGCATGCTGAGCTGCTACAGAATGGGCCATGACATTATACTGAGTATAATATACTGAATCCAACCATGACTTCTGAACTAAAAAAGGCACAGAGATGTTGAAGCAAGATGAGACTGAGCAGGCCCTGATCATACTCTGCTTGTAGGACCTGTGGATATTCCTAGACAGATGCGTGCACAAGCATGCATGCACACCCACACCCACACCCACAGACAGACAGACAGAAACGTGTTCAAACACACACACACACACACACACACACACACACCCTCCCTTCCTCTCTCTCTCTTGCTCCCTGCGTGAAAAGAGGGGCCCTGTTTCAGTTTCATTAGCTTTATAAAGAGAGGAGAAGAGAAAGAGGAGGAGAGGGGAGGGGTGAGATGGGAGAAAAGAGAGTGGGGGGTCAGATTGATGAATAGGGTATTACACAGTGGACTGCACCACTTTGGCTATAAAAGGGGTGCAGAGATTCCCAGTTCGTGTTACTAAGACCAGATGTTGTGAATTTAAGCATTTGCAGTGTTAGTGTTGGGAGATACATTTCTAAGCTCTTAGAAAGTGTTGGAAATTGACCATTGTTTTAGGCTCTACCAGTGGAAAACAAAGATACTATGTTTTGATCACTGTCCTGTTACCCCCTTGTCCTCTCTGTCCCCTCTTTCTTCTCTCTGCATTCCCTAACACTTTCTTAAAAAGGCAGTGTGAGGAAGAAAAATAACGTGGAAGCAGGAAAAAGTTTGACTCACAAATACTGGATGTGACTGAAAAAGGTAAAGAGTGTGTGTGTGTGTGTTTGTGTGTGTGTGTGTGTGTGTGTGTGTGCATATAACATGTATGTGTGTTTGCTGACATGTGCTTATATGTGTTATGCCCACATGGGTGAATGTGTGTTTGGGTCAGTATGAGTGCATGCATCTAAGTATGGAGTCACAGTCAATATGAGAGAGTGAGTGGATGTTGGACAGTGGAAGATGTCTGAACTCTCTAGAGTTTGTGGTTTGTTTGTGGGTGGGTGTATACTGTAAGAGAGTTTGGATTCAATATCTTGCGTCTGAGAGTGTGTGTGTGTGTGAGCGAGTGTGTGTTGGGTGGCGGTGACTAACGAGATGATGGCTGCTCCAGTGGCCTTTCCACACAGCTTCGCTGGCATTTGGTCTTAAAACTAATTTCACGTCCCAATGTGTTTCCCCCTAAACTGACAAGGCATGCTTTGTCTCTACCGAATTAAAGACTATGACATTTGTGTGTGTGTGTGTGTGTGTGTGTTGCAACTCCTTCAGGGTATGATGGTAATAACCCCTCCTAAAAAGGCCTAAGTCAGCTTGGTTTAGCTTGGATAATAAGGCAAGACTTCCCATATCAAGAGAGCTGCTGTGGCACTCTGAAAGAGACTGGTGCACACACACGTGCCCGCACACACACACTCACAAGCAGACCGCCCCAACACACACAGATGTCCACACACTTCTCATCTAACCTCCTTCTCATGACTTCTCTCCATTCCAGAACTTGGCGACCATGAACACCACCAGTGATCTAGCGGTCAACATCTCCTCCACCCCTTCTTTCACAGAATCACCATTACCTTTCAACCTATCCAGCCTGCCCACCTCCCTCTCTTCCTCCCCCCTGCCATCAGAGCCTCACGACCCATTGCTGACCATCATGGTGGTGCTAGGCCTGTCCCTGCTCCTGGCTGCCTGTGCTATCTTCCTGGCCGTGTGTCGTGGGTCGTCAACCCAGACAGAGGAGGACTCAGATGGGGGCTGTAGTTCAGGCGAGTCCCTGGTCTGCGGGCCTTCTCTGTCATCGGAGCCCCAGCTCAAGCTGTGGAAGAGACTGGGCTCTGTACGGCGGTCATTCACCTCCTCATTCAGACGACCGCCCCAGCGCAGGTCCAACTGCAGCACCCACTGCTCCCCAACCAGACCGCAACCTGACCACAGCAGCTCACCAACGCCCCACCTTACCATGCCCTGCCTGTTTGACTATGTTACAGAGATATGACCACGCTCTGATCGTGAGATGAACGCAGGCCCGGTCATGGAGATGACCGCTTTGACTGTAACTTGACCACAACACTCAGACTTGACCCCAGTCCTGCATGTTCATGGATGTACTGCTATATAAACAATAACACTAACTTCTGACCAAACCCTAACTTCAAGATAACCTTTACTCCACCAGTCCATGTGGTTATTTGGACGATGTTGTTATTGACAAGAGAAGCATGTGCAAGCCCAAGGTTCTTCCAAAAGGGATACCAGCCTCTGTGGATGATGTGAATTGTTTCGTACATTTTGATTGTTGTATTATTAGCTACATTCTTATAAAAAAACAGTTCCAAAAGGGTTATTCGGTTGTCCCCATAGGATAATCCTTTTTGGTTCCAGGTAGAACCCTTTTTGGTTCCAGGTAGAACCTTTTTGGGTTCCAGGTAGAACCCTTTTCACAGAGGGTTCTACTTGGAACCCAAGAGGGTTTTGCATGGAACCAAAAGGGTTCTACCATGAACCAAAAAGGGTTATTCAAAGGGTTATCCTATGGGGACAGCCGAAGAACCTGTTTAGGTTCTAGATAGCACCTTTTTTTCTAAGAGTGTAGAACAGTTTGTGTTATTCTTTTATTGTATTAAAATGTAGTTTGTTTTAGAAAATAAAAAGCTTTTCTCAAGTTTATATTGTGTGTGTGTGTGTGTGTGTGTGTGTGTGTGTGTGTGTAGGTACAGTTGAAGTCAGAAGTTTATATACACCTTAGCCAAATACATTTAAACTCAGTCTTTCACAATTCCTGACTTTTAAACCTAGTAAAAAATCCCTGTCTTATGTCAGTTAGGACCACCACTTTATTTTAAGAATGTGAAATGTCAGAATAATAGTAGAGAGAATGATTTCTTTCAGCTTTATTTCTTTCATCACATTCCCAGTGGGTCAGAAGTTTACATACACTCAATTAGTATTTGGTAGCATTGCCTTTAAATTGTTTAACTTGGGTCAAACTGTCACGAATTCTGCCGAGACTGCTCCTCCTCCTTGCTCGGGCAGGCTTCGGCGTTCGTCGTCCCCGGAGTACTAGCTGCCACCGTTGAATGTTTCGATGTTCGTTTGGTTGGGTCTGTCTGTTACACCTGTGTCCGTTTGGGTCTGATTATGTGCCCTATAAGTTTCCTGTGTTGTTTTCGTTAGTTTGTGTGTTATTTTCCGCCTGTCCGTTGGTGTCACCTGTGCAGTACTCTGGACTTTGTTTATTGTGACGCACTGTGTTGCGTTGTCGCTCGCCTCCTTGTTTTGAGGTCCTTTATTTTGTATTGTTTTCTACAGTTAGTAAAGTCTTGTTTGACTCAGCCTATGCGTCCTGTGTCTGACTCCTCAACCGCATCCACATCAACACTGACACAAACGTTTCGGGTAGCCTTGGTCCCATGGTGTTTATACTTGCGTACTATTGTTTGTACAGATGAACGTGGTACCTTCAGGCGTTTGGAAATTGCTCCCAAGGATGAACCAGACTTGTGGAGGTCTACAATTATTTTTCTGAGGTCTTGGCTGATTTATTTTGATTTTCCCATGATGTTAAGCAAAGAGGCACTGAGTTTGAAGGAAGGCCTTGAAATACATCCACAGGTACACCTCCAATTGACTCAAATGATGTCAATTAGCCTATCAGAAGCTTCTAAACCATGACATCATTTTCTGGAATTTTCCAAGCTGTTTAAAGGCACAGTCAACTTAGTGTATGTAAACTTCTGACCCACTGGAATTGTGATACATAATTATAAGTGAAATAATCTGTCTGTAAACAATTGTTGGAAAAATTATTTGTGTCATGCACAAAGTAGATGTCCTAACCGACTTGCCAAAACTATAGTTTGTTAACAATACATTTGTGGAGTGGTTGAAAAACGAGTATTAATGACTCCAACCTAAGTGTATGTAAACTTCCGACTTCAACTGTATATCCATGTGTATGTTTGTGTGTATATGTATGTCTATGTGTGCACATGTCTGTGTGTGTGCATGCATGAGTGTGTATGCGTGCGTGCATACCTACATTCATGTGTATGATTGTGTGTACATACGTGCCCCGCGCGTGTCAGCCTGCCTGTGTACCTGCAGGATGCTGTATCCTATGGGGACATTCTCCAGTATGCTGGTCTCATAGCTGTTCTGGAGGAAGATGGGTCTGTTGTCGTTCACGTCCAGTACTTCTACAAACACTGTGGCTGTGCCTGTCCTCCTGCTGCCTGCTGGACCATTGTCTGAGGGATTTGAGTCATTTAGGGATTTACAATCAGTGCATTCATTGGATGAATAAAAATAAAAGAAACACATCATACTGTGACACTTTCTGTATTTTGAAAGTTCTATAAAACTTGATTACTGACATGCAAAACACTTTGGGACTGTATCAACAGTGGACTAATGAAACAAATACCAAAATATAGTTTTTGAGTATAATTTTCCTTTAAGTAAGTCAAGATCTTTGAAATCTTTGAGAGTAAAACCAACTGTATAATCCAATCAATTGGTGCGAATGAAATGGAACAAGTAACATCCACTAGATTCCTTGGAGTTCTAATTGATGAAAAGTTATCCTGGAAAGATAATATTCAATTTGTCTGCAGCAAAGTGATGAAATCTGTTGGTATCATCAGAAAGATTAGTGGTTTGGTTCATCAGGCTTGCTTCCTAACTCTTTACTATAGCTTAATTGACCCATCTCTCATTTACTGTAAAATTGACTGGGCCAGTACATATGCCTCCTACCTACACAAATTACTCATCATACAAAATACATTTGCAAGGCTAGCCACCTCCTCTAATTACCTGGCTCCATCTGCACCTTTGTTTAAGAGTCAATATCTTGTCTATTTACGACATCAATGTATGCCAATTATGCATTTTCATCTACAAATACTCATACCTCCCAGACAGTTTACCTAAACCCTTCAATGGATTCTTCCAGGTTAATTCTGAAATCCATCTATATAAGACACTGCGATAACCTTCATCCTCCCCACTGCCTCACCTCACATAGTCAATTCTCTATCAGATACAGAGGTACCATACTCTGGAATTCTTATATTCACATTGCCAAAACCTCATCATCCCTCAATAACTTCAAGTGAAGACTGAGGTTCAGCCTGATGAACCAAACTACTCAGTAATTTCCTCCATATAGCCCAACTCTCACACACTCACATCCACACATGCACACATGCACACACACATTTCAACAAAACATATATAGTTTATCATTTTTTGTTAATGCTGATCAGTTAATTTGTACATTTATGATTAGTGAGTTTTGTTATCTGTTTTAAGAAACCTTTTTAATTTTTGTACTTACGTATTGTATATTGTTTTTTTGTGGTGTGGTTTTTATATAAGTCCTTGGGCTTCCAACCACACCTGCACACCATTTTTTATTCATTTGTTTATATCTGTATTATTGTTTATCACTTATTTTCTTTAGTTTCAATAAATTAAACCTTAATCATTAAAACCATACAATAGAAACCAAAAATTAACACAGTCTGAGTCTTTGTAAACCCCATTTTTTAGAACATAACAGTGGGATACTCAAAGTTCAGCCATGTTCAATTACTTCTGAGGTAGTGACATGAGTACCCTCTTCTTCTCTCAATCCTTCTTCTCACCAGAGCTCTATGGGCCCTGGTCAAAAGTAGTGCACTACATAGGGAATAGGGTGGCATTTGGGATGTAGGTGTCACGACTTGCCCTCATGGGTTGAGGATCAAACATGCCGGCTAGGCAAAGGTTTGAACACCCCCTTTCCTGGGGGCCAGTTTTATGACCGGTCGTAAATACCGTGCAGACTTTCTCTTCCTTGCCATGAAGTATTGGGAGAAAGGACCCCTTTGTTAACAAAGGAAGTCTTCCCGCCAAGACTCCAACATCCAAAAGTGGATAATGAAACAATATTCCTACTTAAAAGAATGTGGGAAATGGTTGGTGGGGACTTAAAGAACAATCATGTCAAATTCTTTACTATGTAGTGATGTCATTAAAGACGGTGGAACAACATAACTGTATCTCTGGGGGGCTACACTTCCCAGTTTTGAGGTTTGCATCTAATTGTTGTATAAAACGAATGATTAAGTATAATAATACTTTTGTGACTATAACAATGTGATTTTAGCATTCTAGATAATAATACGCCATTTAGCAGACGCTTTTATCCAAAGCGACTTACAGTCATGTGTGCATACATTTTTACGTATGGGTGGTCCCGGGGATCGAACCCACTACCCTGGCGTTACAAGCGCCATGCTCTACCAACTGAGCTACATAGGACCAGAGGACAGAGGACACGCCCAGATGAGCACAAACATGATGGAATGCCCCTTTTACCCCGAGTGCATAAAAAGCCTCATGACAAAATTCACCTTAGACCAGCAGACGTGAAGCGTGAGCTAAACGTTGCAAATGGTTGAATTCAACTCAGACCAGGAAGCCCACGGCTTAAAATGGTTGACAGTCTACAAGACCAGCAGACGTGAAGCGTGAGCTAAACATTGCAAATGGTTGAATTTCTACCAGACCAGGAAGCCCACGGCTTAAAATGTTTGAATTTCTACAAGACCAAGAAGCATGAAGCTGAAGCTGCAAGTTACAAAATGGTTAGACCAAAAAGACCAGAAAACGTGAGACGTTAGTCCACACGTTTGAAATGGAGAAACTCTGAAACTCTCAACCTCTACACGAGGTGAAGAAGAAGACAATGCACTAGACCTTATCATTTCAGTCTGCAGTTGGCATGTATAGTCGTCGAGAGAACTTTCACTAAAGACACGAGGTGGGAAGAATAATCCCTCTCAGACAACCGCTGGTACATCTGAAGTATCCATTCTAATCACCACTACGACCAGAAGCTCTACCAAGGACATTGGGATCTCTGGTGGGCAAACCAGAGTCCTACATCATCAACTCAACTACTATCGAGGACAGCTACACGTAAATACATGTTGCATTTCTAATCCGAATGAGCGTAGTTTCCAAAGTAACCACGATAGTTTGAATCTCTTTCTCCCTTCCACTCTGACCCTCCTTCTACCCAAACATTCACGCTAATGTTAGTCCAGTCCACTAGGGACCTGTTTTCATTGTATTACTTTAGTAATCAATAACCTATGTGTGTGTTTGTATTGTGTTATTATTTAGTTAGTTAGTAAATAAATAATTAAGAAAATGTGTGTATTGCTGATTCATCAATAAGGTTAGGGTTCTTGCAGGTTCAAGGATTATGCGATGTTAAGAATGAGACTGATGAGAGGCAAATATTTGATAAGTGACTGTTATCGATATATAACATATATATCTTCTAAGAGTTTAATTCGGAGATGGTAACTCGTTAAACAACTTATTCCGTGGTGCCCCAAATTCCTAATGAGTTAATTGTTACATTATCCATTTAATCGAGTGACAATTAAACATAGTTACACTACCGTTCAGACTGGCCAATTAAAAGAAAAGATTAAGATGGGCAGTCTGAGATATGGCTTTTTCTTTACAACTCTGCCTAGAAGGTCAGCACCCCGGAGTCGCCTCTTCACTGTTGACGTTGAGACTGGTGTTTTGTGGGTACTATTTAATGAAGCTGCCAGTTGAGGACCTGTGAGGCGTCTGTTTCTCAAACTCGACACTCTAATGTATTTGTCCTCTTGCTCAGTTGTGCACCGGGGCCTCCCACTCCTCTTTCTATTCTGGTTAGAGACAGTTTGCGCTGTTCTGTGAAGGGAGTAGTACACAGTGTTGTACGAGATCTTCAGTTTCTTGGCAATTTCTTGCATGGAATAGCTTCATTTCTCAGAACAAGAATAGACTGACGAGTTTCAGAAGAAAGTTATTTGTTTCTGGACATTTTGAGCCTGTAATCGAACCCACAATTGCTGATGCTCCAGATACTCAACTAGTCTCAAGAAGGCCAGTTTTATTGCTTCTTTAATCAGCACAACAGTTTTCAGCTGTGCTAACATAATTGCAAAAGGGTTTTCTAATGACCAATTAGCCTTTTCAAATGATAAACTTGGATTAGCAAACACAACGTGCCATTGGAACACAGGACTGATAGTTGCTGATAATGGGCCTCTGTACGCCTATGTAGATATTCCATTAAAAATCTGCCGTTTCCAGCTACAATAGCCATTTACAACATTAACAATGTCTAGAATGTATTTCTGATCAATTTGATGTTATTTTAATGGACAATTTCATGTTATTTTGAAAACAAGGACATTTTTAAGTGACCCCAAACTTTTGAACGGTAGTGTAGGTGAGTCGATAAATAACAGTCATACATTAAAGTAAGTCATGTCACGACACAGGCCTTCTTGGTCTCTCTTTGGTAAGATGATGAAAAGGAACAGAGACCGTTGCGCAACAAGACTTGCATCCATCACTTCTCGCTCCTCAATCTCACAGATGTACAAAAGGGTTGTAGCTTTGAACCAATTTGATATTTGAAATCGTAGAAAACATGTACATTAAAACAAGCCCAAATTGGATACACAGAGTAAAAAGAAAGATGAAAATTACTCTGATAGGGCTAGGACTTACCAATAGCCTCTATGACCAGTGAGTATGTAGCCTGTGTCTCTCTGTCCAGGCCAACCACAGTCCGGACCACACCATCTCTGAAGCCAACACTGAATTTACCATCCTGGTTACCACCTGCAGAAGACAACACACAGATGGTGGAATATTACATGTATATCTCGGCTATTCACTTATACACACGAATGAACGCAAGTATGCATACACACACACACATACACTAGTGTACACACATAAACAAGTAGTAGCACATTCACATAATACAACTCTACATCTTGCCCAACCACTCTAGACAAACACACGTCTTTCCCAACCACACACACACACACACACGCTCACAAACACACAGACACACACAGGCTGCCATAGCCTTAGTTTGACCTCTGACCTGTGATGAAGTAGCTGAGCTCGGCGTTGAGGCCGGCGTCGTTGTCAGAGCAGTTGAGGCGAGCAACCACATGGTCCCTGGGGACGCTCTCCTGCAGGGACACGTTGTATATCTTGGGGAAGAAGGTGGGGGTCTCGTCGTTGGCATCTAGGACTGAGGGACACAGAGAGACAGGCAGGCAAGCAGACATACAGACAAAGAGAGACAAAGAGAGACACATTGTCTCTTAAAATAACTTTCATCATGCTCAATAGGCAGACAAGACAAGCAACACATTTAACAGATTGTCATTAATCTCTCAGCGCTTCTAAAATATCTGCTTCTGACCAGCAGGTAGTGCTATTATACTTAGCAAATTACTGTCTTGAATCAGTCTTTATATGGTGTAAAGTTTGTATGTTGGACCAGCCATGACCTGTATTCACAAAGCGTCTCAAAGTAGGAGTGGTGATTTAGGATCAGGTCCCCCCTGTCTTAGTCATTATGATCTGAAAGGCAAAACTGATCCTAGATCAGCACACCTACTCTGAGACACTTTGTGAATACATGCCCTGATGCTTGCATACCTGTGATGGTAAGGGTGCTGGTGGAGGTGCGTGGGTTCTGCCCTTGGTCGTACGCCACGATCCTCAGGTGGTACAGGCTTATCTGCTCGCGGTCCAGAGTTGCCGTTGAGTACAGCACGCCCGTGGTGGTGTTGAGATAGAAGTCAAGGCGTGGCATGCCCACCAGTAGCCCCATGGTAACCCTACCATTCTCCTGCTCATCAGGGTCCTCCACCTGGATCTGAGGGAGGAGAGGAGAGAGGGATTGAGAGAGAGGAGAGGGAGATAGGGAGAGAGGGAGAGAGGGAGAGAGAGAGAGAGAGAGGAGGACGGGAGAGAGGAGGATGGGAGAGAGGAGAGGAGGAGGAACAGAGGAAAGGATGCGAGAAGGGAAGGAGAGGAGAGGAGACAAGAGAAAAGGAGAGGAGAGGAGAGGAAAGGTGAGAGGGGAGAGGGGAGAGGGGAGGAGTAAGATGAGATGTGGGGATTAGAGACAGAGGGGACAGAGAGGGAGAGAGAGATGGAAGTGGTGGGGAGAATAGAAGTGAGAGGAGGACATGACAGACAGGGGAATACAGAAACAAAGAAGATGTTCAATTTGCCTTCACACTTCCATCTGATGAATCTGTTACAATTACACACGCAACTAACTCTAATGACATATTGTAATGGTGTACTGACCTTGAACACAGAGGATCCACTAGGCAGGCCCTCTGGCACCTCGGCCACAAAGGGCAGGTTAAGGAAGGTGGGGTCATTGTCATTAAGGTCCAGCAAGTTGATGTACACCGTGGTGCTGACTGAGGAACGCAGTGGAGGTCTGCCAACTGGAGTGGGCGCCAGAGGAACAAACACAGAATTTACAGGAGCACAAAACTCCAATAAAAGTTTTACCATCAATATTACAGGGGGGTTAAACTTCCTGATTTGGCCTCCTATTTAGTTCATTAAGAAATGCAGCCAAACGAGAGTTGTCTTGGGGGGGTGGTTTAACGTGGCTGTCGCTTGTGTTTGTGTTCGCACGTGGCAAGTGTTTGTATATTCACACTGCCAAAACAGTACACAGTTACAGTCACTTCTAGACAACTAGAAACAGTCTAACCAGGTCTTGTGTCTTGAAGTCGCCTAGGCTAGCTAGTGTTAGCCAACTTAAGTCACATAAATTTGGAGCCATTGACATTTTAAAATATTTTGTAATTTACTGATGGTCCCTAACTAGCCTCATAGGGATATCGAATGTCAACCAAATTGACCATGGGCATTACGATTGGGTCGCATGCAGCTGCGCTCCGAATTGATGATTACTTGGGTGCTGCCAGCTGCGGGCAATTGGGCAGGATTTAAATAAACCCAACCCAAGAAAAACTGTTACGGTACCCTTCATTCCGTGACATAGCATTTTTTCATATCATCTCGCAAATCTCCGTTTTGGACGAGACTGACGTTATAACAAACATTATCCTATTTAAACTTTGTAGTCAATTTTGACATTAGAATAAATGTTTCTGACTCATATCGATGCCACATAGGCCGTTTTCCAAACGAGAAGTGGCTTTTTGGGACAGTTGTTCTTTAAAGTAGCAGGAAGGTCTTGTAGAAACAGTGTTATTGCAGAGACTCACATATGAACGCACACTGTAATTTAGATACAGATACATTATAGGCTAACAGACTGAAAGACTCATCAGTCCCAGACAGTCGGACACACGCACGCACGCACGCACGTACACACACACACACACACAGACACAGACACAGACACAGACATACACACACACAGACACAGACAGACACACACACACAGACACACACACAGACACAGACAGACACACACACAGACACAGACAGACACACACACAGACACAGACACACACACACAGACACAGGCACACAGAGACAGAAGTATCGTCCCAGATAAACAGCTAGCCAGCCAGACACACAGAACAACAAACCGACCAACAAACCAACAAACAGAGTTCTGGCCTGGTGTGGGACTCACGATCGACAGCAGACACGATGATGGTCCTCATGAGCAGGATGTCTTTTGGGTTGGACCTCTCTCTGTCCAGCACGGCCCCGCTGGTCCTGATCTTCCCCGTGCTGCTGTTGATGGTGTAGAAGGGGTTCTCTGGGCTGATGCTGTACACCACTGTCCCATTGTCCCCAACGTCTGGGTCTATCGCTAGCACCTGGAGGGATGTATGGGGGGGAAGGAGGGATAAGGGGGGAATAAGGGGGGAAGGGAAAATGGGGGGAGGAGGGAGTGGGGGGGGGGGTGAGTGGAGGAGAGGAGAGGAGGGGGTTGGGGGGAGGAGTGAGGAAAGATAGGAAGATAGGAAAGAGAGGAGAAAATGGAGGAGTGAGGGGAGAGAGGAGGAATGATGAGAGAAAAAAGGAATAGTGGGGGAAAAATCTGGCACTTTACATCACTTCACCCCCACCGCACAACAACAGTCAGGTGGGAGAGAGATAAAAACATCTCTCTCCCAACCTAACATCTAACGTGATAGGTGATTTAAATACACTGGGCCGAGAGGGCCAGCTAAAAACACGGCATGATTTTTAAAGAGCTGATCAATTATTACCGCACTGACAAAGAAAACGCTGGAAACTGGTTTTGATTACCCTACATTGATTATGAAAGAAATTAGAAAGAGGGGAGAGAGATAAAGAGAGAGAAAAAGAGAGAGAAAAAGAAAGAGGGGGTAGTGGAAGGAGATTTAAGAGGGGAAACTTATTCATAGGTAGCCCCACAGTCCGTTTAAATTAATCAATCTAGGTCTTAGGAGAGAACATAAACTGTCTGACTGTGTGTGTGTGTGTGTTGTAAGGCTCTAGCCTTTGCCCAGGGCACTGCGACCGAATTCATCGGCTCACTGGGCTCTGCAGGTGGCTCCCCGTCGCCATGGTAACACACAGAGGGCATGGGCACACAACAACCCAATTATGGGACTGTATGGCACAGGAGAGGTGGTCGCCTGCCTGGCCTTATTGAGCTTTGGTCAGAAAGGGGCAAGGGGGGCGAGGGTGAGTACCCTCAGAGCACCATCTCCATTGATGAATGACTGTGTCACTGTGTGTGTGTGTGTGTGTGTGTGTGTGTGTGTGTGTGTGTGTGTGTGTGTGTGTGTGTGTGTGTGTGTGTGTGTGTGGATCCAATGTAAGGGAAATCCAACGCTAAGGAAAAGTGCATCCAACGCAAGGGAAAAGTGTTCATATTAAAGTACATATGGAGGAAGTGAAGAGTGGGAGAGGGAGAAAGACAAACACAATTCAATGTTCCAACACCACCACTCGTTCTCTCCTCTCCTCTTTATCTCTCCATCCCTCTTGTACCACAATGATGGCTAAAGTGCTCAAATTAAAGATAGATACATTTATTATCTTTCTCTTCCTCTCCTCTCCATTTTCTCCAGTTCCACCATGATGGAGGGAGTGAAGAGAGGAAAAAGCAGAAAGACAAACATTTTAGTCCCAACCACCACTTTTTCTCTCCATCTCTCATTCCACAGTGATTACTTTTCTCTCTTCCCCACCAGCCCAGCAGCAGGATAATTTGCAATGCATTTGACTGCAGGCTGCATTTTAATTAGCGATCGGACTCCCTTAATTACACTCACCGGCACATTGTTAATTAATTGACAATCAGGTGTTCATCAGCGATAACACGTTGCCAAAGACACCAGCAGGACAATGAGGGAGGGAGGAATAATAATGTCAAAATGTTTACTTGATACGACCTACACTGTGACTTACAGTAGTTGTAGAGTGTATTGCCCACTAATAGAAGTTTGGTCTGGTGGCCTGGGATGGTCTAGCTGTTCACCTGATTACGTTCCACCACTCCCCCAGAATGTATTATTCTCAACTTCATATATGTCCCGGAGTTGATTTGCACTGTTGGACACTTATTGTATATTTCCACTTATTGTCAGAGCACAGTGGGTTAGGTATACATATGCTCACTGCAATCAAGTCTTTCCGTTACCCAAATGTACTACCTGTAGAAATGTCACTCGCCCCCAAACGTGCGTTTATTTTAAACCTCATGTACTGTATGTCTCGCAGTTGATTTGTCGTCTTTCTGTCCGAGCACAGTAGGTTAGGTCTATATATGCTGCAATCCATTATTTATTTGTCGATCAGCAGACTCTGCACTACCTGTAGAAGTATCTTCTTTATCCCTTAACTGTAATCCATTTAGTATGTTTCCTCTGGCTACACATTGTACAGCACAGTCGATTTATTTCCACCAAAATACCCGCAGTCATATCCAATCAAAGGGAGAAGAATTTAAATGCATTTAAGGTTCCAATTCACTTTCAGTTTAGATGAAGGAGCACAGGAAAAATCCTATCCACAAAAAAAGTGTAAAGTGGTCAAAGAATCGTACTTTCAATTTAATTGCTATGGACAAGGCAGCGGTCTGTCTGTCTTCTGCAGTCCGCTCACCACATAATACCCTTGCTAATTTCTTTATATCTACAAGCCATAGTTCATCTGGGGGTCAGGGCATCAAATGTCAAAGGTCAAGGCAAACTGAACTCACAGAGATGACGTCAGTGCTGATAGGGCTCATCTCCACCACGTTGGCATGGTACGGCTCATCTCGCCACATGGGGACATTGTCGTTGATGTCCAGGATGGTGATGTTCACCTGGAGGGAGGAGAAGAAACGGTTAATGACTGTTCTGAGTTCAGTTAAAGGCTTAGAGGGAGAGAGAGAGGGGGAGAGAGAGAGAGATGGAGGGAGAGAGAGAGAAATGGAGAGAGACAGCAAGAGAGAGAAAGCGAGAGAGAGAGAATCATCTAAATACTCTTAGAACAATAAGAAACATGAAGAGGTTTGAGAATTGTGGTGGTTACCGTGGCAATGCCTGTCTTTTGCAGTGGCCCCACCCCTCCATCCACAGCTCTGACAATCAGGATGTACTCTGACTTCAGCTCTCTGTCCAGTAACGCTGTAGTGGTGATCTCTCCTGAAACACACAGTAATGCAAAGGTCAAACACACGTCAGACACAACACAAGCATGTACAAAAACACACAGACGCGCATTCATGGACACATACAAACACGCACACTCGCTCTCTAGTGTAACGGGGGTCAAGTGTGCTGCTAACAGCTTAGCTTCCTCCAACGGACCAACGGTTTGAGCCACCCAAAAGGTACTGATTGGATGGCTCCATCCGTGACATGTTAGCTATGGAGTGAGCTTACAGCACGTTCTTAATTGCGTTACACTAGCATTCACGCAAGCACACCCATATGCACGCACGCATGTGTAACTTGTAGGGGGGGCGTGGGTGTCATGTTAGAAAGGTCAATATTAGAAACAGGTCATTTTGACCCCCCCCAATAATATACCATGATGAGTTTGATTGATCGAAGAAAATAAATCCCAACTGTAAAGAGCCAGGCAGCTCCTGACTTTATGTGGCTTTGCACCACAGTGACTCAGTTCCTCATTTTATGATTGGATCCCCCCGCCACCAAATACGCTTTTGGTTGCGCCCGGTCCCCAGAGGCAGCCAGCCAATGTATTGCTTTGGTCTGAAGTAACAGTTCTGCAGAATGCACTACACACTCTCTCTTCCTCTTTGTAGTGTTCGCTGAGGAAAGGTAGCTACAGGGCTCGAAAATAAGGGTGTCCCATCGTCCCGGGGAAGCAAAAGAAATGGCCTCTGTCTGAGACGGTTCAAAACAGACTCTCTAAATGCTGGTTTCAATGGCATAATAAAGTGTTTATAAAATATATCCCCTTAACATATCTATGATCTGATTTTGGCATGGCTACATTGAAACAAGGTAAGACATGCCTCATAAAATGACATAAAAAGAGGATAAAAGTGCAGGACATACAATTTTTTTGGGGAGTGCAGAAGACTGTAAGTAAATGAATGAATGGCTACATAGCTAGCTAGCTAGCTAGCTAGCTAACTACACTGTACAATTCATAATATGCTGACACTATGTAGTCAGATAGCTAGCTATACCTATTGCCAGATAGTAAATAAATAATTCAGCTAATAAAAGCATAATCTAATTCATGTTAATAAGCTAACCCCATCATTGTTGAGGCCTGCCTTTTTTGTCACATGATAATAGTATTTTGGTCATATGATTATGGCAGGATTCAAAGATAGGCAATAGAGAGAGTGATAGAGAGAGCACCGCCCATGTTGAGGCAGGGAGAGGACGAACAGATAATCAGGTGACAATTTGGAATTTGAGTTGTAAGGCTGTCTTGTAAAGCATGTTGCACAGCAATTTACATCGCACACAGATTGGAACTATCGGTTCCTCCTCATTTTTGCTGACTGCACCCATTTGCTAAAGCAAATGTTGTTGCCTGAATTATCATGCAGTCTATCATATCCACCAGGTGAAGCTGGATACCAAAGATAGGAAAACAATATACCCAAAATGTATTTGGTGCATTTAAGTGAATTGAGACTGTAGATCTGACCCCTCTCTGTACCACTATATGCCCATCTTTGTATAAGGTTGATGGTGAATGACAATGAGTTGTTGATATGTATTTTTGAAGTCTATTGCTTGAGCATGATGCCATACTGATTGGTTTATTTGAAAGTCTATTGCTTGATCCATATTGATGTCACGACTTCCTTAGAGACTGCCTCCTCTCCTTGTTCAGGCAGGCTTCGGCGTTCGTCGTCACCGGCCTTCTAGCCACTGCCGCTCCTCATCTCATCATTCCATTTGTTTTGTCTTGTTTATTACACACACCTGGTTCATATCCCCTCATCAGTACCTGTATAAGTGTTCCCTCTGCCCTCTTGTCTTTGTGTGTGATTGTTTATTGTGGAGGATAGAGTAGCTTGGTGGAGCTCCGTGTATTTTGTATCGCCGGGATATTTCCCCGTGTGCCTTGTATTTTCCAGTGCGCCTGTTTTGCCTGTTTTGTGCACTTGAGTGTTCTGACGCATTACTGCGTAACTTTGTGCTTCATAATAAATCCTCTTATTCTGTGATTTACCCTCCTGCGCCTGACTCCTTCCAAATCCACATCATCACAGAATCGCACACCCAAACATGAAGTCAGCAGGAGAGGAGCACCTGCCTGGAGTAGTGGAATGGGTCCGGGAGCATTCAACTATGCTAACCAGCTTGGGAGAAGCGATGGATGCGATTCTCCAGGTCGTCCAACGCCTGGAGAGGAGAGGATTCGATCTTTCGGGACCAGCTGAGCGACCGGATCCAGCCACCCACACCACAGCACAAAGAGGGATTTATATATCTCGACCACAGGATTTTGACGGGACAGCTGCCCTCTGCCAAGGATTCCTCCTACAAATGGATTTATACTTCTCGACCATCAGGCCGGTTCCATCGGAGCGGGATAAGGTGTCCGCCCTCGTCTCCTGCCTCTTGGGGAAAGCCCTGGAGTGGGCCAACACGGTCTGGAGTGAAGGAGGAGCCGCGTTGGACAACTATGGGGAGTTCGCTCGCCTCTTTCGGGCCGTCTTCGATCACCTGCCCAAAGGCAGAGAGGCGGGCGAGTGGCTGGTCCACCTGAGGCAGGGGACGATGACCGCGATGGACTTCGCCCTGGAGTTTCACACTCTAGCGGCTGGGTCCGGGTGGAACGAGCGGGCCCTCATCGACCACTTCCGGTGCCATCTACGAGAGGACGTCCGAAGGGAGCTGGCCTGCCGGGTCACCACATTGTCTTTCGATCAACTGGTGGACATGGCCATCCAGTTGGACAACCTGCTGGCTTCTAGAGAATGTCCACACATCCACTTTCCTGATTACACGGTAGAGCCCCAGTGTAAGGCGCTGGTCGATTCAGGCGCAGCTGGGAACTTTATGGACAGGTCATTTGCACATAGTCTAGGCATTACATTGGTTCCCCTATACAGTGGGGAGAACAAGTATTTGATACACTGCCGATTTTGCAGGTTTTCCTACTTACAAAGCATGTAGAGGTCTGTAATTTTTATCATAGGTACATTTCAACTGTGAGAGACGGAATCTAAAACAACATTCCAAAAAATCACATTGTATGATTTTTAAGTAATTAATTTGCATTTTATTGCATGACATAAGTATTTGATCACCTATCAACCAGGAAGAATTCCGGCTCTCACAGACCTGTTAGTTTTTCTTTAAGAAGCCCTCCTGTTCTCCACTCATTACCTGTATTAACTGCACATGTTTGAACTCGTTACCTGTATAAAATACACCTGTCCACACACTCAATCAAACAGACTCCAACCTCTCCACAATGGCCAAGACCAGAGAGCTCTGTAAGGACATCAGGGATAAAATTGTAGATGCACAAGGCTGGGATGGGCTACAGGACAATAGGCAAGCAGCTTGGGGAGAAGGCAACAACTGTTGGCGCAATTATTAGAAAATTTAAGAAGTTCAAGATGACGGTCAACCATCCTCGGTCTGGGGCTCCATGCAAGATCTCACCTCGTGGGGCATCAATGATCATGAGGAAGGTGAGGGATCAGCCCAGAACTACACGGCAGGACCTGGTCAATGACCTGAAGAGAGCTGGGACCACAGTCTCAAAGAAAACCATTAGTAACACACTACGCCGTCATGGATTAAAATCCTGCAGCGCACGCAAGGTCCCCCTGCTCAAGCCAGCGCATGTCCAGGCCCGTCTGAAGTTTGCCAATGACCATCTGGATGATCCAGAGGAGGAATGGGAGAAGGTCATGTGGTCTGAAGAGACAAAAATATAGCTTTTTGGTCTAAACTCCACTCGCCGTGTTTGGAGGAAGAAGAAGGATGAGTACAACCCCAAGAACACCATCCCAACCGTGAAGCATGGAGGTGGAAACATCATTCTTTGGGGATGCTTTTCTGCAAAGGGGACAGGACGACTGCACCGTATTGAGGGGAGGATGGATGGGGCCATTAATCGCGAGATCTTGGCCAACAACCTCCTTCCCTCAGTAAGAGGATTGAAGATGGGTCGTGGCTGGGTCTTCCAGCATGACAACGACCCGAAACACACAGCCAGAACAACTAAGGAGTGGCTCCGTAAGATGCATCTCAAGGTCCTGGAGTGGCCTAGCCAGTCTCCAGACCTGAACCCAATAGAAAATCTTTGGAGGGAGCTGAAAGTCCGTATTGCCCAGCGACAGCCCCGAAACCTGAAGGATCTGGAGAAGGTCTGTATGGAGGAGTGGGCCAAAATCCCTGCTGCAGTGTGTGCAAACCTGGTCAAGACCTACAGGAAACGTATGATCTCTGTAATTGCAAACAAAGGTTTCTGTACCAAATATTAAGTTCTGCTTTTCTGATGTATCAAATACTTATGTCAGGCAATAAAATGCACATTAATTACTTAAAAATCATACAATGTGATTTTCTGGATTTTTGTTTTAGATTCCGTCTCTTACAGTTGAAGTGTACATATGATAAAAATTACAGACCTCTACATGCTTTTTAAGTAGGAAAACCTGCAAAATCGGCAGTGTATCAAATACTTGTTCTCCCCACTGTACATTCCGCTCCCCATCAGAGCACCTGACAGTCGACCATTAGGGTCCGGGTTCGTTAGGGCAGTTACAGCACTAGCCACTTTGGTTACGCATGAGACTCATCGAGCACAAGTCACTTTTTTATTTATTATTGAGTCTCCTGATTTCCCTGTTGTGTTAGGTCTTCCCTGGTTAGCACTACACAACCCCACCTTTTCATGGCCGCAGAGGGTTCTCACGGGGTGGTCGCGAGAGTGTCAGGGTAGGTGTCTAGGTGTTTCCGTTGGTGCAACCACGGTGGAAAGTCCAGACCTCCACCGTGCGCATTCCCCTCCGAATACCTCGATTTTGGTATAGTGAACCGAAAAAGGCTGGCTTAACTACACCACCACCATACACAGAAGGGGGGCAGTATTCTCAGGTCACAGGTCTCAATAACAGGGAATGTAGAGATAGAAGAAGAAAAAGGGAAGCAACAGGCTTCCACACCAAAGAAAGGAAATAATCACATTTAGATATAGACTGTTATGGAGGACTGAAGAGTATGTTAAACAAATTGGAAAATGATGGGATAGATGGACAAGATGTTGATGGTCAGAGCAAGTGGGATGATGCAAGTAATGAGGAACTAAAACAGTGTGCTGACTCTGAGCAATAACAGAGTGAGACAGAGGGACAATTATCACAGGAGGCAAATCTATAGTAACAGAACTAGGTGAAGCACTGCAAGCCCACTTGGAAAAATCTAAGAGAAAATTAAGAAACAGAAGAACAATAAAAAAACAGACAAATATGGAGCCCAGTCTCCCATTTTGGTAAAGGGGATACGGGTTCACTATGTGCCCTGGGGATCGCAGGACCTGGAAGGCCTGGTGACTAGACTGCCTAACCTGCATGAAGGAGCAGGGAAATGGATTAGAACATTTGACGAACAAACAATGGGGAAGCTACTGGCGGTGGGAGACTTGACTGCTGGCCATGTCCCTTCCATCTTCAAGAGAGCGAGAGTTGCACCCCTCCTCAAAAAATCTACACTCGATCCCTCCGATGTCAACATCTACAGACCAGTATCCCTTCTTTCTTTTCTCTCCAAAACTCTTGCGCGTGCCGTCTCTAGCCAACTCTCCTGCTATCTCTCTCAGAATGACCTTCTTGATCCAAACCAGTCAGGTTTCAAGACTGGTCATTGAACTGAGACTGCTCTTCTCTGTGTCACGGAGGCTCTCCGCACTGCTAAAGCTAACTCTCTCTCCTCTGCTCTTATCCTTCTAGACCTATCCGCTGCCTTTGATACTGTGAACCATCAGATCCTCCTCTCCACCCTCTCCGAGTTGGGCATCTCCGGTGCTGCTCACTCTTGGATTGCGTCCTACCTGACAGGTTGCTCCTACCAGGTGGCGTGGCGAGAATCTGTCTCCGCACCACGTGCTCTCACCACTGGTGTCCCCCAGGGCTCAGTTCTAGGCCCTCTCCTATTCTCTCTATACACCAAGTCTCTTGGCTCTGTCATATCCTCACATGGTCTCGAGTGGCGCAGTGCTCTAAGGCACTGCATCGCAGTGCTAGCTGTGCCACTAGAGATCCTGGTTCGAATCCAGGCTCTGTCGTAGCCGGCCGTGACCTGGAGACCCATGGGGCGGCGCACAGCGTCCAGGGTAGGGGAGGGAATGGCCTGCAGGGATGTAGCTCAGTTGGTAGAGCATGGCGTTTGCAATGCCAGGGTTGTGGGTTCGATTCCCATGGGGGACCAGTATGAAAGTCGCTCTGGATAAGAGCATCTGCTAAATGACTAAAATGTAAATGTATGTCTCTCCTATCATTGCTACGCAAACAACATTCAATTTATTTTCTCCTTTCCCCCTTCTGATAACCAGGTGGTGAATCACATCTCTGCATGTCTGGCAGACATATTTGTGTTGATGTCGGATCACCACCTCAAGCTGAACCTCGGCAAGACGGAGCTGCTCTTCCTCCCGGGGAAGGACTGCCCGCTCCATGATCTCGCCATCACGGTTGACAACTCCATTGTGTCCTCCTCCCAGAGTGCAAAGAACCTTGGCGTGACCCTGGACAACACCCTGTCGTTCTCCGCTAACATCAAAGCGGTGACCCAATCCTGCAGGTTCATGCTCTAAAACATTCGCAGAGTACGACCCTACCTTACACAGAAAGCGGCACAGGTCCTAATCCAGGCACTTGTCATCTCCCGTCTGGATTACTGCAACTCGCTCTTGGCTGGGCTCCCTGCCTGTGCCATTAAACCCCTACAATTTATCCAGAACGCTGCAGCCCGTCTGGTGTTCAACCTTCCCAAGTTCTCTCATGTCACCCCGCTCCTCCACACACTCCACTGGCTTCCAGTTGAGGCTCGCATCTACTACAAGACCATGGTGCTTGCCTACGGAGCTGTGAGGGGAACGACACCTCCTTACCTTCACGCTCTGATCAGACCCTACACCCAAACGAGGGCACTACGTTCATCCATCTCTGGCCTGCTAGCTCCCCTACCTCTACGAAAGCATAGTTCCCGCTCAGCCCAGTCAAAGCTATTCGCTGCTCTGGCACCCCAATGGTGGAACAAGCTCCCCCACGACGCCAGGACAGTGGAGTCAATGACCACCTTCCGGAGACACTTGAAACCTTACCTCTTTAAGGAATACCTGGAATAGTATAAAGTAATCCTTCTTCCCCCACCCCCCATAAAAAAATGAATAAAAAAAAGGTGGTTGTCCCACTGGCTATCATAAGTTGAATGCACCAATTTGTAAGTCGCTCTGGATAAGAGCGTCTGCTAAATGATGTAAATGTAAAATGCTGGCCAGGGTGGTGGGAGTGGCCAAAATGGAGCACCTGTTGCAGGCGGCTGGCCTCATACAGGCAGTGCGGAGGATGTTATTGGAATGAGTGGCCTTTGACAGTTATAGGCCAGGACTATGGCACACTCTGAGAATGGAGTATCAAGCCAAGATAGACCTTAAGGCACTGAGATGGGAGCCATTGGGGGATAAAGAAAACCTGTCTGGTTACCTGAAGGACCAGCTCAAAAGGTGGCGACAAGAAACAGAAAAAGATCCAGAGGGGGATCCACTGATGACAACACTGTTCAGGACATCATTGATGGAAGCAATGCCAACGCCTGTCAGAAGCAAACTGGAAGATGTGGTGAAAGTCACACAAAGAGTTATGTGACCATGTTATTCACGCAGTGGAAAAATACAGGAAGGACGAACAGAAACGGACAGAGCAGGGGAGAGATATTCTGAGAAAACTGACATGGATGCAGCTGGAAGAGCCGACAAGAATGGACAAAAATAAAATACAAGCTCCAGTGATCGCTCCAGCGCCACCGGAAGAGGGCACCATGGCACCTGTCATCCAGGGAGGTCAACAACCACCGCCTCAGCAGCAAGGCCAAAGAGCTCCTGACTTACCAGTAGTGAATGTGTACACACAACAATCCCCTAGACAGTGGCAAAACAAAAATAATAAAAACAGACCAAGGAATCAATGGTACAGGCCACAGCAGCAGACACACCAGAATGGTGGACCAAGAAGACCAGGTGTCAGCTGGAGGTGCAATCAATCAGGACATACAAGAAGGAATTGTCCTACCAAGCCGTGGTGGCCTAGGCAACCACAACAGGGTAATTGGCAAGAAAATGGGCCCAGCTTAGCTGAATGGCAGCAGTCTCAGACATAGGCTCCACAGGGCCCAGTGAACCCGTGGGGAGGACCAAATCATGGATACTAGGGATGCCCAGGGAATCCTAAAGGGGAGGGTCAGCTAGTGGCAGTAACTATGCAGGCTGATGAAGAACCTATGCTGCAGGTTCAGGTGAATAAGTCCAAATTATGCCTCTCACCTCCCCATATCAGGCAAATATGCAAAGACAGTAGAATTTTCATGACAAATTCAGTTAATACATATGACAGTTCCAGTAAAACCAGAAGCAGGAAAAAGCTACATGTATACCTATATTGGTATCAGAACAAACTCCAGTTAATCTAGTAGGAAGAGATGCACTGTGTAGAATGGGGGTCCAAATTAACTGCACATCATAGGGACTAATAATAGTTCAGGAAGGGGTATGTCCACAGATGATGATGGCTACAGACAAAACAGCAAATGTATACTGGATAGGGAACATATAATCACCAATACAAGAGGTATTAAAGAAGTGGGGAACATTTATCAGGGCTAAAGTTCAATAAATGAGAGTCCCAAAATCAGGCTATAATTGTACACTGCAATATGATTCATATCAAAATAATTTGCTAGAAGAACTATGGTTAAGGAAGGCATGAGGTAAACCAGCTTCCATGAGATCGCAATATTTTGTAATAGGAAAACAAGGGTCACCAATGGAAGCACAAGATGCTCTAGGATCTGATATCATACAGACCTGGTTCATAACACTTTTAGTGGCCAAGGGATAACAGCCAATGTTGTTGTTTACTTTTTTGAACGCATGAGTCACGATGTGAAACCAGTACTCCCCACTGTCCAAAGTGGGGAGTACTGGTTAAAACAGAGTGACTGTTACAGGCCACCAGTACTAAAGGCAGACAAACAGAAGTGGAGATTGGTTCATGACCTGAGAGCAGTAAATTAAGTAGTTCAGGATAAAGCAGAAGGTGCCTAATCCACACACACTGTTAACAAATGTTCCACCAGAGGCAAAATGGTTCTCAGTAATAGACTTATGTGGAGCATTTTTTAGTGTACCCTTGGCATGAGAAAGTAGACACTTGTTTGCATTTACTTACAAAGGACAGCAATTTATGGAGTACAGTGGAATTATTGTCATGTCTGTTTATAGTTAAAACATTTGGGTGGCTGATTAAGATGTACTATAGTAAATGTTAACAAAATTTACATTTTCTGTTCCAGGAGAATGGGAGTTTCAATATCTCTCTTTGGAAAGTTTCCTGAGACTGTGAGCTGAGGAGAGCAGTTAGTAAAACTCAGCAATCTTGTAATTAGGCCGTAAGAGGGAGCTACCAAATTAAGTAAGGCCTAGCCATTTATTTGTTTTTGCCCTACGTTTCACCAGCACACACGACCCACCTATTATTAATATTTGTAGTTGGGTAGGGTTTTATTTTTGGTTTCATAGGGTATAGATAATACACCTTAAAGGGCACATTAAGTACATTTTTGGAAGTTTTTATTGCCATAGTTTTAAGTACACACATATAAATTCTCCTGATAAGAAATGTACTGAAAAACCCAATGTAAACTTGGTACGCAAAATGTTTGAAATGTTTAAAATATCGCTAAATAATATCTTAGATAAAGGGGAAGGCAATGGAAAGAGACATTCACTTACATGGGGTTGAATGAACTCTGGCCTTTGTTCTGACTTTCTGGTGGGGCCTGATCACCCTCCCTAGAAAGCTAGAGACATTGTGTGAGATTTATATGTAGTGTGAAAACACTAATAATTAGGAAGAAGCTTATAATTTAGCAATAGGCCTTTGTATGATTCATACCATAACAAGGACAGAGAAAGAGAACTAGCCCTGAATGAGGGACACCTGTCGCTAATACATTTTACTATTCATTGAATGGCCTTATGAGATACAAGTAAGTTAAGGTGATATCAAGGGTTACTATTCTAATTTGATTTGGTGTTTTGGTTTAACAGACAGTGTTGTTTTGTTTTTTGGGGCCTTACCTCTGGCACTAATGAGTTATTGCATGCAAGCTAACAGAAATATGCATCTAACACCGCATGTCACGCCCTGGCTCTGGGGACTCTTAAATGTTGAGCCAGGGTGTGGATTTTTCTATGTTTAGTTTTTCTATGTTTTGTTCTAGATCGTTTAGATCTATGTTGGCCAGGGTGGTTCCCAATCAATGGCAGCTGTAGCTCGTTGTCTCTGATTGGGGACCATACTTAGGCAGCCCGTTTGGCACTAGTTATTGGTGTTAACCTAGGACTTCACGTATTGTTTTGTTGTTTTGTTCGTGTCGTGTACTACTAATAAAATGTACGCTTATCACGCTGCGCCTTGGTCCGTCTCATCTTCCTGTAACGATCGTGACAGAAGATCCCACCATAACTGGACCAAGCAGCGTGCCCAGGAGGAGAAGATGGCGAGAATGGGGGGGGGGGGGGGGGGGGGTACTGTCACGCCCTGGCTCTGGGGACTCTTAAATGTTGAACCAGGGTGTGGATTTTTCTATGTTTAGTTTTTCTATGTTTTGTTCTAGATCGTTTAGATCTATGTTGGCCAGGGTGGTTCCCAATCAGAGGCAGCTGTAGCTCGTTGTCTCTGTTGGGCAAATGGTGGTCTTGGGAGGAGATCTTCGCGGGGAGAGGGCCATGGGCAAAGGTGAATGCCCAGGCAGGAGAGGAGAAACGGCGCCAACCGTGCCGACGACGGACACGCGAGAGGCAACCCCAAGAAAATGTTTTGGGGGGGCACTCGGCGTGGACGACGGGGCAGCAAGAGGCAGCTACAGGGCGAGTCTGCGGAGTAGGAGAGGAGCTACTGGAGGCGTTAAGGGAGAAGGACAGTGTAGAGGCACGGCGAGAGGAACTGGTTAGGCAGCAGAGGGAGCGGAGGTTTATAAGGAAACCCAGTCCCGCTCCTCGCACCAAGCAAGTGGTGTGTGTCACCAGTCCGGTCCGGCCCGTTCCTGATCCCCGCACTAAGCCAGTGGTGAGTGTTCCCAGTCCAGCCCGGCCTGTTCATGTCCCTCGCACCAAGCCAGTGGTGCGCGTCGCCAGCCCGGTCCGGCCTGTTCCTGTCCCTCGCACCAAGCCTGTGGTGCGCGTCGTCAGCCCGGTCCGGCCCGTTCCTGCTCCCCGCACCAAGCCAGTGGTGCGTGTCGCCAGCCCGGTCCGGCCCGTTCCTGCCCCTCGCACCAGGTCAGTGGTGCGCGTCGCCAGCCCGGTCCGGCCTGTTCCTGCTCCCCGCACCAAGCCAGTGGTGCGCGTCGTCAGCCCGGTCCGGCCCGTTCCTGCTCCCTGCACCAAGCCAGTGGTGCGCGTCGCCAGCCCGGTCCGACCTGTTCCTGCCCCTCGCACCAAGTCAGTGGTGCGCGTCGCCAGCCTGGTCCGGCCTGTTCCTGCTCCCCACACCAAGACTGTGGTGCACGTCGCCAGACCGGTCCGGCCTGTTCCTGCTCCCCGCACCAAGCCAGTGGTGCGCATCGCCAGCCCGGTCAGGCCTGTGCCTGCTCCCCGCACCAAGCCAGTGGTGCGCGTCGCCAGCCCGGTCCGGCCTGTTCCTGCCCCTCGCACCAAGCCAGTGGTGCGCGTCGCCAGCCCGGTCCGGCCTGTTCCTGCTCCCCGCACCAAGCCAGTGGTGCGCGTCGTCAGCCCGGTCCGGCCCGTTCCTGCTCCCTGCACCAAGCCAGTGGTGCGCGTCGCCAGCCCGGTCCAACCTGTTCCTGCCCCTCGCACCAAGTCAGTGGTGCGCGTCGCCAGCCTGGTCCGGCCTGTTCCTGCTCCCCACACCAAGACTGTGGTGCACGTCGCCAGACCGGTCCGGCCTGTTCCTGCTCCCCGCACCAAGCCAGTGGTGCGCATCGCCAGCCCGGTCAGGCCTGTGCCTGCTCCCCGCACCAAGCCAGTGGTGCGCGTCGTCAGCCCGGTCCGGCCCGTTTCTGCTCCCCGCACCAAGCCTGTGGTGCACGTCGTCAGCCCGGTCCGGCCTGTTCCTGCTCCCCGCACCAAGCCAGTGGTGCGCGTCGCCAGCCCGGTCCGGCCTGTTCCTGCCCCTCGCACCAAGCCAGTGGTGCGTGTGTCCAGTCCGGCACGGCCCGTGCCTGTTCCACCGGCACCGGTCAGCGGCTCCACTCCGGAGCCAGAGTAATCCGCTCCACCGGTGTCCAGTCCAGCTCCGGCCAGCGGGACCAGACCAGGGGCGCAACGGGGGGGTGGAGAGAGAGTGCCCACCCGGCCCCTACCCTCTTGTGTTTGTGTGGCGCGGTCGCAGTCCGCGCCTTTGGGGGGGGGGGGGGGGGGGGGGTACTGTCACGCCCTGGCTCTGGGGACTCTTAAATGTTGAACCAGGGTGTGGATTTTTCTATGTTTAGTTTTTCTATGTTTTGTTCTAGATCGTTTAGATCTATGTTGGCCAGGGTGGTTCCCAATCAGAGGCAGCTGTAGCTCGTTGTCTCTGATTGGGGACCATACTTAGGCAGCCCGTTTGGCACTAGTTATTGGTGGGATCTTGTTCCGTAAGGTTTGTTTTGGTGTTAACCTAGGACTTCACGTATCGTTTTGTTGTTTTGTTCGTGTCGTGTACTACTAATAAAATGTTCGCTTATCACGCTGTGCCTTGGTCCGTCTCATCTTCCTGTAACGATCGTGACACCGCATGAAATGCTTACAGGTCGACATGCCTGTGCCGGTGCTTAGGAGACCATACAAGGGTCCGCCTCTAGAGCACATGGAAAGGGAATTGGAAGGGTATATCAGGTAACTAACTGTCATATATGAAGTTATATACCAACAGGAGAGAAGCAGAGTTCTAAAACCAGAGGCGAATCCACCACGACCAGTGGTTCCGGGGGAGAAGGTCTACGTCAGGGTCTTCAGAAGGAAGAAGAACAAACAGAGACATGTGGTACCCTAAACCTTCATCCAGGTTACACCAACTGCTGTAAGGGTTGAGGGGAGCTCGACCTGGTATCATCTAAACCGACAACCGAGAGATGAGGAAGTTGAGGATGCCGAGACCCTAGTGACGGAAGAAGGTCCTGAGCGAAAGAGACCAACGCCAGCCCGGAGTAGAGGCCCAGAAGCAGATGGTCATTATCACAACATTGAGGACCACTTGACTGCCCTTATGGCAACCTAGATTGTCTATATAGGGTAGTGGCAGGGGGTGTATGGGCCTGTCATGGTTACAAAGCTCATCAGCAACAATTGGAGGTTAGCTTAGAGGGAAACCTTCCGGATTTGTACCCAGTACCTGACTGGGCTCCTTGTCCTCATCGTGATGGGTCAGACAATGAGGAAGATACATTGGTCTGACTATATATTCTTATACAATGTAACCACAGATGGCATGGGTAAGAATAAGTATATGCACATGCTTACACTCATTTTATGTTAACTTTTATTTTATTGGTTGGGACTTAGAAAGTCCCAAAGGGGGTAATATATGGATGATTTTCTAGTACATATGTTGTAGAATGAAACGCCTATATGCCTTAAATGCTTATGGATTAAGAACCAATTAAAGTGTTAAAACAGAGCACTGTTTTAACACAAACGCTGTGCTTCTGATAATGGATGATTCCCTCTAACTCCCTGCAGCTGGTCTGGGTATGTCAATGATGTGATGGAGATAAAACTTCTCGTTGTAGCTGTGTGGAGATTGGAGTAACAATGAAACTAGTGTTATCACTTGTTTGTGCTTATGACCTGACACACATAGTCACAAGGAAAAACCATAGTGGCTTAAGTTCCAGGGAGGATGGCTGTTGGGACAGCCTTAAATATATGTGGCTGAGAATGGGTGATGGACATGACATGTTTAAACCATGTTTAAGTATTGATTGATATGTTTTATAATGTGTTATGAAATGATAAGGGTAAAACAGAATGAACATGATTGATACTTTGTACTCTAGGTGCATGCCTGGATAGTGAATATAGGTAATACAGAGTGTGATTGTTCTTTAACGTACGTATGTATATAATTCTTTGAGTCACGCCACCAATAAAATGAGATAAGTGACAGAGGCCCCATTTAGAGAAGCGCACATAGCCCTCGTGAGTAAACAACATGTGACACCGAAGGATGTTAATCATGTACATACAATGGAGTAACTGTGTAGGTTGTATAAGCATGACTATGCATTTGTGTCTGTATAAAAGGAGAGCCCCGAGTCAGGGAAAACAGATGTTCTTCAGATCATCTCGGCTTTCGTTGCTTCGTGTAATAAAAATCTATTTTCATTCTACAAAAACTCTGCTCAGCTCGCCCTGCTCCGCGTCCTTCTGATCGGCCCCGAGGCCGGTGTCGTCGCGCTGCTGGAGCTGTGCATAAAGGGGGGGGGTACTGTCACGACTTCCTCTGAGGCTGCCTCCTCTCCTTGTTCAGGCAGGCTTCGGCGTTCGTCGTCACCGGCCTTCTAGCCACTGCCGCTCCTCATCTCATCATTCCATTTGTTTTGTCTTGTTTATTACACACACCTGGTTCATATACCCTCATCAGTACCTGTATAAGTGTTCCCTCTGCCCTCTTGTCTTTGTGTGTGATTGTTTATTGTGGAGGATAGAGTAGCTTGGTGGAGCTCCGTGTATTTTGTATTGCCGGGATATTTCCCCGTGTGCCTTGTATTTTCCAGTGCGCCTGTTTTGTGCACTTGAGTGTTCTCACGCATTACTGCGTAACTTTGTGCTTCAGAATAAATCCTGTTATTCTGTGATTTACCCTCCTGCACCTGACTCCTTCCAAATCACCTCATCACAGTTGAATAGTTATATTTTGACTGTCACTGAATTATTGTATTAATTAATACTGCAATTAAATTGTGTAACCAAGTAAGACGTTTCTGGACTCAGATCGCCTTAACTCCTTTTAAGTTAATTGGGTATAAGAAATGAGTTATTCAAGACCATATACTAACCAAGCGTGGTGAAGTGTACACAAATAGAATAATGGGTTTTGGCATAGACTGGTTGATTGTTTATCAACAAAACTGAGGCGTGCGCAACTATGAGGCAAATCAGACGAGGTTGGCTTAGATTTTTGACAACATATAAGCTATATTTAGTCTCTCAAATACATCGTTACAGTTGTTGGTTAGCTAGCTACTGAATTTTAGCCATATTAGCATTGACATGAAATCAGTCAAAACACCCCAATACACGACACGGTATCAATAGCAAGATGAAACAATAGCTGGAACGACCTAGCTTTAATATTTGGAGATGCTTTCTCTCTGTTGGGACAGACGCAAACTGGCTGAATCGATTCAGTGGCTAGCTTTGCACTTAGCTGGCTAACAGTAGCTACTAAGGGTAAGTTATAACCTACATTTGTGTTTTGTTTTTACATACTGGTAACCAGAGTCGTTCAAGGGAATTCGGGACATGGGTGACTAGTTGACGTTAGCTTGGCTTTCTCTGTGTATTCGTGCCGTGGGAGGTGGGGTTGGTTCGTTGGCAGAGAGCAATGGCTAGCTAGTATGCTAACTATTCTAGCTAACTAACTGGCTGAATAAGTTGGCAACAGACTCACTCAAACTGTCAAAACTAACCCAAAACTTTACACAACGTTAGACACGGACACGAATGATCTGCTTGGCGTGTTAACACACTGGTGGTTTGTTGTAACCGAGTATTGGTGCTAAACCATGTTATTGGAGGCTGGCATGCTAGTTGGCTATGGCGTCATAGGATTTGGTGCCCTGGACGGTTTTCACGGAAGAATACTGTACCAAGTTAGCTAGCTGAATAAACTAAGTTAGAGTCTATTCCTAGAAAACATTGAACCGCTGTAGTTTACAACAATTATAATTTCTAAAGTGGAAGTTGGGAGAGTTATATTTGAGTGTTTCAGTGAAACGTAAGTGAGGGCTCTCTCGCTTTCCCAGATGTTTAGTTCATTTCATTCCGATCTCCTTTGCATTATTGTAGCCATTTTCTGTAGCCTGTCAACTATGTGTCTGTCTATCCCTGTTCTCTCCTCTCTGCACAGGCCATACAAACGCTTCACACCACGTGGCTGTTGCCACTCTAATCTGGTGGTCCCTGCGTGCACAACCCACGTGGAGTTCCAGGTCTCTGGGAGCCTCTGGAACTGCCATTCTGCGGCCAACAAGGCAGAGTTCATCTCAGCCTATGCTACCCTCCAGTCCCTCGACTTCTTGGCGCTGACGGAAACATGGATTACCAAAGAAAACACTGCTACTCCAACTGCTCTTTCCTCGTCTGACCATGTGTTCTCGCATACCCCGAGAGCGGCGGTGGCACAGGAATCCTCATCTCTCCCAAGTGGACATTCTCTCTTTTTCCCCTTACCCATCTGTCTATCTCCTCATTTGAATTCCATGCTGTCACAGTCACTAGTCCTTTCAAGCTTAACATCCTTGTCATTTATCACCCTCCAGGTTCCCTTGGAGAGTTCATCAATGAGCTTGACACCTTAATATGTTCCTTTCCTGAGGATGGCTCACCCCTCACAGTTCTGGGTGACTTTCACCTCCCTACGTCTGCCTTTGACTCATTTCTCTCTGCCTCCTTCTTTCCACTCCTTTCCTCTTTTGACCTCACCCTCTCACCGTCCCCCCCTACTCACAAGGCAGGCAATACGCTTGACCTCATCTTTACTACATGCTGTTCTTCTACTAATCTCACTGCAACTCCCCTCCATGTCTCTGACCACTACTTTGTATCCTTTTCTCTCTCGCTCTCCTCCAACACTACTCACTCTGCCCCTACTCAGATGGTAATGTGCCGTCGCAACCTTCTCTCCCGCTACTCTCTCCTCTTCCATCCTATCATCTCTTCCCTCTGCTAAATCTTTCTCCCTCCGATCTCCTGATTCTGCCTCCTCAACCCTCCTCTCCTCCCTTTCTGCATCTTTTGACTCTCTATGTCCCCTATCCTCCCGGCCGGCTCAGTCCTCCCCTCCTGCTCCGTGGCTTGACGACTCATTGCAAGCTCACAGAAGAGGGCTCCGGGCAGCCGAGCGGAAATTGAGGAAAACTAGACTCCCTGCGGACCTGTCATCTTTTCACTCTCTCCTCTCTACATTCTCTTCCTCAGTTTCTGCTGCCAAAGCCACTTTCTACCACTCTGAATTACAAGCCTCTGCCTCTAACCCTAGGAAGCTCTTTTCCACCTTCTCCTCCCTGCTGAATCCTCCTCCTCCTCCTTCCTCTCTCTCTGTGGATGACTTCGTCAACCATTTTGAAAAGAAGGTTGACGACATCGAATCCTCATTTATTAAGTCAAATGACACCGCTGGTCCTGTTCAAACTACCCTACCCTATGCTTTGACTTCTTTCTCCCCTCTCTCTCCAGATGAAATCTTGCGACTTGTGACGGCCGGCCGCCCAACAACCTTCCCGCTTGACCCTATCCCCTCCTCTCTTCTCCAGACCATTTCCGGAGACCTTCTCCCTTACCTCACCTCGCTCATCAACTCATCCTTGACCGCTGGCCATGTCCCTTCCGTCTTCAAGAGAGCGAGAGTTGCACCCCTCCTCAAAAAACCTACACTCGATCCCTCCGATGTCAACAACTACAGACCAGTATCCCTTCTTTCTAATCTCTCCAAAACTCTTGAGCGTGCCGTCTCTAGCCAACTCTCCTGCTATCTCTTTCAGAATGACCTTCTTGATCGAAACCAGTCAGGTTTCAAGACTAGTCATTCAACTGAGACTGCTCTTCTCTGTGTCACGGAGGCTCTCCGCACTGCTAAAGCTAACTCTCTCTCCTATGCTCTTATCCTTCTCGACCTATCCGCTGCCTTTGATACTGTGAACCATCAGTTCCTCCTCTCCACCCTCTCCGAGTTGGGCATCTCCGGCGCTGCTCACTCTTGGATTGCGTCCTACCTGACAGGTCGCTCCTACCAGGTGGCGTGGCGAGAATCTGTCTCCGCACCGTGTGCTCTCACCACTGGTGTCCCCCAGGGCTCAGTTCTAGGCCCTCTCATATTCTCTCTATACACCAAGTCACTTGGCTCTGTCATATCCTCACATGGTCTCTCCTATCATTGCTACGCAGACGACACACAATTAATTTTCTCCTTTCCCCTTCTGCTAACCAGGTGGCGAATCGCATCTCTGCATGTCTGGCAGACTTATCAGTGTGGATGTCGGATCACCACCTCAAGCTGAACCTCGGCAAGACGGAGCTGCTCTTCCTCCCGGGGAAGGACTGCCCGCTCCATGATCCTGCCATCACGGTTGACAACTCCATTGTGTCCTCCTCCCAGAGTGCAAAGAACCTTGGCGTGACCCTGGACAACACCCTGTCGTTCTCCGCTAACATCAAAGTGGTGACCCGATCCTGCAGGTTCATGCTCAACAACATTCGCAGAGTACGACCCTACCTTACACAGAAAGCGGCACATATCCTAATCCAGGCACTTGTCATCTCCCTTCTGGATTACTGCAACTCGCTGTTGGCTGGGCTCCATGCCTGTGCCATTAAACCCCTACAACTTATCCAGAACGCTGCAGCTGGTCTGGTGTTCAACCTTCCCAAGTTCTCTTATGTCACCCCGCTCCTCCGCACACTCCACTGGCTTGCAGTTGAGGTTCACATCTACTACAAGACCATGGTGCTTGCCTATGGAGCTGTGAGGGGAACGACACCTCCTTACCTTCAGGCTCTGATCCTACACCCAAACGAGGGCACTACGTTCATCCACCTCTGGCCTGCTAGCTCCCCTACCTCTACGGAAGCACAGTTCCCGCTCAGCCCAGTCAAAGCTATTCGCTGCTCTGGCACCCCAATGGTGGAATAAGCTCCACCACGACGCCAGGACAGCGGAGTCACTGACCACCTTCCGGAGACACTTGAAACCCTACCTCTTTAAGGAATATCTGGAATAGTATAAAAGTGAAAAAAAGTAGAAAAGTGGTTGTCCCACTGGCTATCATAAGTTGAATGCACCTATTTGTAAGTCGCTCTGGATAAGAGCGTCTGCTAAATGATGTAAATGTAAAATAAAACGAGCTGAAACGAGACACTTACAATTCCCCACATGGCAGTTTCTTGTTATTCTTGCTATCAATATCGCCATCCAAAATCACAACAACACACATACTACTGCCCCATAGAAGCGCACACATCGTGTTTGTGACGTTGTCAGCCAACCCATCTATTTAAATGTAGTTAAAGATGGGGATGTGGTGGTGACTTTCTGAACTGTTAAGAGTAAGAACACAGTTTAAGTAATATAGAAAAATGATGTGGTTTCAGTTGTGATTGGGGTATATTGACCAATTTATCAGGACATTTTTTGATACATTTTCCCTTCAACATTCATCAGAAAAAACCTGAGAGGGAACCCCCTGAGAGGGGTGTTGACAACAGAACCCATTGACCCTTACCACCCCAATATCCAACACAAAGTTACGCCTTGCACACACATGCACACACACACACCTGAGCGCGTGTTGAGGCGGAACTGGGAGGAGCCCTCTAAGGAGTAGATGAGGGAGGCCTGTCCAAACTCCCGGGAGGCGTCCAGATCAGTGGCATTCACAAACACAACCGTCGCCCCTGAGGAAGAGTGAGAGAGGAGGAGTGAGTGAGAAACAGGGGGAGAGAGAGGAAGGGATATCAAGAGGGAGGGGGAAAAAATGTATATGAGGAGTGAGAGAGAGGCGGAGCAAGAGGGGGGATATCAGTGAGAGAGGTATCTTTCAACCACCCCTCCCCTCTCCCACCCTCAGCTACACTGACGGAGAGTGGCACTGAGTGGGTTTATGGATTAGTGGATTATCATCAGCTTGTTTGGCATTATGGTCCATGCATGGAAGAGCCCTGATCAATACCCATGGAAGGTGATGAGAGGCTGGGTCCAGAGCCTCAGGGTTAGCTAGTTAAGTTAGCTCCATGGTCCATCCCCACAGTCCACTTTGCTTTCAATTCGGCCCTTCAATGTGTGTGTGTGTGTGTGTGTTTGTGTGTGTGTGTGTGAGAGAGAGAGGGAGGGCGAGAGAGAGTGTGTGTGTGCATGTGTGTGTCTGACACATTTGCCAAGCTCTGCAGCAGCTCTGGCAGACGAGGGAGTAGACACATATCTCAATTCCTCCAGCGATTGGAAACAAAACTATTGTATACTCTGAATACATGCATGCGAATGAATAGCAATAGTAATTTCATTGCACTGGCCCGCTAAGCACTTAAAAATACTATATAAAACTACATAAGAAGATACAATACGAGGGGATACAAGTCGAGACAAATAAAAAACGACACAAAGCAAAGAAAGGAATATAATTGAAAATGCTCATGTTTAAGAAACTCAAGGTAAAGGGTAAGAAGTGATAGGGTGTGGTTTGGCCATTGAACTATTATTGTACAAGGCAATTGTAATGATCTACAGTATGTCAAAGCTGTTGAATTGAACAGAGGGAATGAATGGACACCCAGCTTTAGCCATTGAGCTCATTGTAACACCAGGGCTGTGTCTGAAAACGTGACTAGCTGTCCTTGTTTCCGCCACTCCTGGCCTCTCTCCCAAAGTGCATTGGAGGATGGAGGAAGCAGGGTTTTTGACATCTAGTTTTTAGACGCAACCCAGCTGTCTTCTCTGAGTGACTCCAACCGTAGATATATAATTATTTATGTAATCAAGGGATTTACTTTGACTACATAATGCATTCATGACACAGAAAGTGATGTTTATTTCGATGGTCGAGGGAGAAATAACTTGTAGTATTGGACACCATCTGGATGTCACGTGACATGTCAATTAGCTAACATAACAACAATCCAGTGCGAAATAAATGGGGAGAGTTTGCGCTGCAAGCCGGCAACACAACAACACGGAGCACAGTATCCTTCGCTCCCGCTAAGGAGAGGGAAGTAGATAGATAGTGTAGACAATATTGGGAGAGAGAAGTAGCTAGATAGTGTAGCCAATATCAGGCCAGTGTGACAGCTAAAGCACATTTATTGTAGTGATTTTCACTGAAAATGTACAACTACGCCATTAATGTTTAGATATATATATTTTTAAAGAATGATTCTTAACACTCTCCCAAGTCCCAACTTCGACAGACAAGTTTCAAATTCTCCCTGAAGTTTCTAATGACAAGTATAAACTAGCTAGCTGGGAAGGGCTCATCAGGACGACTGACTGAACTGACTGAACCGAATCTGTTCGTATCCACTTGACTCTCACTGTCTGTATAACCTCCCCCGTTCAAAATCTGTCCATGATAAGCAGAATGATAAGCAGACCACCTTCCTTCCCGCCTTTGGGACAACGACTCCCATTGTTAGAGACTATCTTGTCATCTTCTAACGAGAGCCCACGAGTGAAGTCACACACCCTCCAGGCCAAGATTTACATTTGTGGGTGGTGGAGAACAGATAATCCCTGTGCCACATCAATGGAATGAAGGGGGTATCACAAAAACAAATACACTGCTCTCCCTTTCTCCTTTTAAGACTGAGTGGCCCGGAGGGAGGTCAGGAGACAAAAGACAGATGCTCTGGCGATCAACTGACCATCTTTCACAACTCACATGTTTTACTGGGGATTACCAGCCAGAACTTTGGGCGCCAGGAATGTGGAGTTCAGGAGAAGGGGTCAGGCCATGATACCCCTTGTAACAAAGGAAAGCGGTGCCAATAGCCCAGTGACATTTAAACACGTTTCTGAAAAATGTATCAAACTGAGGGACTCTCATGACTTGTTGGTGTAACTTTAAGCATACTGTGAAATTTTTCTCCAGATTTTTCTGTCATTAAAAGGTATATCATGTGTATTTTCTGTAACATGGAATATATGTATTTTACCCAAGGCATGTTTAGAACCTACAGGAATCATATTTCATTCTAGGCACTGTTTAACTGTTTTCCGTACAGCAGGAACATGCTGTGGACACCTATGAGGAAATCTCAGATTTATCTCAAGGAACATAACTGTGCTGAATCCTCAGAATCAACGGGGTTGTCCAATGACACCCTGTCCGGCTTAATCAGCCCGCCCTCTGTGAGTATCTCTGTAAATTACAGGACTTGCTAACAGATGGGAGATCAAGTTTTTTTGCGGTCCGGCCACGCCATGAGGAACGAATTACCTAACTCTCCTCGGAAACCAAACTCCTATCGACAAAACACTTATCGACTTTTCCTATCCTACTCAGACAAAAGCAATCATCCCCAAGGTGATGCTGTGGAACGCATGGACTATTCGGCCTCTCCATCTTTCCAGCCCAGATTTAAACCCCCAGAAAGGTTGGATAGAGTGCCGCGCCATAGTTCTGCCCCTGCCTGATATGAGAGAGAGTGAGTGAAGAGTGAGCGCTTTAGCCAGCCCATCAGTCTAGTCGTCCGTCCGCTCGGCCGTGTGTCTTGTGGGTGGTGTGGTCGGTCATATGGTTGTGGCTGTGGCTGTGCTTCACTCTATCTCTTTCCGTCCGTCCGTCCCTTCCATTGCAACCTAAACCTGAGCTTCTTGAAACTCAGCCAGCAGCTACATTCCTCTGCATCATCGCATTGGCCCCGTTTAGGATATGGCCTAAGCACACTGAGGGAGACGGGGGCAACAAGGAGGAGGAGGAGGAGAAGAGGAGTTGGAAGAGCCGCTATCAGACAGCCAACTTTTACACTCATCATTTGCTGCTGCTCCTCTGTTTTTTATTTTACTCTTATTATTATATATCCAGATGCCTAGTCACTTTACCCTGCCTTCAGTAGTCACTTTACCCTGTACATATCTACCTCAAATACCTTGTACCTCTGCACATTGATCTGGTACTGGTACTCCCGGTACAGTATATAGCTCTATTATTGTGTATTTTATTTTATTCCTCTTGTGTTAGTTACTATTTATTTTTTATTATTATTTTTAAACTCTGCATCGTTGAGAAAGGTTCGCAAGTAAGCATTTCACTGTAAAGTCTACACCAGTTGTATTTGGCACATGTGATGAATACATTTTGATTCGATTAGATTTTTCCTGGCTCCATCCTGGCTTCATCCAATCCTAACGGAATCCAACTGGGCAGGCAACATCGGCATAGAAGTAAATTACCCCATTGCAGTCTTAATTTCCTCTGAAAGGGGTGTTGTGTGTGTAAAGTGGTGGAAGTCATTGAGTATTGTAGGACTGCAGGTCTAATTTACAAACCCATGATCGGCACTGTCCACATTGGATGCTAATTGGTAGCCTAGTTCATGTCTATTCCTGGTTGGGGAGCTCTAGAGTTTCACAGTTCACAGAAAGCCTAGGTCGATGTAGTCCTTTCACGTTTTCTCTTTCAATTAATAAGATAATATCATTCTCAAAAATCCTTTGAATGTGCTGTTGTATTTGTCTGAGTTCAGTATGGAAGCCATTCATATTGATCTGTGGAGACTCTCACCTCAATAACTGTGTTGTATCCCATTGTACCCTGCCTTTATATTGTATGTTTGAACTACCTAATTTTCCAACTTATTTAGTCTAGTAAATAAAACCTTAAATTAATTATTTGTGGCACTGAAGTCATTTGCGAGTGACTGGGTTTTTGCAGCACCAAAGCTTATCGGCTATTCAGAATAAGAATATAGTCAAATTGACTGTGATTATATTGTTGATATAGTAATTAATGGTATAACGGTTAATGATAACTACTGATACTGTAGAGTTAATTCAAGGGTTTATCTATATCCAACCCTTAACACTAAAACCGCTGGGCCTCGAGGGACCCCAAATCAAGCTAATGAGCAGCTAATTTGACTGCAACATTGTAACAGTGTAATTAATACATTTCATATACACGCTCTTTCCACCGAATGCTCCATGGACATAGAGGATTGAAATGAACGCTTCCGGCTCATCAAAAGACAGACCCCAGGCAGTGTCTCTTTGCTTCGTGTATGCATTAGCCACAGTACAGTCTGTGAATGCTGCAGCATGTCCATGTCACATAAACAACGAAAGCTGGTGAGTGCATTGCTGATGTTGTTTTTCATTTGAGATGTTGGGCCTGCTCTCTAAGTGTGCTGATAATCGGCCCATAGCATTGTCACCGGCTTGTTCTATCTAAATGGTGCCATCCCTTCCTCTCTCCTGTTTCACCGTTTCATTTGGTAGTGGGGCGAGCACTTGCTCAGTGCGCACCGTTCTGGATGTTTTTCACTTAAGCCTCGGAGGTGTAGGTTATTCAGGCTGAGGCTCAGAATCAGAAAAAATATAATCAGAGATGTCATGATTAATTTCTTCCCCGCCATCTGAGCTGTATTCATTCAGCTCTTGTAGCAGCACTAACGCAGCATGTGCATCGACCCATCTTGGTCTTCTTGCCATTGTAAATTATGCACGCTCCCACTGTGTACTCCAAGTAGGCCAGAGTAGACTGATAAAACTGCTTGGATTTGGTGGACTGATATAGGGTACATTTTGAGATTATAATTAGAATATACCAATACAATAGAATGGCCCGCCCTGTTATTCACAATTGGTGATTACATAATTATGCATCATTCGCTTCCCCTCGCTCATCAATTAACCCATTCTATCCCTTTCTCCCCATCATACTTTACTTATTTTATTTGATATTTTGTTATGTGTGAAATTAGTTTCAGTATTGTTAAGGTTCATTTTCTAGGGTGATTATCAACTGGGCACAGCATATTCCACTGTCGAGAGAAGGAGTGGAGCAGGCCCTACTGTCGGGAGAAGGAGGGGCAACAGGAAAAACAAAAAATGACATGCCTTTGTCGTGACGTGACTTACTTTAATGTATTGACTGTTATTTATCGAATCACCTAACTATGTTTAATTGTCACTTGATTGAATTAATCATGTAACAATTAACTCATCCAAGATGGCGTAGTAGTGCGGTCGTGTATTGTGTTGTGTCCTCGTGTAAATAGCCAGTTTTTTTTTATTCGTATATATTTCTCTATCTCACTTTCCATCCTTTAACTAAATATACTTTCCTGCAACCCGCCTCACCCAATGTGGAACGGATTCTATTATTTCTTTATTTTTATCAAGAACCTACGGCTGAAACTAGCCAGCTAGCCATTAGCCACCGTTAGCGGTCTTCACTGTCCGTGGCCTGCACTACCTACCAGCCAGCTCTAGCCTCGACAATTATCGGCCAGTCTGCACAGCGTGCTATCGACCCAGAGCATATCGGATTTTCTGCCGGAATCACTGAATCACTGGACCTTAACACAGGACCATCGCAACTAGCTAGCTGCAAATGAATGGCTGTTGTTGGCTAATATCCACTTCCCGACGTACCAGTTAGCCTTGAGCTATCCTCGAGCCAGGCCCATCTCCCGGCTATCTACCTCTCTGTCAACCGGACGGGACCTCCTAGTGTCGACACGGAGCCCCGCCGATCCATCACGTCTGGTCTGCCGACGTAATTGGCTGATGTGGTTTCAACAGGCTTCCCGTTACGACGACCACGAAGATCCATCTGCTAGCCCCGGCCCGCTAGCACACGCAATCAACAGCCGTGCCTCCTGCTCGCCTGTGCTTTAGCAGCCTACGGTCTGCTCCCGGACTTACTTAGTGCTGTTCAATGGACCTTATGATCACTCAGCTACACAGCTAATGCCTGCTGGACTGTTCCTTCACACGGTACCCCATCCTGTTTATCTGTTTAGCCTCAGCCCAAACCTTCGTCGCCATTACCAGTTGTTGTCTTAGCCCTCTCGAATAACACCTGTGATTGCGTTATGCCTCTCTCCCATGGCAATATGCCTAGCCTATTGCTGTTTGGGTTAGTTCTTATTATACAATTTCACTGTAGAGCCCCAAGTTCAGCTCAACAAGCCTCAGAGAGCTCCTTTGTCCCACCCCCCATATACGCGGAGACCGGCTCAATCGGTACCTCCAGTGATGCTCTCTCTTTCATAGTTACCCAATGCTTAGGTGTGCCTCCACTGTACTCATATCCTTCCATATCCTTGTCTGTACATAATGCCCTGAATCTATTCTACAACGCCCGGAAATCTGCCCCCTTTCTCTGTACCCAATGCACTAGAAGACCAGTTCTTAAAGCCTTTAGCCGTATCCTTATTCTATTCCTCCTCTGTTCCTCTGGTGATGTAGAGGTTAACCCAGGCCCTGTAGCCCACAGTATCACTCCTACCCCCCAGGCGCTATCATTTGTTGACTTCTATTACCGCAAAAGCCTTGGTTTCTTGCATGTTAACATCAGAAGTCTCCTCCCCAAGTTTGAGTTATTCACTGCGTTAGCACACTCCGCCAACCCTGATGTTCTAGCAGTCTGAATCTTGGCTTAGGAAGGCCACCAAAATTTCAGAAATGTCCATTCCGAGCTACAACATTTTCCGATAGAACTGCCAAAGGGGGCAGAGCTCTATCTAATCTACTGTAGAGATAACCTGCAGAGCTCTATCATACTATCCAGGTCTGTGCCCAAACAGTTTGAGCTTCTACTTCTAAAAATCCACCTTTCCAGAAATAAGACTCTCACTGTTGCCGCTTGCTACAGACCCCCCTCAGCCCCCAGTTGTGCCCTGGACACCATATGTGAATTGCTTGCCCCCCATCTCTCCTCAGAGTTCGTACTGCTTGGTGACCTAAACTGGGATATGCTTAACACCCCGGCCGTCCTACAATCTAAACTAGATGCCCTCAATATCACACAAATTATCAAGGAACCTACCAAGTACAACCCTAAATCCGTAAACATGGGCACCCTCATAGATATCATCCTGACTAATTTACCTCCGGTGTCTTCAACCAGGATCTCAGTGATCACTGCCTCATTGCCTGCATCCGTAATGGGTCCGCGGTCAAACGACCACCCCTCATCACTGTCAAACGCTCCCTAAAACACTTCAGCGAGCAGGCCTTTCTAATTGACATGGCCCGGGTATCCTGAATGGATATTGACCTAATTCCGTCAGTAGAGGATGCCTGGATGTTCTTCAAAAGTGCTTTCCTCTCCATCTTAAATAAGCATGCCCCATTCAAAAAATGCAGAACTAAGAACAGATATAGCCCCTGGTTCACCACAGACTTGACTGCACTTGACCAGCACAAAAACATCCTGTGGCGTACTGCATTAGCATTGAACAGCCCCCGCGATATGCAACTTTTCAGGGAAGTCAGGAACCAATATACACAATCAGTTAGGAAAGCAAAAGCTAGCTTTTTCAAACAGAAATGTGCATCCTGTAGCACTAACTCCAAAATGTTTTGGGACACTGTAAAGTCCATGGAGAATAAGAGCACCTCCTCCCAGCTACCCACTGCACTGAGGCTAGAAAACACTATCACCACTGATAAATCTACGATAATCGAGAATTTCAATAAGCATTTTGCTATGGCTGGCCATGCTTTCCACCTGGCTACCCATAACCCGGCCACCAGCTCTGCACCCTCTGCTGCAACTTGCCCATGCCCACCCCGCTTCCCCTTCACCCAAATTCAGATAGCTGATGTCCTGAAAGTGCTGCTAAATCTGGACCCCTACAAATCAGCTGGGCTAGACAATCTGGACCCTTTCTTTCTAAAATTAGCCGCCTTAATTGTCGCAACCCCTATTACTAGCCTGTTCAACCTCTCTTTCATATCGTCTGAGATCCCCAGAGATTGTAAAGCTGCCGCGGTCATCCCCCTCTTCAAAGGGGGTGATACTCTAGATCCAAACTGTTACATACCTATATCCATCCTGCCCTGCCTTTCGAAAGTATTTGAAAGCCTAGTTAACAAACAGATCACCAACCATTTTGAATCCCACCGTACCTTCTCCGCTATGCAATCTGGTTTCCGAGCTGGTCATGGGTGCACCTCAGCCACGCTCAAGGTCCTAAACAATATAATAACCACGATCGATAAAAGACAGTACTGTGCAGCCGTCTTCATCGACCTGGCCAAGGCTTTTGACTCTGTCAATCACCGCATTCTTATTGGCAGACTAAATAGCCTTGGTTTCTCAAATGACTGCCTCACCTGGTTCACCAACTACTTCTCAGATAGAGTTCAATGTGTCAAATCGGAGGGCCTGTTGTCTGGACCTCTGGCAGTCTCTATGGGGGTGCCACAGGGTTCAATTCTTGGGCCGACTCTATTCTCTGTGTATATCAATGATGTCGCTCTTGCTGCTGGTGACTCTCAGATCCACCTCTACGCAGACGACACCATTTTGTATACATCTGGCCCTTCACTGGACACTGTGTTAACAAACCTCCAAACGAGCTTCAATGCCATACAACACTCCTTCCGTGGCCTCCAACTGCTCTTAAACACAAGTAAAACTAAATGCATGCTCTTCAATCGAACGCTGCTTGCACCCACCCACCCGACTAGAATCACTACTCTCGGCGGGTCTGACTTAGAATACGTGGACAAATACAAATACCTAGGTGTCTGGTTAGACCGTAAACTCTCCTTCCAGACTCACATTAAGCATCTGCAATCCAAAGTTAAATCTAGAATCAGCTTCCTATTTCGCAACAAATCCTCCTTCACTCATGCTGCTAAACATGCCCTCATAAAACGGACTATCCTACCGATCCTTGACTTCGGCGATGTCATTTACAAAATAGCTTCCAACACTCTACTCAGCAAATTGGATGTAGTCTATCACAGTGCCATCCGTTTTGTCACCAAAGCCCCATATACTACCCACCATTGTGACCTGTATGCTCTCGTTGGCTGGCCCTCACTACATATTTGTCGACAAACCCACTGGCTCCAGGTCATCTATAAATCACTTCTAGGCAAATCCCCACCTTATGGTCATCTTATGGTCATCCCCAAAGCCAACACCTCCTTTGGCCGCCATTCCTTCCAGTTCTCTGCTGCAAATGACTGGAACGAACTGCAAAAATCTCTGAAGCTGGAGACACTTATCTTCCTCACTAACTTTAAGCATCAGTTGTCAGAGCAGCTTACCGATCACTGCACCTGTACACAGCCCATCTGTAATTAGCCCACCCAACTACCTCATCCCCATATTGTTATTTACATTGTTATTTATTTAGCTCATTTGCACCCCTGTATCTCTATTTGCACATCATCTTCTGCACATCTATCACTCCAGTGTTAATACTAAATTGTAATTATTTTGCACTATGGCCTATTTATTGTCTTACCTCCATAACTTACTACATTTGCACACACTGTATATAGAATTTATATTGTGTTATTGACTGTACGTTTATTCCATGTTTAACTCTGTGTTGTTGTTGTTTTTATTGCACTGCTTTGCTTTATCTTGGTGGTGGTCCTCTGTAGCTCAGCTGGTAGAGCACGGCGCTTGTAACGCCAAGGTAGTGGGTTCGATCCCCGGGACCACCCATACACAAAAAAAAATGTATGCACGCATGACTGTAAGTCGCTTTGGATAAAAGCGTCTGCTAAAAGGCATATTATATTATATTATATTATATTATATTATATTATATTATATTATATATATTATATATTGGCCAAGTCACAGTTGTAAATGAGAACTTGTTCTCAACTGGCTTACCTGGTTAAATAAAGGTGAAATAAAAAGAAATACAAAATTAGGAATTTGGGGCACCACGGAAGAAGTTGTTTAACGAGTTACCATCTCACGAATTAAACTCTTAGAAGATATATGTTATATATCAATAACAGTCACTTATTAAATAATTACCTATTTTCAGTCTCATTCTGAACATCGCATAATCCTTGAACCTGCAAGAACCCTAACCTTATTGATTAATCAGCAATACACAAATTGGCTTAATTATTTATTTACTAAATAATTAAATAATAACACAATACAAACACACATAGGTTATTGATTACTAATGTAATACAATGAAAACAGGTCCCTAGTGGACTGGACTAACAATTGCATGAATGCTTGGAAGGGAGAGACAGAGATTCAAACTATCGTTGTTACTTTGGAAACTACGCTCACGGCAATACAAATGCTTAGAACTCTAATCAGCGCTCATTCGGATTAGAAATGCAACATGTATTTATGTGTAGCTGTCCTCGATAGTTGAGTTGATGATGTAGGACTCTGGTTTGCCCACCAGGTCTACCCAATGTCCTTGGTAGAGTTTCTGGTCGTAGTGGTGGTTAGAATGGATACTTCAGCGTACCCTGTAGTTTGTAGAGTAGAACTGCTAGAAAATATTGTTCAGATGTACCAACAGTTGTCTGAGAGGGATTGTCCTTCCCAACTCGTGTCTTTAGTGAAAGTTCTCTAGACGACTATACATGCCAACTGCAGACTGAGATGATAAGGTCTAGTGCGTTGTCTTCTTCTTCACCTCGTGTAGAGGTTGAGAGTTTCAGAGTTTCACAATTTTGCCATATTCAGCTCGCGCTGCATGTCGACTGGTCTGTAGAGTGTCAACCATTTTAAGACGTGTAGCTTCAGCTTCACACTTCCTTGTCTTGTAGAAATTCAACCATTTGCAACATCCGGCTTATACCGTAATCTGCTTGGTCTTCCATTGGTAATGGAGTTGTAGTTTTAAACCATTTCGTAACGTTTAGCTCACGCTTCACGTCTGCTGGTCTGAGGTGAATTTCGTCACGAGGGGTTTTATACTTGTGTGTTTGTCCTCATCTGGGCGTGGCCACTGAATGAGAACAAATCAATATGGAAACAATCATCTCGTCTATAATGCTAAAATAAGATTGTTATCTTCCCAAAATTATTATTTTACTTAAACATTCGTTTTATACAACAATTAGACGCAAACCTCATAACTGGGAAGTGTACACCCCCAGAGATACTGTTATGTTGTTCCAACGTCTTTAATGACATCACAACATAGTAACGAATTTGACATGATTGTTCTTTAAGTCACCACCAACCATTTCCCACACTTTTAGAACTATTAATATTGTTTCATATCCACTTTTGGATGTTGGAGTTTTGGCGGGAAGAATCTCTGTGTTAACAAAGGGGTCCTTTCTCCCAATACTTCATGGCAAGGAAGAGAAAGTCTGCACGGTATTTATGACCAGTCATAAGACTGGCCCCAGGAGAGTGGGTGTTCAAACCTTTGCCTAGCCGGCATCTTTGATCCTCAGCCCATGAGGGCAAGTCATGACACCATCATAAAATTGGTTATAACTCCAGTTCTGTTTGTGATATTAAGATTCTAACAACGACAGTGTGTCACAGTGGCTTCATTAAGTACTCATACACCTTGACTTATTCCACATTTTGTTGTGTTACAGCCTGAATGCAAAATTGATAAAATATATATATTTTCCTCATTAGCTATTTTTGTTATTTTAAATGTGCAAATGTACAATGTCAGTCATGAAATAGTGAACAAAAAGGTTTACTAAATGTTTAATTCTTTTTTTTTTTTTTACTCTTTTTATTGGTCACCAGGATGTGACATTTCACTGACCTCTCACCTCTCACATTCTCATCCTGTGTAGCCAAAATGGAAATAACTATATGATGTTTCTATCTCTTAATTTGTCCTGTTGGTAAAGGTTTGTAATGTGCAAAAGTACAATGTGAGTCTTCAAATAGTGAGATAGGTACCATTTGTTAGGTAACAAACTAAATGTTTTATGAGTTTTACGACAATTTTGTAACATTTATTGACCGAGTTGGAAAATGTGTTGACATTGCCAGGGTCTTAGCTACCTACTAGCTAGATAGCTAGGCTACATTAGTGAATAAGGGGAAAATGCTAGCTAGCATTACCACCCTGTGTTATAGCTAGCTAGCATTACCACCCCGGGGTTATTGCTACGATTCTGAAATGGGGAATGGAATTTGAATGCTTTGAATATGAATCTTTGTTAAATCTATTGAAAAAATAGTAACATTAGCTAGCTAGGATTCTTCGGCGATGTCCTCAGTAATTGTTTTTTGTGCTAAATCTGGGAAATTGAACTAAAATGTTCATATTTCCTTAAACGTTGTTTATAAATGCTTTATGAATGGGAAAATAGAAATGACAATAATGTTACATTGACTGCATAGTATTAATACATATACCGTTTAGCAGAGTGGCAAACTGCACAGCTAATTACTATTAACTGCTTAGCTATAAATGCTTTATGAATGGGACCCATAATGTGTGCGTTAGACCAGTATGACCAGCTTAACTGTGATGTGGATGAGGGCTGTTAATGAGTTACAAAATAGTTATGACCCTCAACTACACAATTTGATCTGTAAAATGTACCCTGAGGATTCTACCCTGTGGGGTTGCACCATTGACTTCAGTGAGAAGAAGAAGAAGAAGAAGAAGAAGAAGAAGAAGAAGAAGAAGAAGAAGAAGAAGAAGAAGAAGAAGAAGGTAACTCAACGCCTATACTGGGCTGTGGGGGAAATTAGGCTAGTACAGGCTATTTATCAGCATAATTTTCAAAACGTGGTTTTGCCTTTTGGGTACCACTTTACATTAAGTTGCCCCTGTTACTATGTAACACACAGTAATAAATGTAGTAACAACATAGTAGTTACATAGGCGTTACTATGTAATTACATAGTAATAATGTTGTAGCGCTATCAGTTTTGCACACAATTGGAATAAGGAATGTGTAATTACACATCCACTTGCTGAAGGTTATTCCACATGTCTAATTACTGATGTTATTACTCATTTCTTGTTCCAAAACTAATGTTTTGTAATTACACTAATGTAAAGTCACCTGTGAATTACCATGTTAATAACTCAAACCAAAATCTGACCTTGTTACATGTAACTACAATGCTCAATTGGTTGAGCATGGCGCTTGTAACGGCAGGGTAGTGGGTTCAATCCCCGGGACCACCCATACGTAAAAATGTATGCTCACATGACTGTAAGTGGCTTTGGATAAAAGTGTCTGCTAAATGGCATATTAAGGTGCCACTACCATCGAATACACATGTAATACCAGGGTTGATAAATAGGCTAGGACCTGGTAACAACAACTGTAACAAAGCACACCCTGTCATTAACTACTGGTAATTTTCAATTTGTTTATTTCTATGTTATGACCTGGCTCAAAGGCTATACCGAATCAAGTGTAATGTAAAAACAATGTAGTTACATACGATACTTGTAATTATCATGTACCTACCCAGGAGCAAGCAACTTAATGTACAGTGAAACCCAATAGGGTATAACTTTTATAATTACTATGTAGTTACAATGTAACAACCTTTGCAGACATTCGGAGAAAGGACAACATTAGGTATAACCCTTTTAGTTACATTGTACTTACAATGTAACAATCTTTAAATACCAACTCTGTAACTGCAATGTTGTTACAATGGGTATACGTGAATTAACTATGTACTTACTGAGGTGCAAGCAACTTAATGTAAAGTGAAGTGATTATTTTAGCGTACAATGACATCATTGTTTTTAAGCCCTGGATTTCTAGCCCTTTGGTATTATTGTTGGATCTGATTTCAATACCTAACATTTCGATGGCCATAATAAATAGATATGCCGATAGTGGACAACCTTGTTTTACTCCTCTTGACAGTTTAATACTTTCTGAGAAGTAGCCATTATTTACTAGGGTAACTATACAGTGGGGAAAAAAAGTATTTAGTCAGCCACCAATTGTGCAAATTCTCCCACTTAAAAAGATGAGAGAGGCCTGTAATTTTCCTCATAGGTACACGTCAACTATGACAGACAAATTGAGAAAAAAAATCCAGAAAATCACATTGTAGGATTTTTAATGAATTTATTTGCAAATTATGGTGGAAAATAAGTATTTGGTCACCTACAAACAAGCAAGATTTCTGGCTCTCACAGACCTGTAACTTCTTCTTTAAGAGGCTCCTCTGTCCTCCACTCGTTACCTGTATTAATGGCACCTGTTTGAACTTGTTATCAGTATAAAAGACACCTGTCCACAACCTCAAACAGTCACACTCCAAACTCCACTATGGCCAAGACCAAAGAGCTGTCAAAGGACACCAGAAACAAAATTGTAGACCTGCACCAGGCTGGGAAGACTGAATCTGCAATAGGTAAGCAGCTTGGTTTGAAGAAATCAACTGTGGGAGCAATTATTAGGAAATTGAAGACATACAAGACCACTGATAATCTCCCTCAATCTGGGGCTCCATGCAAGATCTCACCCCGTGGGGTCAAAATGATCACAAGAACGGTGAGCAAAAATCCCAGAACCACACGGGGGGACCTAGTGAATGACCTGCAGAGAGCTGGGACCAAAGTAACAAAGCCTACCATCAGTAACACACTACGCCGCCAGGGACTAAAACCCTGCAGTGCCAGACGTGTCCCCCTGCTTAAGCCAGTACATGTCCAGGCCCGTCTGAAGTTTGCTAGAGTGCATTTGGATGATCCAGAAGAGGATTGGGAGAATGTCATATGGTCAGATGAAACCAAAATAGAACTTTTTGGTAAAAACTCAACTCGTCGTGTTTGGAGGACAAAGAATGCTGAGTTGCATCCAAAGAACACCATACCTACTGTGAAGCATGGGGGTGGAAACATCATGCTTTGGGGCTGTTTTTCTGCAAAGGGACCAGGACGACTGATCCGTGTAAAGGAAAGAATGAATGGGGCCATGTATCGTGAGATTTTGAGTGAAAACCTCCTTCCATCAGCAAGGGCATTGAAGATGAAACGTGGCTGGGTCTTTCAGTATGACAATGATCCCAAACACACCGCCCGGGCAACGAAGGAGTGGCTTCGTAAGAAGCATTTCAAGGTCCTGGAGTGGCCTAGCCAGTCTCCAGATCTCAACCCCATAGAAAATCTTTGGAGGGAGTTGAAAGTCCGTGTTGCCCAGCGACAGCCCCAAAACATCACTGCTCTAGAGGAGATCTGCATGGAGGAATGGGCCAAAATACCAGCAACAGTGTGTGAAAACCTTGTGAAGACTTACAGAAAACGTTTGACCTGTGTCATTGCCAACAAAGGGTATATAACAAAGTATTGAGAAACTTTTGTTATTGACCAAATACTTATTTTCCACCATAATTTGCAAATAAATTCATTAAAAATCCTAAAATGTGATTTTCTGGATTTCTTTTTCTCATTTTGTCTGTCATAGTTGACGTGTACCTATGATGAAAATTACAGGCATCTCTCATCTTTTTAAGTGGGAGAACTTGCACAATTGGTGGCTGACTAAATACTTTTTTTCCCCACTGTACATAACTTTAACCCAATGTATAAGAGATTCTCCAAAATTGAAATATTCCAGGCATTTACAGTTGAAGTCGGAAGTTTACATACACCTTAGCCAAATACATTTAAACTCAGTTTTTCACAATTCCTGACATTTAATCCTAGTAAAAATTCCCTGTCTTAGGTCAGTTAGGATCACCACTTTATTTTAAGAATGTGAAATGTCAGAATAATAGTAGAGATAATTATTTATTTCAGCTTGTATTTCTTTCATCACATTCCCAGTGGGTCAGAAGTTTACATACACTCAATTAGTATTTGGTAGCATTGCCTTTAAATTGTTTGACTTGGGTCAAACGTTTCGGGTAGCCTTCCACATGCTTCCCACAATAAGTTGGGTGAATTTTGGGCCATTCCTCCTGACAGAGCTGGTGTAACTGAGTCAGGTTTGTAGGCCTCCTTGCTCGCACACACTTTTTCAGTTCTGCCCACAAATGTTCTATAGGATTGAGGTCAGGGCTTTGTGATGGCCACTCCAATACCTTGATATTGTTGTCCTTAAGCCATTTTACCACAACTTTGGAAGTATGCTTGGGGTCATTGTCCATTTGGAAGACCCATTTGCGACCAAGCTTTAACTTCCTGACTGATGTCTTGAGATGTTGCTAGCTACATTAGTGAAACATTGGGAAATGCTAGCTAGCTTTACCACCCTGTGTTAATACGTTTTACTAACTAGTTAGTACGCTTTACAAATAGTTATTGCTTTATGTCTGAAATTGGGAATTTAATTTTAATGGTTTGAATATGAATCTTTGTCAAATCCATTAAAGAAAAGTAAAACTGAAAAGTGTTCTCCTGTCTCCTTATTTCTCCTGGTTAGCCTATTGTCTGCAAAGGTTGTTACATTGTAACTACAAAGTAATTAAAAATGTCCCTTCACTTGACATTAAGTTGCTTGCTCCTGGGTAATTACATTGTAAATACATGTATGTCCCTTTAACAACATTGTAATTACAGAGTTGGTTGTTAAAGATTGTTACATTGTAAGTACTACTGTGTAGTTACATAGTAATAGGGGCAACTTAATGTAAAGCGTTACCACCTTTTCACATATTCACAAACACTGGTATGGCAGAAGCACAATTTTGAGAACAGCCATAATGATGACACTACTCTGTCATTGTAATGATGCATCTATTAAGATACCTAAATATGAGCTCTTGCATAGGATGACTGCTCTATGGATATGCTATGGATATACATCAACCTTTAATAATGCGGTTGGGACCTGTTATAACACGTTCATGAAATGCTTATAGATGTGTAATAAATGCACTATGGATATGTAGTCAAAGTAAATCATTACCTAATAAAGTTATTATATTTCTATGACTCCAACGCACCTGCAATGATGTTCTCAGGGATCTTGACGATGTAGGACTGCTTGCTGAACTTTGGCGGGTTGTCATTCTCATCCTATGGGAGAAGGCAAGCAAAGACATACACATATTTATAATACTTAAACACAATATGTAGTCTGTTTCTCTGTGTGTATATTTATTGTGTGGAAGTCTATTTGTTTTAGCATTCTGAGGGTCTCTTGCTCAGTAGTAGTAGTATATTGTTGATTTATTGTAGTTCTCTGTGGGGTCTGTATAGATTCTAGAGTGATAGTGTCTTTATCTAGCTGGCTGCATCTCCGGGTTTGGCCGGTGTAGGCCGTCATTGTAAATAAGAATTTGTTCTTAACTGACTTGCCTAGTTAAATAAAGGTAAAATAAAAAAAATAAAAATAATAATAGAGAAACATTTCTCTGTTTCTTTAATATTATTTTTTATTCATTTTTTATTTTACCTTTATTTAACTAGGCAAGTCAGTTAAGAACATATTCTTATTTACAATGACGGCCTACACCGGCCAAACCCGGACGACGCTGGGCCAATTGTGTGCCGCCCTATGGGACTCCCAATCACGGCCGGTTGTGATACAGCCTGGAATCGAACCAGGGGGTCTGTAGTGATGCCTCAAACACTGAGATGCAGTGCCTTAGACCACTGCGCCACTCGGGAACCCATTATGGTTCTGTTTACCAACATATCATACCAGCAGGGTTTTAGACACCCAGCTTACAGTGTCTGTGTGTTTGTGTGTGTGTGTATTTGTTAGTGTGTAGGTATACTATGTATTCATCTATTTGGAAAGTCTCTGATACGAGATGAGGTACAAATCCCAGCTGTAGCCTCTGCATGTGACAATATGGGATAATCCATGTGATGAGATGCAGAGCTTGAGAGTGAAGTCCAGAGCTGTTCAGCTCTCCCCGGGCACCGATGACGTGGATGTCGATTAAGGCAGCCCCCCGCACCTCTCTGATTCAGAGGGGTTGGGTTAAATGTGTAAGACAAATTTCAGTTGAATGCATTGTTGTATAACTGACTAGGTATCCCCCTTTCCCTTTCATTTCCCTCTGTCACTCTTCCCACTCTCTCTCTACTCTCTCTCTCTCTCTCTCTTTCTCTCTCAGTCATTCAGTGGAAGGCAGGGAGTCACACACACACACACAAACAGACCACATGGGGTTATCACTGTGTGGCAGCATCACACACAGGGCTTTAGTAGTGCAGCACAAGGGACAGATAGTAGCCTGAGTGCCAGTTGTCAAAGTGTTAACCTTCTATAGCAGCTGCCACAGCAGGGAACACTCCAGAAATAGTGACAGAAATGAAAATGTTTGTGGTTAATTGTCTATGTAGGTATGGTTTATTAACTGTTTATGTAGGGGTTAAACACTTCTATATGTGTTTCTCTAATGTGTTTCTCTATGTTTCTCTATGTAAGGATGTATGCTCATTCTGCTTGTTGGTTTGCGAATGCTCCTTCTACCTGTCTCTCCCTAACTTGTTGACTGGTATTTTGGCTCACCATAATTTACTGCTTGTTTTTACAGCACCAACTTGCGAGTTGGTCATCTCCCGCTCGTATAGTGTACACTACCGGTCAAAAGTTTTAGAACGCCTACTCATTCAAGGGTTTTTCTTTATTTTTACTATTTTCTACATTGTAGAATAATAGTGAAGACATCAAAACTGTGAAATAACACACATGTGCAAAGAGTGTGCAAAGCTGTCATCAAGGCAAAGGGTGGCTATTTGAAGAATCTCAAATGTAAAATATATTTTGATTTGTTTAACACTTTTTTGGTTACTACATGATTCCATATGTGTTATTTCATAGTTTTGATGTCTTCACTACTATTCTACAATGTAGAAAATAGTAAAAATAAAGAAAAATCCTTGAATGAGTAGGTGTTCTAAAACTTTTGACCAGTAGTGTATGTGCAGCCAGGATCCATACAGTGTGCAAGTCCTCCGTTTTCACTCTGTTTGCCATACTGGTGTGTGACTCGAGAGTGTGTTGTGTGTGTGTGTTTGCCATTTCACTGGCTGTGGTTGTTTCGGGAAGTGGGGTGCGGGCTGTATTTGCGAACCCACTGTAGCTCATAGCAAACTTTTAGTAAATTCCTGTCAAGAACAGAGACACGGAAGCCCATCTAGCCTAGCTAGCCTGTAGTTTAAATGAAGCTAACTAACAAACGTTTTCAACGCTGCAGTAGCTGTGTTTATTTTGCTCTATTCCGGGACAATGTGGACCGTCCGGACTTTCAATGTAGCGACTGTTTGCTTGCAGAGGACTACAGGGTTGAAGTGGCTACTCTTAGCAAACAACTGGCGAACTTACACAAGCTACTGAGGAATCCACGCCCGCCTACTTTATCTTTCTCTTCTACTCCAGTAGCTGGATGCTGCTCTGGCATGGTGGGAGTGTCGCCGCCGTGTTGTCTCTCCACAGCCGACTGGCCGGTGCTCTGCAGGGATCCCTCCCTGAAGGGGTATCCCCCTTCCCTGGAGAATGGAGTTAGTAGGATGCTTCTGGATGACTTAGTGGATATTCCTGTTCTTGACCCCAACCAGCCATGGAGCCACGTCACTCGCCGTGGAAGTTGAAAGCAGCGGCCTTTAGCAATAAGGGCCTCCTTGGTGGTGGGAAGCCCAGACCGGATACATAACTTCAAACAGCAGATCCAGAGGTTCCAGTGCCTTCATCCCTCGGTGCTTCTGCTTCGACATCAGATCCGGATGTACCTGAACCTGTGTCCTCTGTTCTGTCTCCATCTCCGGTGGCTTCTACCTCAGGTTCAGATCTTCAGAGCTCCCCCCTCATCGGACCGTGAGGGTGTATAAGACTCCGGCCCCTTCATCAGCCACAATGGATTCTAGGGCTGGCTCGGGTCCATCGGGACCCACCTCCCATCGGTCTTTGAGGGGTCTTCTAAACCACTCGAGGCGAAAGAACGGCCGGACCTCCTCAGCCATTTCACCAGCCGTCGTCATCGCCAGCTCTATGGTGAGAAACATCTCAGTTCCCGGGGTAAAAACCTTGTGCTATCCTGGAGCACAAATACAGGACATTACAAGGCTACTTCCTACCATTCAACAACTGCTGCTGGAGGCTGACCCTGTCATAGTCCATATGAGGTCAAAAAACATTAGGGGGGCTAGCTCGGAACTGCTAAAAATGTATTTAAACGAACTGATTCTAGCTCTGAAAGATTCCAAAAAGCAGCCAATTCTATCAGGCCCGTTACCATTGCTGGGCCGTGGCTGTGAAAGACTCAGAAAGCTACTGGCATTACACACCTGTCTAAAAGACTGCTGTAGCTCTGTTGGCATAACTTTTATAGATAACTTTGACACCTTTTGGAAACAGTAGACGCTCTACAGGAATGACAGAGTCCATTCAAATCATCTTGGCTTCTGGACCCTGTCTGCACATTTCAAGGTTGCGTTGAGACAATTACTTATCAGTGACCCAAGCCCTGCTCAGATAATCCCTACCATTCTGTCGCTGAGTTGTCATAGTGCTGATGAAAATGTGCATTGTCCCAGGGTGTTGGCAGTCATAATGTAACATAATTTATGTCCCTCTAACTCCCCTGAAAGCCTCTTTCAGCCCTACAGCTATTGTATGTAGTAATCATGTGCCTATGAACCTGAGTTATACTGTTAGCACTGATGCTAGTTTGCCCTAGTAGGAATATGTTTGCCCTAGTAGGAAGTCCACTGTGTGCAGCTCACCCTGCACTATCAGTTCAAACACAAATATCACTGTCATGTCTACTACATCTGATAAGCAATATAAACAATCAAGTCTCCCAGAAAAGTGCAAAAAATAGCCCACATTAACATATGTAGCCTAAGAAACAAGGTTCATGAAATCGATAACTTGCTAGTAACAGATAACATTCATATACTGACTATCTCTGAAACTCACTTAGATAATACCTTTGATGATAAAGTGGTAGTAATTCATGGTTTCAACATCTTCTGAAAAGATAGGAATGCCAATGGTGGAGGTGTTGCCATTTATGTTCAGAGTCATACTCCTGTAAAGCTTAGAGACGATCTCATGTCAAATGCTATTTAAGAAATATATCTACAGCTTCACCTGCCTCACCTAAAGCCCATTCTTGTGGAAAGCTGCTATAGACCAAATGCTAACAGTCAGTATCTGGATAATATGTGTGAAATGCTTGATAACGTATGTGATATCAACAGAGAGGTATATTTTCTGGGTGACCTAAATATTTACTGGCTTTCATCAAGCTGCCCACTCAAGAAAACGCTTCAAACTGTAACCAGTGCTTGCAACCTGGTTCAGGTTATCAGTCAACCTACCAGGGTATTTACAAACAGCACATAAATTATTCACATGTATTGATCACATCTTTACTAATGCTGCATAAATCTGATCTAAAGCAGTATCTAAATCCATCGGATGTAGTGATCATAATATAGTAGCCATATCAAGGAAAGGCTGGGCCTAATATAGTGTATAAGAGGTCATACAATATGTTTTGCAGTGATTCCTTTGTTGAGGGTTTAGAGAATATTTGCTTTTCTGTGGTGTGTAATGAGGACAACCAGACGCTGCACCTTACACATTTATGAAATTGCTTATTCCAGTTACTAATAAGCATGCATCCATTAAGAAAATTACTGTAAAAACAGTTGAATCCCTGTGGATTGATGAGGAATAGAAAAATGTTATGGTTGAGAGGGATGAGGCAAAAGGAATGGCAAATAAGTCTGGCTGCACAGCCTTGCCAGTCTGGCTGCACAGCTTATAGGCAAACATACTGTAAATTGAGAAATCATGTGACTAAACTTTACAAAAAGAAGAAGAAACTGTACTATGAAACAAAGATAAATGATATAAAGAATGATAGTAAAAAGCTTTGGAGCAACTTAAATGATATTTTGGGCCAAAAGGCAATCCCTGCTCCATCATTCATTGAATCAGATGACCAAATTATGAAAGATAAGCATTGTAATTTTGAATTCTGTAAAGTGAGTGTGGAAGAGGTGAAACAATTATTGTTGTCTATCAACAGTGACAAGCCACCTGGGTCTGACAACTTGGACGGAAAATTACTGAGGATGATAGCGGACGATATTGCCACTCCTATTTGCCATCTCTTCAATATAAGCCTACAGGAAAGTGTTTGCCCTCAGGCCTGGAGGGAAGCAAAAGTCATTCCACTACTCAAGAATAGCAAAGCACCCGTTACTGGCTCAAACAGCCGACCAATCAGCCTGTTACCGAGCTGTCTATTTAAACTACTAGCACACAGCTCAGACACCCATGCATACCCATTTTTACATTTACAGTCATTTAGCAGACACTCTTATCCAGAGCGACTTACAGTTAGTGAGTGCATACATTTTCATACTGGTCCCCCGTGGGAATCAAACCCACAACCCTGGCGTTGCAAGCGCCATGCTCTACCAACTGAGCTACACAAGACATGCCATCTGAGTCTTCACAGTCCCCAAGTCCAGAACAGACTACGGAAGCGCACAGCACTACATAGAGCCATGACTACATGGAACTCTATTTCACATCAAGTAACTCATGCAAGCAGTTAAATCAGATAAAAAAATAAACGATTCAAATACACCTTATGGAACAGTGGGGACTGGGAAGAGACACACACACAGGCACAGACACACGCATGATAACATACACACTATACACACACATACACATGTATTTTGTGTTGTAGATATGTGGTAGTAGAGTAGTGGCCTGTTGGCACACACTTAATGTGTTGTGAAATCCGTAGTGAAATGTATTGTAACGTTTTTAACATTCAATATAACTCCCTTAATTTAGCTGGACCCCAGGAAGAGTGGGCTGCTGCCTTGGCAGCAGATAATGGGGAACCATGATAAATTCAAATACAAATGTTAAATATGAGAGTTAATTTAAGCCATTGCAATCAGCAATGACAGTTCCTGTCAGTTAGTGTACCGTATCTTACTGTAAGATACAACACTTACGGGAGTAGGGTGACGTTGCCCCTAGATGGCAGTTTTGCATTTTCCCTACTAATGGTGAAGGTCAGGATTGGGGGAGGGGAAGCTGATCCTGGATCTGTACCTAAGGGAAACTTCACCCCAGAGTCTTTTGCGTAGTTTGCGTGAAATGTGTACGGCCCTGTAGACTGCACTAATAGTTACCCTGTTTGCAACAGTAGTACATGACAGGATTGGGATCAATTCAAAGTGAAGTCAGTGAGTGTTGGATGAAACCTACATGAGTGTTGGATGCATGAGTGTTGCTTGAAACCATTAGAAAGCATAAAGTTGGGTGATATACTGACAAACAGCTCCACGGTGACAGAGACACTGCTGTTAAGGGCTGGGTTTCCGCCGTCTTTGGCCATCACAGTCAGGTAGATCATTCCTTCAGGGACCATCTCGTAGTCCAGAGGGCTGTTCACACTGATCACTGAGGAGAGGAGTGAGAGAGAGAGAGAGAGAGAGAGAGAGAGAGAGAGAGAGAGAGAGAGAGAGAGAGAGAGAGAGAGAGAGAGAGAGAGAGAGAGAGAGAGAGCGAGAGAGGGAGAGAAGAGCGAGAGGGAGAGAAAGAGAGAGAGAGAGATGAAGATATGTGTGACGCTAAGGACTGTAGAGTAGGGTTTACAGCAGGAGAATGACATAATACATCAACTTTATATTTTGGTTACATTAAAACTATGTATATTAATTAGTGTACAACTGCTAATAATGTTAATTGCCAAATACCAAAATGAATGTGCTTCAATCTATAGCTAGAGGACTCCTGATATCTCCAGGAGTGATAAGTATAATTTGTGTCTTATCTGGTGTTGTCTAGTACTGTCTTTGTGCTAGCTAGGGACATCTACTTTAAGTGTCTGTCTTCCCAGTAGCCTACTTGGTGTGTGACTGCTGATTTTCATACCTTGCAGCTGATTGTTGACACATCAACCAGGATTAAGGGGCAGGGCAATTTGTGACTGTTGTTTTGGTAATCAATGGCTGTATTGGAGGGGGAGTGGTTTCCTCAAGAAACCATCACTCGACCCCTCTGACATTAAAAACTACAGACCGATATCCAGTCTATATTTTCTCTCCAAAACACTTGAGCATGCTGTGTCTGACCAACTCTCTCGTTATCTCTCTCAGAACTTCTTGACCCTAACCAGTTAGACTTCAAGAAGGGTCACTCAACTGAGACTGTTCTCCTTTGTGTCACAGAGGCTCTCCGCACTGCCAAAGCTGACTATCTCTCCTCTGTTCTTATCCTCTTAGATCTGTCCACTGCCTTCGACACCGTGAACCATCAGATCCTCCTCTCCACCCTCTCAGGGCTGGGCATCTCATGCTCTGCACACTTTTGGTTGACAACTCCACAGTGTCCCCCACCCAGAGTGCTGTTGGCTGAGCTCCCCGCTTGTGCCATCAAACCCCTGCAACTTATCCAGAGCCTGGTGTTAAACATTCCCAAATTCTCCCATGTCACTCCTCTCCTCCGCACAATCCACTGGCTTCCAGTCAAAGCTTGCATCCACTACAAGACCATGGTACTTGCCTATGGAGCAGCAAGAGGAAGTGCCCCTTCCTACCTTCAGGCTATGCTCAAACCCTACACCAGAGTACTCCGTTCTGCCACCTCTGGTCTCTTGGCTATCCCAACTCTACTCAGCCCAGTCAAAACTCTTCTCCGTCCTGGCATCCCAATGATGGTGATGGAACCAGCTTCCCCCTGAAGCTAGGACAGCAGAGTCCCTGCCCATCTTCCGAAAACATCTGAAACCCTACCTCTTTAAAGAGTATATTAAATAATTCCATAGCACCCCCGGTGGGGGTGGAAATGTCTTTATGCGCACATATTGATGTAATAACCATCATATCGAAGTAAACTTGGAGTCACGCAATGATATGGTGTGTGGTCCTCCCACTACGACTCGGAAACCAAGCAGTTTATTAGGCTACAGATTAAATAAGATGAACTTCACAGGGTGGTGAAAGTGCACTGTGATCTTGATGCTCTTTTCCAATAAATGTGTCACATTCAGGAAACTAGCCATATTAGGCGGGTCACTACTTCACAGGAGAGCCATTTGAACGTAAACCTTTTTATTTGATCAAAATGTGTTTTTTGGCAGAAATGCCTTCTGGACTTTCGTGTGCCTTAATAACAAACTTGTATGCCATCTGTAAATACTAATACAATTGTTAAATTATGAGCCTTGTTGGTTAAGCCGCAGAAAAAGACAGCAACCTTCCCACTAGCCATGATTGGCTGAGACAATGAGTGGGCTGGACATGACGAGAGAGGAGTTTGGATTGGTCTGCCATATAGTACGCTTCTGTCTATTTGAGCTGGTCAGTATGTGTAGGTAATCCTGTCTAACGCTGCTTTAACAAATTTGTGTAGTGGAGCTGCATAAATGTTGCTCTCCACTTTCTGGAGGATCGAGTTTTGAAATCAGTGGAATTAGAGTATGATAGCTAAAGAGATGGAGAAAACACCTGTCTCTGGATTACATCTTCAAACTAAGGGCAACCATGGCATCCGTGACAGGGAGACGCGTCCATCATGCATGATGTATACGGGTAAGATAGTCTAGCTAGCTAGCTACATTTTTTGATATTACACGTTTCTAATTTTGACAGAAAGTGGTTTCATTTCAAGTTAAAGTGTACTGTTAGCTAGCTAGCTAAAGTTAGCTGGCTGGCTCACTTACTAACGTTACGTGTATGATCTTATTATTTGTATCTCAGAGCCATTTGCTTGCTAACATTGAACCTGGTTGGTTAGCTACCTGCAGATTCATGCAGGGTAGTAACGTCATGAGTTGGGATTATGGTTCATTGTTTACCTAGGTAGCTAGCTACATGTCTTAACAAAAGACTCCACTATGCAAGTAACCATTTCGGGTGCGTTCGTAAATTCAGTCTGAGCATGCCAGAGCGCAGAATAACTGATGAATTTACGAACACACAACACCCGTTGGCCAGTGTCAGTAAACGTCTGCAAAAAAGCGTAATTATATTATTGCCATCAGCACTGTTACAGTCACCAATGCTCTGGATAACATGAAAACAGCCTAATCAACTCTGCTAGGGCGAGTAAAATGGTCAGTGGGGTGATCTCCCATTAAATTAGAGAACACACCACTGACCATTTTACTCGCCCTAGCAGAGTGTAAAAAACACAATTTCAAATGTTGCCACATAAGACTGATTCAAGGCGGTCGGTCACAAATATCGAGGATCTTATTCTGCTCACATGATGATATATGCTTCACTGCCGTTTGACAAATAAAAATATTTTTGCTCTTATCGATAATAATTTCATCATGTAGATTATACCTGCACACAAAAAGTAAATGTTGTGTGCACTACGTCATCACACACTGATTTTTATCCACAAAAAGTCAATTTGGTGGAAATACATCACTGGTGGGAAAATGCGCATATTTTCTTTATGCGGATTCTAGAGTATTCACATTAAAATCTGTCCCAATTGGATGGAAACCTAGATATGTGGTTGTCCCACCTAGACATCTTCAGATGAATGCACTAACTGTAAGTCGCTCTGGACAATGACTAAAATGTAAAATGTAAATGTGCATTATAGTCGGACAAAAAGTTAATTTGTATCATGTAAAGCTTTCCTCAAAGGTTTTGAGGTTACTCAAAACAAGTATAAATTCAATATGTGTGTGCATGTGTGTTTATTTGCGTGTATACGTGCGCGCGTGCCTGTGTGTGTGCTGACCTGCATAGCCCTCCACCATGGTGATTCTGAAGTAACTATGGAATGCCGACACTGATGTGATGGTGTAGGTCAGGAAGTTGTTAGGGTGAGAGTCCTCATCTGTCGCCTGAGAGAGAAAGAGAGAGTGATTACAAGTTATTACTTGTGGAAGAGGAGTGGGGGGGGGGGGGGGTGGAGAGGGAGGGAGAGGGGGGGGTGGAGAGGGAGGGAGAGAGAGAAAGAGAAAGAGTGTGTGATTTAGTGAGTGAGTGAGAGAGACAGTGATAAAATGACTACACTTGAATGAGACAGACAATGTTTGTATGAGTTTAGATGCCCAGATGGTACAGTATCAGTGTTACAGTGTTAGAGCCTATGGATAAGACAGCAGACTGTCAGTAAGTGTGTTATTGGGCTGATTACAACTGAGGCCCATTATTAGCGTGCCAGTGTTAAAGATGCAGTCTTGAACTTTGTGTAATTTCAGCCAGTAGTTTTGAAAGTGGTGCTCACAAGCCAAAAGTGGTCCCTGTTTTTTTGTGTACTACATCATCAAATTGTATACTACGTGATCAATGTTTTGGTTTAAATTCTTATTATACAGTATGTTACGAATCCAATCTGAACGATATGTTACGGATTTGTTGTCCTTAAGATCCTGGACTGCATCTTTAATATTGGATGAACACCAGTAGAGCAGCACAGCAAACAGGGAACAGCCAGACGTGTGTGTGTCCCATTCTAGTGTGTGTGTGTGTGTGTGTGTGTGTGTGTGTGTGTCTCTCTCTCTCTCTCTCTCTCTCTCTCTCTCTCTCTCTCTCTCTCTCTCTCTCCTCTCTCTCTCTCTCTCTCTCCTCTCTCTCTCTCTCTCTCTCTCTCTCTCTCTCTCTCTCTCTCTCTCTCTCTCTCTCTCTCCTCTCTCTCTCTCTCTCTCTCTCTCTCTCTCTCTCTCTCTCTCTCTCTCTCTCTCTCTCTCTCTCTCTCTCTCTCTCTCTCTCTCTCTCTCTCTCTCTCTCTCTCTCTCTCTCTCTCTCTCTGTCCCATTCTAGGTTAATTCACACAATAATAACACCCCAGAACTACAGCTGGAATGGATAGAACATTAATCCTGAGGCAGTGAGAGTCATTGGAGCTTCCTAGGGAATCAATATGGTTTGGACATGTCAAACGCTGACTTGGGTACGTATGCAAAAATGTTTATGATAATGAAGATATTTGATTGGTTATTTCTCGGACTAAAAAAACACTACTCTCATCTCTCTCAATTCAATCCTATCGCTATATCTTTTAATCTAACTTGCTCACCTTCACACTCCTCTCTCTCTCTCCCTCTCTCTCTATCTCTCTCTCTCGCTCTCTCTCTCCCTAGCTCACTCGCTCTTGCTCACTCTCTCTTCAAATACTTAATGATAAGGCAATCACCCCCCAACCAACTAAGAGGGCTGAAAGATAAACAAAGAGAGGAGGAGGAGTAGGAAAAGAGAGGGAGAGGAAAGGAGAGGCGGAAGCAGGGAAACAGAGACTCTGGGAGGCAAAGAAAAAGCATTATTTGTACAGAGCAAGAGACAGGGATGATGTGGTCCTCTGTAGCTCAACTGGTAGAGCACGGCGCTTGTAACGCCAAGGTAGTGGGTTCGATCCCCGGGACCACCCATACACAAAAAAATGTATGCACGCATGACTGTAAGTCGCTTTGGATAAAAGCGTCTGCTAAATGGCATATTATTATATTATTATTATGTGTGTGGGGCTGAAAGGCAGAAAAGCTTTTGAGTGCTTTGTCTCACAATACCCCCTTCCCCATCATCTCTCTCCCTCCTTTCCTTTTGGCTTCACAGTACCCCTTGCTCTCTGTCCATCTCTCTCTCTCTCTTCCTACTTCCCTTCCTCTTTTGGATCTATGGTTTTCGGAGGCTTGGGGGTCCGGTCCTGGGCATATCCATAATCGCTGACACACACTCTTTCTGCTTGCTGGCTTCCTCATTTCTCTCAGGCATCATATTAATAGCCAGAGTGTTTAAGGTTAGCTCCGTCTAATCAAATACGGCAAACAGACCGTTCAGTCCCCGCTCACACACACACACAACTGCACGCATGCAAGTACACACACACACAAACATACACACACACACACACACACACACACACACATACACTGGGCAAATAAAGCACGGCGGGAGACCCTGAAACTTGCTGAGCTGTGCCAAGCTGAGTCCCAAATGCCATCCTACTCCCTATTTAGTGCACTACTTTTAACCAGGGTCGGTAAGAGGAAACGCTGAGCCATTAGTTACTATTAGTTACTATTACACCCCTTGACTATTACAACCTGACTAATAGGGGGCTGGAGAGAGATGGTGAGTATGGGATTTCTAATAGACAGACAGGGTGGAGGGTAGAGGGGGTGAGGCAGACACAGGTGTCTAACACACACAGTGGCACACATGTGCGCATGAGAAAGCAAGCATGCATGCACATACAGTGCCTTCGGAAAGTATTCATACCCCTTGACTTTTTCTGCATTTTGTTACGTTACAGCCTTATTCTAAAATTGATTCAATAGTTTTTTTTCCTCAGCAATCTACACAAAATACCCCATAAAGACAAAGCGAAAACAGGTTATTAGACATTTTTGCAAATGTTCTAAAAGTAAAAAACAGAAATACCTTATTTACATAAGTATTCAGACCCTTTGCTATGAGACTCAAAATTGAGCTCAGGTGCATCCTGTTTCCATTGATCATCCTTGAGATGTTTCTATAACTTGATTGGAGTCCACCTTTGGTAAATTCAATTGATTGGACATGATTTGGAAAGGCACACACCTGTCTATATAAGGTCCCACAGTTGACAGTGCATGTCAGAGCAAAAACCAAGCCATGAGGTCGAACGAATTGTCCGTAGAGCTCCGAGACAGGATTGTGTCAAGGCACAGATCTGGGGAAGGGTACCAAAAAATGTCTGCAGCATTGAAGGTCCCCAAGAACACAGTGGCCTCCATCATTCTTAAATGGAAGAAGTTTGGCACCACCCAGACTCTTCCTAGAGCTGGCTGCCCGGCCAAACTGAGCAATCGGGGGAGAAGGGCCTTGGTGACCAAGAACCCGAAGGTCATTCTGACAGAGCTCTAGAGTTCCTCTGTGGAGATGGGAGAACCTTCCAGAAAGACAACCATCTCTGCGGCACTCCACCAATCAGGCCTTTATGGTAGAGTCGCCAGACGGAAGCCACTCCTCAGTAAAAGGCACATGACAGCCCACTTGGAGTTTGCCAAAAGGCACCGAAAGGACTCTCAGACAATGAGAAACAAGATTCTCTGGTCTGATGAATCCAATATTGAACTCTTTGGCCTGAATGCCAAGCACCACATCTGGAGGAAACCTGGCACCATCCCTACGGTGAAGAAGCATGGTGGTGGCAGCATCATGCTGTGGGGATGTTTTTCAGCAGCAGGGACTGGGAGACTAGTCAGGATCAAGGCAGTTGAACTGAGCAAAGTACAGAGAGATCCTTAATGAAAACCTGCTCCAGAGCGCTCAGGACCTCAGACTGGGGCGGAGGTTCACCTTCCAACAGGACAACGACCCTAAGCACACAGCCAAGACAATGCAGGAGAGGCTTCGGGACAAGTTTCTGAATGTCCTTGAGTGGCCCAGCCAGAGCCCGGACTTGAACCCGATCTAACATCTTTGGAGAGACCTGAAAATAGCCAAGAAGACTCGATTCTGTAATCGCTGCCAAAGGTGCTTCGACAAAGTACTGAGTAAAGGGTCTGAATACATATGTAAATGTGACATTTCCGTTCATTTTGTGTAATAAATTAGAAAAAATATTCAAAAAACCTGTTTTTGCTTTGTCATTATGGGGTATTGTGTGTAGATTGATGAGGGGAAAAAAAACAATTTAATCCATTTTAGAGTAAGGCTGTAACATAAATTATGTGGAAAAAGTTAAGGGGTCTGAATACTTTCCGAAGGCATTGTATGTGTGCATGCACGCATGTCACGCACGCACGCAGGCACCCATGCACCCACACACACACACACACACACACACACACACACACACACACACACACACACACACACACATACACACACACACACACACACACACACACACACGCACACAGACAAACTCCACTTAAACTGTGTAAGTGAAATCGAAGAGGGAAATCGGCATGGGTAAACATGAAGAGAAAAATTACATCAAAGCCAAAGTCAGCTTGATATGGGGCTCAGGGGGTATCCTTTTTGTCACAACTTAGACCCCCTCCCCTCCTCCTCCTGCCCTGGTGTGTGTGTGTTTCTGTTTATGTCTGTCTGTCTATCTATGTGTGTGTGTGTGTCCGTGTGTGTGTGTCCATGTGTGCGTGCTTGTGTCCATCTGTCTATGTGTGTGTGTGTGTGTGTGTTTGTATGTGTGTGTTTGTGTGTGTGTGTCCTCACTTACCCTGACTCGGGCCACCTGCTGCGCGGCCTGTTCGTTCTCTCTCAGTGAGCCCATGTAGGCCTCCTTCTGGAAAAGGGGTGTGTTGTCATTGACATCCAGAACGTTGACCCACAGCCTGCCCGTGGTCTCCTCCCCACCCCCGTCCCGGGCCAGCACGGTCAGGGTGAACCGACGCATCAGCTCGTAGTCCAGATTGCCCCACAGATGCACCCAGCCTGTCTCAGCATCCAACGAAAACCTAGGGGAGAGGCATGTGACAGGACAATAACAAACCCCAGCATTCAACAGATGAGACCTATTTCATTAGAATACTTTTCAATCATGCACTTTGAGAAAAGGTGGGAGAGTTAATTGATATGGTATCTTAGTCTGTGTATTTAGGTGTGTCTTACTGGTCAGGCTCATCACTGAAGTAATACCGCACTGTCCCAAATGTGCCAAAGTCACCGTCTATAGCCTGAGGAGAGGGGAGAAAGTGATATTATTTAACGTTTGTATGTGTGTATGCAGATTGAAGAGAGAGGAGAGGGGCAAGGCACCAGCAGTCTTTGGGTGACAGTGACACACACAGGGACACATGATAGACCGAGGAACACATTTAAGCATAACACCCCACTGGATATTCAATGGATGGTCCTACCCTCTAAAAACGCTAAGGCTGAATCCCAAATGGCACCTTATTTCCTATATAGTTCAATCATTTTTGACCAGAGCCCTATACAGTATGGCAAAGTAGTGCATTATAAAGGGAATAGGGTGCCATTTGACTGTGGTGTTAGATTCCCTCAAAACAAGTTGAAGAACAAGAAATAAAGTGCAAATCAAATTACCACTATGCAAGTAGTGTGTTTACACTTTCTGGTGAAGCAGCTGTGATAAAATACATAAAATATCAGAATAAAAAGCAGCATGTTTTGGTATATAGCTGAGGGATGTGGCCAAAAATGTAACCTCTCTCCAATTAATAGATTCACTGACAGTCCATGACATCCACATGCTAGTTTCAAAAATATTTGGAAGCTATACATTGTTTCTTTACATTATTTTTGTTTGTAAACAATTGAGTAATAAAAACATATTTTTGGGGGATAGGGTAAGACAGTTGTGCTATCTCATAAGGCATTTATAAGTTATATTCTTCAAGATTCAATGGGTTTATTTTAAGAACTGAAATGACCACTGAACAGATTCCCAGGTCCCAGATAGCACCTTTAAAGTGGAACTGACAGCGTTTTAACTACTTTCCAGATATTAAACAAACAGACAATCATAATATCAGTCAAAAATATGAAATTCCCAGTTTATGCTACAAAACCATCATTAACCAACTGTAACTTTAAAAATAGGTTATATTTGACTCAAAATTCCATGATGTACAGTAAGACATTGTTGGCAGAATAGATGGATGCAGTTCAATGCATGACTAATATAATTCACCAGTACATTTCTTGGTAGTCCAAAAAAACATTGCTATCAGGTTGTAAATCACGGTATATTGTTTGCTGCCTCCACCTATTCGGGATGCACTGTTTCAGTTTCAATGACTCAATATCTTGGACAAAAACGGATGAATGTAACTAAGGCAGGGAATGTCAATACAATCAAACTTGCAAGGTCAATGATCAGTCATAATGTGGCTAATAGGCTAGCATATCTATGTATGTATCTATAATTTAGCAAGCTAAAAACACAGAGCATAAGCTGTTGGGAGGAAGTCATGTCATTATTTGACCGCAGTCAAGTTAATGGAGGAGTGACCAACTTTTTTCCCCTCATATCGTTTATCAGTGGCTACAGCTAGCGATGCAGGTGACATTTGGTTAGCTAGCAAGAAATGTTAATCGCTTTGCTAGCTAGCTATGCTGAACTTGAACGACTGTTATCCAGTTAGCATATCTCTTGCGTTCGTAAATTCACTCTGACTATCTACTTCCGACTTCAGAGCACTCTTGTCTGAGTGTGTCAGAGCGCAGAATAACTGATGAATTTAAATGAACAAAGTAATGAAATTGTTGACAGCAGCACAGTTAGTCACTATCACTCTAGATAACATGTAAACAGCCTAATCAGCTCTGCTAGGGTGAGTAAAAGGCTCAGAGTGAGGTGTTCTCTCATTTGTGCCTGAAAATAGCTAGCAAGCCTACTCCTCGGCCAGAGCATCCAATGTCAATGGTCCAGTGTGCGCTCTGAACGCTCGGAGAGCAAAATGCTCTGAATTTACGAACAGACAATCTGACAACGCTCTGAATTTACGAACGACCCAGAAGCCAACACCTCCTTTGGCCGCCATTCCTTCCAGTTCTCTGCTGCAAATGACTGGAACGAACTGCAAAAATCTCTGAAGCTGTAGACACTTATCTACCTCACTAACTTTAAGCATCAGTTGTCAGAGCAGCTTACCGATCACTGCACCTGTACACAGCCCATCTGAAATTAGCCCACCCAACTACCTCATCCCCATATTGTTATTTACATTGTTATTTATTTTGCTCATTTGCACCCCAGTATCTCTATTTAGACATCATCTTCTGCACATCTATCACTCCAGTGTTAATACTAAATTGTAATTATTTTGCACTATGGCCTATTTATTGCCTTACCTCCATAACTTACTACATTTGCACACACTGTAAATATAATTTCTATTGTGTTATTGACTGTACATTTTGTTTTGTTTATTCCATATGTAACTCTGTGTTGTTGTTGTTTTTATCACACTGCTTTGCTTTATCTTGGCCAGGTCGCAGTTGTAAATGAGAACTTGTTCTCAACTGGCCTACCTGGCTAAATAAAGGTGAAATAAAAATAAATAAAATGAACACACCCTTAGTTGTCAATCAAATGTGTTTGGTATCGATCAAATGGGTGGGCAGGCAAGTTCCCATTCAGTTGCCAAAACGTGGTTTGGGACAAGCATGCATTGGCAGGCAAGCTACAGAAGGACGAGCAAGCTACTATTCCCCCATTGTTTATTAGTCTAATTTTGAGGGCCAACTAGCTGAAAAAGTTGGAGAGGGTTTATCTAATGTTGCCTCGTTAGATTTTAGCTCATCTTGCTCTGGCTAGCATTAGTTGTTGATCTTGTTGTTGTTGATGATGTGCATAAGAGAGCCTACCTTTTCATGGTTGTTTGATGAATGGATAGGACTGTAAAGTTCCCAAATGTAAGAGCCTCCCCTGGTTTTCACATATTTGCAGAAATCCTTTCAGTTGTATTTTGTGGCTTTTGGCGAATGCGTTCTAATGATCTAAAGTCGCGCTGTCAAAGTGAATGATGGCAGGCCCATGAGGCAAATGGCTTATTTTCATAAAGGCCTACTGTAGCTCTGATCGGCTATGGCACACTGGTCTGTGTAGACTCCGGTCCTGGATGAGACATATGTTTTTATTAGGTTTTATTTACTGCATTGTCTATTAATTGTCCAAACACACGGCCACTTTTCCACTCTATATTGCTATAGAATTTTCACAAATGCCTTACTCTATGTCATTCCCAAACATTCTATGAATTTATGAAAAAGTGAAAATGACCATATCTAAGTGCTCGCTTGTCAGAAAATGTATTCTTCCTGGGGGTGTATATGAACAGATTTAATGTTGCTAAAATGCTGTCAGTTCTACTTTAAGTCTCCACTCACACAGCTGTAATTGCCTTCCTTCACTTTGAAAGTGTGGAGTAGGTTGTGTAGATTATAGAGATATTTGATGTATCTTTAAGGCAAATGTAGGGAGATGCCAAAGATGAACTATAATAAACATGTTTGATATTTTATAATCCAGATGCATGCTTAAATAAGGAATATAGCCAATGCAGTATCTAACTGTGCTTTAATGAATGAATGTATTTTATTTTTTTAGAAAGTGCCTGAGCCACGCCATCAATAGAATGAGAGGCTTCATATAGAAAAGCATTCATGACCTTTTGGAGTGGACCATGTGTGACAGCTGGACGTTGGAAAAGAAGGGTGGTGCAGAACTAAAATAAGTTAGGAATTTGCCATAAGGGGAGTAACTGTATATGCTATGTAGGCATGACTGTGCATTTGTGTGTGTATAAAAGGGATCTCTAAGCCAAAGAGAGACATTTGTTCCATGGAACAGCTCGGCTTTGTTATTTGATAAATAAAGTCTAAACTTTTGGATTCACAAGCTCCAGTTTCTTGAGAGATATTTTTGAGTTGACTACTTTTGAGTCAAATATTTCTCCCACAAGATCAGTGGGGAAAATTCCCAATTTAATTCATTGTTAGATTTTAATTTAAAGGGGATAATCTGCGATTGCTATATCACTTTTGGGGCTTTTAAAATAATGACTTATACTTGCATCCATAGCTCTTTCTATGAAGATTGAGAGTGGTTACATTTCTCCATCCCCATCCCTCAGCTATTTACTAAAAAAGAGGCGGGGTCCCACTTTGTTATTGTTTGAATTGCAGATTGCCCCTTTAAGGGAGAAAAACGCAAAAACTGTGCAAGGGTGGGAACACTTTCACTAGGCACTGAACATGTCTATTCTTATTTACCTTGGTGTTAGTGTTGATTGCGTCACAACTTTGACAACGAATATATATTTTCTCCCCATTCAATTATGGACAAGAGGTGTGATTACGAAAAAGCTTCCAGCTTTTTATTCCTAACCAGCTGGAGATCACACGCATACGTGCGTAGAGGCAACAGAGTAGAACAGCTCTGGACTTCAAGCTCAAGCTCTATGAATGTGTGTGTGTGTGCACATAATAAGCAAAATAGGTAGCAATGTTATTGCACTGGTTGGCCGTTCCACTGGCTGTCCCTACGGGTGTGGCAAGTATCTGTTTTTGTTTCAAAACCTTTGTATTTGTTTTACGTTTTGGGGAATAACATTTCCCATATTTCTGCATATTTCTCGCAGTGTAAGAGGAAATGCAGATCTGTCACAACTTCTCTCTGAGGGCAGAGTGTGCCCACCCTGTCCTCTCTGGGTAGCCCGATCTGCCTGTGACGGCCGGTTTCTATGGCCAACATGTGTTCACCGAGTATGTACATAGTCAATGCTTTTCTCAGTTCACTCTCTCTCACACGCTCTCTCTCTCTCTCGCTCTCTTGCTCTCTCTGATCCTTGATTTGTTGTCAAGCATGCTCAGAGCATATCAAACCTCAACATAGATGTCTAGAAGGGGGGGAGGAGTGACAGAGAGAGAGAGAGAGAGAGAGAGAGAGAGAGAGAGAGAGAGAGGGAGCGAGAGAGAGAGAGGGAGCGAGAGAGAGAGAGAGAGAGAGAGAGAGAGAGAGAGAGAGAGAGAGAGAGAGAGAGAGAGAGAGAGAGAGAGAGAGAGAGAGAGAAACAAAGATTACACAGTGGCAGAGTACCTGACCAGTGTGACTGACCCAAAATTAAGAAAATCCTTGACTATTTGCAGACTCAGTGAGCATAGTCTTGCTATTTAGAGAAGCCGTCATAGGTAGACCTGGCTCTCGAGAGAAGACAGGCTATGTGCACACTGCCCACAAAATGAGGTGGAAACTGAGCTGCACTTCCTAACCTCCAGCCAAATGTCTGACCACATTAGAGATACATATTTCCCACAGATCACACCTACCCACAAATAATTTTAAGAAAAAAAATATAACATTGATAAACTCCCATATCTGTTGGTTAGGCGAATACCGCAGTGTGCAATCACAGCAGCAAGATTTGTGGCCCGTTGCATTGAGAAAAGGACAAACACTGTACATAGCTGATAATATGGTGGTCCTCTGTAGCTCAGCTGGTAGAGCACGGCGCTTGTAATGCCAAGGTAGTGGGTTCGATCCCCGTGTCCACCCATACACAAAAAAAATTTATGCACGCATGACTGTAAGTCGCTTTGGATAAAAGCGTCTGCTAAATGGCATATTATTTATTATTATTATAATATAACACTTGAAATGTCTTTACCATTTTGAAACCTTTGTGAGTGCATGGTTTACTGTTAAGTTCTAATATTTTTTTGTTTATGTTGTTTTGTGTCTTGTCACTTTTGTTTATTGTTTATTTCACTTGCTTTGGCAATTAAACACATTTTTCCCTTGCCAATAAAGCCCCATTGAATTGAATTGAGAGAGAGAGAGAGAGAGAGAGAAGTGTGTGTGTGCGTGTGTTTGTGTGTGTGCATGTGTGTGTGCGAGATGCATAAATCTAAGTGATTTTGTTTGCAATTCCTCCACACAAATACACCTCCTATTTGCTTAGTTGATCCACCCCTCAAATAATCAAACATCTCAAGCCAGACCCTCCAACAGAATCTCCAGTCATGATTGAACCATTCCTCTAACTCTAATGTCTACACTATACAGCCATTGACAGAGCATAAAATCTCACACTCCCACTTCCTAGTCCTTCCTTTGTGTAGGTCGGTTTCGAAACATTTGGGAGTGAAAGCTTCCACTCAGTGATGACAGAGAGGTAGAGAGGAACAAAGATAATCAGGCCGTACCATCTCAGGTCAGAGGAGGGTTGATGCAGCGCCAAGCTTTTATGGCTTAAGTGACCTGGAATTTGAAATACCGAGCTCCTACAATTGCTTTTCTGCCAGCACTATTCTAAAATTGATTAAATTGTTTTTTTCTCTCATCAATCTACACAAAATACTCCATAATGACTAAGCAAGAACAGGTTTTTAGAATTTGTTTGCTAATGTATTAAAAATAAAACACTGAAATATCACATTTACATTAGTATTCAGACCCTTTACTCAGTACTTTGTTGAAGCACCTTTGGCAGCGATTACAGAATTGAGTCTTCTTGGGTATGATGCTACAAGCTTGGCACACCTGTATTTGGGGAGTTTCTCCCATTCTTCTCTGCAGATCCTCTCAAGCTCTGTCAGGTTAGATGGGGAGCGTTGCTGCACAGCTATTTTCAGGTCCCTAAAGAGATGTTTGACCGGGTTCAATTCCGGGCTCTGGCTGGGCCACTCAAGGACATTCAGAGACTTGTCCCGAAGCCACTCCTGCGTTGCCTTGGTTGTGTGATTAGGGTCGTTGTCCTGTTGGAAGGTGAACCTTCACCCCAGTCTGAGGTCCTGAGCACTCTGGAGCAGGTTTTCACCAAGGATCTCTCTGTACTTTGCTCTGTTCATCTTTGCCTCGATCCTGACTAGTCTCCCAGTCCCTGCCAATGAAAAACATCCTCATAGCATGATGCTGCCACCACTGTGCTTCACCGTAGGGATGGTGCCATGTTTCCTCCAGACATGATGCTTGGCTTACAGGTCAAAAACTTGTTTCTCATGGTCTGAGAGTCTTTAGGTGCCTTTTGACAAACTCCAAGTGGGCTGTCATGGGTTCTGTCTGGCCACTCTACCATAAAGGCCTGAGTGGTGGAGTGCTGCAGAGATTGTTGTCCTTCTGGAAGGTTCTCTTATCTCCACAGAGGAACTCTAGAGCTCTGTCAGAGTGACCATCGGGTTATTGGTCACCTCCCTGACCAAGGCCCTTCTTCCTCGATTGCTCAGTTTGGCTGGGCAGCCAGCTCTAGGAAGAGTCTTGGTGGTTCCAAACTTCTTCAATTTAAGAATGATGGAGGCCACTGTTTTCTTGGGGATCTTCAATGATGCAGAAATGTTTTGGTACCCTTCCCCAGATCTGTGCCTCGACACAATCCCGTCTCAGAGCTCTACGGACAATTCGTTCGACCTCATGCCTTGGTTTTTGCTCTGACATGCACTGTCAACTGTGGGACCTTATATAGACAGGTGTGTGCCTTTCCAAATCATGTCCAGTCAATTGAATTTACCACATGTCTACTCCAATCAAGTTGTAGAAAAATCTCAAGGATGATCAATGGAAACAGGATGCACCTGAGCTCAATTTTTTGTCTCATAGCAAAGGGTCTGAAAACTTATATGAATAAGGTATTTCTGTTTTTTATTTTTTATAAATGTGCAAAAAATTATAAAAATCTGTTTTTGCTTTGTCATTATGGGGTATTGTGGGTAGATTTTAATATATATATACAGTGGGGAAAAAAAGTATTTAGTCAGCCACCAATTGTGCAAGTTCTCCCACTTAAAAAGATGAGAGAGGCATGTAATTTTCATCATAGGTACACGTCAACTATGACAGACAAAATGAGAAAATAAAATCCAGAAAATCACATTGTAGGATTTTTTATGAATTTATTTGCAAATTATGGTGGAAAATAAGTATTTGGTCAATAACAAAAGTTTCTCAATACTTTGTTATATACCCTTTGTTGGCAATGACACAGGTCAAAGTTTTCTGTAAGTCTTCACTAAGGTTTTCACACACTGTTGCTGGTATTTTGGCCCATTCCTCCATGCAGATCTCCTCTAGAGCAGTGATGTTTTGGGGCTGTCGCTGGGGCTGTCGCTGGGCAACTCCCTCCAAAGATTTTCTATGGGGTTGAGATCTGGAGACTGGCTAGGCCACTCCAGGACCTTGAAATGCTTCTTACGAAGCCACTCCTTCGTTGCCCGGGCGGTGTGTTTGGGATCATTGTCATGCTGAAAGACCCAGCCACGTTTCATCTTCAATGCCCTTGCTGATGGAAGGAGGTTTTCACTCAAAATCTCACGATACATGGCCCCATTCATTCTTTCCTTTACACGGATCAGTCGTCCTGGTCCCTTTGCAGAAAAACAGCCCCAAAGCATGATGTTACCACCCCCATGCTTCACAGTAGGTATGGTGTTCTTTGGACGCAACTCAGCATTCTTTGTCCTCCAAACACGACGAGTTGAGTTTTTACCAAAAAGTTATATTTTGGTTTCATCTGACCATATGACATTCTCCCAATCCTCTTCTGGATCATCCAAATGTACTCTAGCAAACTTCAGACGGGCCTGGACATGTACTGGCTTAAGCAGGGGGACACGTCTGGCACTGCAGGATTTGAGTCCCTGGCGGCGTAGTGTGTTACTGATGGTAGGCTTTGTTACTTTGGTCCCAGCTCTCTGCAGGTCATTCACTAGGTCCCCCCGTGTGGTTCTGGGATTTTTGCTCACCGTTCTTGTGATCATTTTGACCCCACGGGGTGAGATCTTGCGTGGAGCCCCAGATCGAGGGAGATTATCAGTGGTCTTTTATGTCTTCCATTTCCTAATAATTGCTCCCACAGTTGATTTATTCAAACCAAGCTGCTTACCTATTGCAGATTCAGTCTTCCCAGCCTGGTGCAGGTCTACAATATTGTTTCTGGTGTCCTTTGACAGCTCTTTGGTTTGGAGTGTGACTTTGGAGTGTGACTGTTTGAGGTTGTGGACAGGTGTCTTTTATACTGATAACAAGTTCAAACAGGTGCCATTAATACAGGTAACGAGTGGAGGACAGAGGAGCCTCTTAAAGAAGAAGTTACAGGTCTGTGAGAGCCAGAAATCTTGCTTGTTTGTAGGTGACCAAATACTTATTTTCCACCATAATTTGCAAATAAATTCATAAAAAATCCTACAATGTGATTTTCTGGATTTTTTTTCTCTCAATTTGCCTGTCATAGTTGACGCGTACCTATGATGAAAATTACAGGCCTCTCTCATCTTTTTAAGTGGGAGAACTTGCACAATTGGTGGCTGACTAAATACTATTTTCCCCCACTGTATATATATATATATATATATATATATATATATATATATATATATATATATATATATATATATATATACCGTGGGGAGAACAAGTATTTGATACACTGCCGTTTTTGCTGGTTTTCCTACTTACAAAGCATGTAGAGGTCTGTAATTTTTATCATAGGTACACTTCAACTGTGAGTGAGAGACGGAATCTAAAACAAAGATCTAGAAAATCACATTGTATGATTTTTAAGTAATTAATTTGCATTGTATTATATAAATAAATTGTATATATATTTAATCCATTTTAGAATAAGGTTGTAACGTAACAAAATGCGGAAAAAGTCAACGGGTCTGAATACTTTCCTAAGGCACTATCTATATAAAATTAATGAAAATGATTGGTGGTATTTATATTGTCTATACACTATAATTATAATGTATGGAGAAAATATCACATTTTATGTTTCCTCCCTTAACATCTGGCAAGGTGTGACATATTGTGCTGCCAACTCTATCACAACAGACCTTTCCCCCGAAAGTACTGTTGTGATAGAGTTGGCAGCACATTACAGTATACAAGTTAATCTTTGTTTGATTATTCTGTCAGATTTGTAGACATTTTCATTGTGGATTTGGGGAAGAAGGACTCAATAAGTAATCTATATTTGGGGCAGAAGATAAGAAAGTGTTCTTCTCTTTCTATCTCTCTTGGCCCACAGTGATGACATAGTCTTCCAAGTTCTCTCATGCATGGGTGGTTTGTGGAATTTCTGTGTACATTTAGGATGTTTTAGCAACATTTTGTTTTGCTCATGTTCACTGTCAGTGCCCAGTTTAGGCAGTAGGCATTTAACTCTGACAAGCTATACTGTAACCCTTGTTCTGTTGGAGACAACAAGACCAGGTCATCTGTATAGCTTAATGTCTTTGTTTTACTTGGAGGATACCAGGAGCTGTATAATATTTCAACTGTTTCGCAAACTCTATATAGATATTAAAAACTGTTGGGCTGAAATTGCTGCCCTGGGTGACCCCTCACCCCTGTGTGAAAAAATCTGCTATTTTCTGACATATTTTAACACAACATTTATTTTCATTGTACATTGATTTAATAACGTTGTAGATTCTTCATCCATTTCCACTTTGGATGAGTTTGAGGAATCCTTTATGCCAGATGGAATCAAATGTATTTTTGAAGTCAATAAAGCAGTCAAATATTTTACCCTTGGTGAATTGATAAAGATGTTTTTGATAAGGGTGTGGCGGGTGTAGATGTGATCAGATGTTTTGGTAGGAAGCCAATTTGACATGGACATAAAACACTGTCTGTTAAGGAAGGTCTGTATCCTTGTATTAACTATGCTGCAGAAAACCTTCCCTAGATTACTGGTCACACAGATACCGCAATAATTATTAGGGTCAAATTTGTCTACACTTTTGAATACGGCAGTGATTATGCCTTTATTCCATATTTCTGGAAAGTATACTACATTTAGCACTAGGTTGAAGAGCTTTAGTATGGCTTCCTGCAGCATAGGGCTGCTTTTCCTCAGCATCTCAGTGCAGATACTGTCTGGCCCACAGGCTTTACTGCACTTGAGGGCTTAGATTTTCTCTTTCAGCTCTGTTTTAGTGATGGGTATATCCAATGGATTTTGTTGGTCTTTAATTGCTGTTTCTTAGTTTTGTAATTTATCAGCTATATTGAAGAAAAATATAAATGCAATATGTAAAGTGTTGGTCCCATGTTTCATGAGCTGAAATAAAAGATCACATACATTTTCCATACATACAAAAAGCGTATTTCTCTCAAATTTTGTGCACACATTTCAATGCTTATTAGTGAGCATTTCTCCTTTGCCAAGATAATCCATCTACCTGACATGTGTGGCATATCAAGAAGCTGATTAAAAAGCCTGATCATTACACAGGTGCACCTTGTGCTGGAGACAATAAAAGGCCACTCTAAAATGTACAGTTTTGTCACACAACACAATGCCACAGATGTCTCAAGTTATGAGAGAGAGTGCAATTGGCATGCTGACTGCAGGAATGTACACCAGAGCTGTTGCCAGATAATTGAATGTCCATTTCTCTACCATAAGCTGCCTGCAACGTCGTTTTAGAGAATTAGACAGTACGTCCATCAGGCCTCACAACCGCAGACCACGTGTAACCACGCCAGCCCAGGACCTCCATATCTGGCTTCTTCACCTGCGGGACCATCTGAGACCAGCCACCCGGACAGCTGATGAAACTGTGGGTTAGCACAACCAAATAATTTCTGCACAAACTGTCAGAAACCATCTCAGGGAAGCTGATCTGCATGTTCGTCGTCCTCACCAGGGTCTTGACCTGACTGCAGTTCGGCGTCATAACAGACTTCAGTGGGCAAATGCTCACCTTTGATGGCCATTGGCACCCTGGAGAAGTGTGCTCTTCACGGATGAATCCTGGTTTCAACTATACCGGGCAGATGGCAGACAGCGGTTTGCTGATGTCAACGTTGTAAACAGAGTGCCCCATGGTGGCAGTGGGGTTATGGTATGGGAAGGCATAAGCTACCCAGTTCGTCCATGGCCAGCATACTCACCAGACATGTCACCTATTTAGCATGTTTGGGATGCACTGGACTGACATGTACGACAGCGTGTTCCAGTTCCCGCCAATATCCAGCAACTTCACACAGTCATTGAAGAGGAGTGGGACAACATTCCACAAGCCACAATCAACAGCCTGATCAACTCTATGTAAAGGAGATGTGTCGCGCTGCATGAGGCAAAGGGTGGTCACACCAGATACTGACTGGTTTTCTGATCCACACGTCTACCCTTGTTTTTAAGGTATCTGTGACCAACAGATGCATATCTGTATTCAAATATTTTACCCTTGTATTCCCAGTCATGTGAAATCCATAGATTAGGGCCTAATTAATTTATTTCAATTGACTGATTTCCGTATATGAACTGTAACTCAGTAAAGTCTTTGAAATTGTTGCATGTTGCATTTATATATTTTTTCAGTGTAATTTGGTCTGAGTCTTCTGGCATTCTGGATTGTCATACAGTTTTTCAAATATGTTTTTCTTATTACAGTAAGGGAAAAAAGTATTTGATTCCCTGCTGATTTTTTATGTTTGCCCACTGACAAAGACATGATCAGTCTAGATTTTTAATGGTAGGTTTATTTGAACAGTGAGAGACAGAATAACAACAAAATAATCCAGAAAAAAGCATGTCAAAAATGTTATAAATTGATTTTCATTTTAATGAGGGAAATAAGTATTTGACCCCCTCTCAATCTGAAAGATTTCTGGCTCCCAGGTGTCTCTTATAGCTGAGCTGAGATTAGGAGCACACTCTTAAAGGAAGTGCTCCTAATCTCAGTTTGTTACCTGTATAAAAGACACCTGTCCACAGAAGCAATCAATCAACCAGATTCCAAACTCTCCACCATGGCCAAGACCAAAGAGCTCTCCAAGGATGTCAGGGACAAGATTGTAGACCTACACAAGGCTGGAATGGGCTACAAGACCATCGCCAAGCAGCTTGGTGAGAAGGTGACAACAGTTGGTGTGATTATTCGCAAATGGAAGAAACACAAAATAACTGTTAATCTCCCTCGGCCTGGGGCTCCATGCAAGATCTCACCTCATGGAGTTGCAATGATCATGAGAACAGTGAGGAATCAGCCCAGAACTACACGGGAGGATCTTGTCAATGATCTCAAGGCAGCTGGGACCATAGTCACCAAGAAAACAATTGGTAACACACTACGCTGTGAAGGACTGAAATCCTGCAGCGCCCGCAAGGTCCCCCTGCTCAAGAAAGCACATATACAGGCCCGTCTGAAGTTTGCCAATGAACATCTGAATGATTCAGAAGAGAACTGGGTGAAAGTGTTGTGGTCAGATGAGACCAAAATCGAGCTCTTTGGCATCAACTGAACTCGCCGTGTTTGGAGGAGGAGGAATGCTGCCTATGACCCCATGAACACCATCCCCACCATCAAACATTATGCTTTGGGGGTGTTTTTCTGCTAAGGGGACAGGACAAATTCACCACATCAAAGGGACGATGGATGGGGCCATGTACCGTCAAATCTTGGGTGACAACCTCCTTCCCTCAGCCAGAGCATTGAAAATGGGTCGTGGATTGGTATTCCAGCATGACAATGACCCAAAACACACAGCCAAGGCAACAAAGGAGTGGCTCAAGAAGAAGCACATTAAGGTCCTGGAGTGGCCTAGCCAGTCTCCAGACCTTAATCCCATAGAAAATCTGTGGAGGGAGCTGAAGGTTCGAGTTGCCAAACATCAGCCTCGAAACCTTAATGACTTGGAGAAGATCTGCAAAGAGGAGTGGGACAAAATCCCTCCTGAGATGTGTGCAATCCTGGTGGCCAACTACAAGAAACATCTGACCTCTGTGATTGCCAACAAGGGTTTTGCCACCAAGTACTAAGTCATGTTTTGCAGAGGGGTCAAATACTTATTTCCCTCATTAAAATGCAAATCAATTTATAACATTTTTGACATGCGTTTTTCTGGATTTTTTTGTTGTTATTCTGTCAGTCACTGTTCAAATAAACCTACCATTAAAAATCTAGACTGATCATGTCTTTGTCAGTGGGCAAACATACAAAATCAGCAGGGAATCAAATACTTTTTTCCCTTACTGTAAGTGAGGCATTAAGTGTTTCCATAGTTCCCAAAACAAGTTTTGGTTTATTGCCTCTTCAATTTCTTCAAGCTTCTTAGACATGTAGATAGCTGTTTTATCTTGTAGCAACTTTTTATATTGTTTTAGGGCCAGGTAATATTTTACACATCCATTCTGGTCTGTGGGGTTTCTGAGTTTATGGTTTGACAATTGTCTCAGGTTTTTCAATTTTTTTTTGACATAATTGTGTTGGCTGTTCATTCATATGTTGCCAAATTAATAAAATTTTAGTCATTTAGCAGACGCTCTTATCCAGAGCGACTTACAGTTAGTGAAGGCGTAGATGTTTTTTTGGGGGGGGGTTTCATACTGCCCCCCCCCCCCCCCGTGGGAAACGAACCCACATCTCTGCCGGCCAAACCCTCCCCTACCTTGGATGACACTGGACCAATTGGTCGCGGCCGGCTGCGACAGAGCCTGGACTCGAACCAGGATCTCTAGTGGCACAGCTAGCACTTAGACCACTGCGCCACTCGGGAGCTAATGTCTTCTTTACTATAACTAAATGTTATGTACTGAAAGCGGTTAGGCATGTTAGCAATTTCTTTGCTGTTTAATACTGTGTCATTGGTCTTTTTCCATTTGGAAATGGGAGGGAGATTGAATAGACATGGTTCCTGATTTGGGATTTTGGTTGACTCCATAGATTTTTTAAGGTAAAATGTGATCTTGGAGCGATCTGACAGGGCAAGTTGTGGCATGACTCAACTAAAGGCATTAATATGTTCACATAGGATATTAATATCTTCTGATTCCCTGCCATATTTTATTGTGAGAAGTTTAATAGAGGGTACAATCAGTTCTCTGTAGTTGTTTGGACAATTTGTGGATATATCTTTGATGTTCCATGTTTCATGTAGAATAACAATGTCAATATTCTTAATAATATGTAAAAAAGTCAGGGTTTGTGCTTTTCACATCAAAGGTTGAATGTTCCAGAAAATCGAATCACATTTTATTGGTCGCCAAAACAGATTTGCAGATGTTATCACAGGTGCAGTGAAATGCTTTTGTTTCTATCTCCAACAGTGCAGTACTAATACCTAGCAATACAAAACAATACAAACATAATCCAAAAAGTTTAAAAGAAATTAAAAAATGTCGGAACTAATCCAATTAACAACACAAATTGCACTGTAACAGTAATCCAAATGCAATCTATACTTATTTACACAAGAGGAATTTACACAAGATTACTAGGAATGATATGTACAGCAGTAGATAGTAGTGCCTTCAGAAAGAATTTATACCCATTGACTTATTCCACATTTTGTTGTGTTACAGCCTGATTTCAAAATGGATTACATAAAAAAAATGTATCACCCATCTACAAACAATACCGCATAATGACAAAGTGAAAACATGTTTTTAGATTTCTTTGCTAATGTATTGAAAATGAAATACAGAAATATCTAATTTGCATACACTACCAGTCAAATGTTTGGATACACCTACTCATTACAGGGTTTTTCTTTATTTTTACTATTTTTTATATTGTAGAATAATAGTGACAACATCAAAACTATGAAATAACACATATGGAATCATGTAGTAACCAAAAAAGTGTTTAAAAAATATATTTTAAATTTGAGATTCTTCAAATAGCCACCCTTTGCCTTGATAATAAAAATAATGTATTCACTAACTGTAAGTCGCTCTGGATAAGAGCGTCTGCTAAATGACTTAAATGTAATGTAAATGTAAACCACTACTAAAGGACACCAATACGAAGAAGAGACTTGGGCCAAGAAACACAAGCAATGGGGATTTGTACTTTGGTCTGGAGTCCAGATTTGAGATTTTTGGTTCCAACCGCTGTGTCTTTGTGAGATGCGGTGTGGGTGAACGGATGATCTCCGCATGTGTATTTCCCACCGTAAAGCATGGAGGAGGAGGTGTTATGTTGTGGGGGTGCTTTGCTGGTGACATTGGCTACCACAGCATTCTGCAGCGACACGCTATCCCATCTGGTTTGGGCTTAGTGGGACTATCATTTGTTTTTCAACAGGACAATGACCCAACACACCTCCAGGCTGTGTAAGGGCTATTTTACCAAGAAGGAGGGTGATGGAGGGCTGCATCAGATGACCTGGCCTCCACAATCCCCCGACCTCAACCCAATTGAGATGGTTTGGGATGAGTCGGACTGCAGAGGGAAGGAAAAGCAGCCAATAAGTGCTCAGCATATGTGGGAACTGCTTCAAGACTGTTGGAAAAGCATTCAAGGTGAAGCTGGTTGAGAGAATGCCAAGAGTGTGCAAAGCTGCCATCAAGGCAAAGGGTGGCTATTTAAAGAATCTCAAATATAAAATATATTTTGAATTGTTTAACTCTTCTTTGGTTACTACATGATTCCATATGTGTTATTTCATAGTTTTGATTTATTCACTATTATTCTACAATGTAGAAAATAGTAAAAATAAAGAAAAACCCTGGAATGAGCAGGTGTGTCCAAACGTTTGACTTTTACTGTATATATATATATATATATATATATATATATATATATATATATATATATATATATTCACCAATCCCATGTAATTACAGTAAAATACTATAAAATACAAACCCTGCTTCCCTTAAATTAATTAAAATCATTCATTCATCCATCCATTCATTCATTACAATTAATTGTATAATATTTCTTAATGTAAAATACTTTACAGCATCCCTGCAGCAAAGTAAAATTACAGTATTAACCTCGCAAATCTAATGCTGTAAATTTACAGCGGAAAGTACGTTTTACAGTGTAATATTTCCCATTCACCTGCAACAAGTATCTTCAGATGAACCTGTGATTTTCCTATTTCTAGAGAAGGAAGGGTAAAAGACTGAAGGAATGGAGAGGAGAACAGGAGAATAGGGCAAAGAGTGAGAAGAAAATGGCCATTGTGAATAAATATTTACCAAGCACCCACCACACACTGTTTTTCTCAAACACATTGACAGACCCCGAAATCCATTAGTGCTATAATGGCTAAAGGAAAGAAAGGAACTGAAAATATGATTGGAGGCAATAAATAAGAAATGAAAGAATACAAACATACTCAAACCCATGGAAGAGAAAAAACAAAGAGCAATTTTACTGATAGGAGATGCCAGCCTAAACTCTCCAGGGTGAGAAAGAGACTGAGATGGAGAGAAAGATAGAACTGGAAAGAGAGTTAATCACAATAAATATTTATAATGATAAGTAACACAGCAGCTGATAAATATTAAACAGTCTGTGGTCTGGGCTGCTGTCTGATTGTGTGTGTTTGTGTGTGTGTGTGTGCGTGCGTGCATGCGTGCATTTGTGTGTGTGTGCGTGCGTGAATGTGTGCGCGTGAGGGTGGGGTGGGTAAGGCTTGTACATACATAATCCATAATCAGTTGAATCATAAATATTAACTTAAACAAAGCATTTCAATGACATTTCAGGTGCTTTTTAAAATCACTGGAAAAAGTGCCTTTCAATTTGCATAAGTATAAATAATTGTATCTACTCGGCCCTACCTCCACCTGAAGATCCACCACTCTGATACATACTAAACTCTGGAATGCACAACACCCTGGTAGCTTGTAGACTACAGGCATGGCCACAAAATGTAGGGAAATAATACTGTTAATTAACTAATTAACGAACGAACGAACAAGGTAGCTAACTAACTAACTGACTGATAAAAACTAATGAACAAACAAACAAACAAATGTACAAACTAACGAATGAAGAAACGAATGAACAAACAATGCACAAACGAACAAACGTACGAACCAATCAACCAACGGACAAACTAACTAACTAACATAAGCCTAAATTCTGTGATACTGTGAGACACCACATCCATACTACAGTGAAAATGTTCATAGATTTTCAGTGGCTTTCCATACAAATGCCAGTGTCTGCCATCTGTGTGAACTTCCCTGGCTTTGTCAGTAGCTTCACAGAGCCTAGTTTGTGAGAACAGCAGCTAAGAGTTTAGACAGTTGCTGCATGATTGTGACTCACACAGGTAGAGTGCTGGATCATGTTCAGTAGACACAAAACAAAAGAAAATGGCCTGAAACAGAGAGGTAATATCGGAACTTGTCCAATAAGAAAGACTGCTTTTCGTTTTCAGTCGCAAATCATTTTTAAACCTGGTTCACTGAGTTCTTGGTGTGGCAATGAGCAGCCTAAAAAGTCTGTTCACATTTAACATTGGCACTATGAAGTGCTAAGAGGTTATACAGTGCCTTGCAAAAGTATTCATACCCCTTGGATTTCTTCAAATTTTATTGTGTTACAAAGTGGGATTAAAATTGATTTAACTGTAATTTGTTGTCAACAATCTACACAAAATACTCTGTAATGTCAAAGTGGTAGAAATAATTTTGTTTTGATTGATAGAAATTAAATAACTAAAATATACTTGTTGCATAAGTATTCAGCTCCCTGAGTCAATACATGTTAGAAACACATTTGGCAGCGATTCCAGCTTTAGTCTTGGGTAAGTCTCTAATCTTTTCATAATTCTTCAAGCTCTGTTACGATGTTGGGGATCATGGCTAGACAGACATTTTCAAGTCTTGCCATAGATTTTCAAGCAGATTTAAGTCAAAACTGTAATATGGCCACTCAGGAACACACTACACACAATACCCCATAATGACAAAGTGAAAACATGTTTTTAGACATTTTTGCAAATGTATTGAAAATGAAATACAGAAATATTTCATTTACATAAGTATTCACACCCCTGAGTCAATACATGTTAGAATCATCTTTGACAGTAATTACAGCTGTGAGTATTTCTGGGTCAGTCCCTAAGAGCTTTGCACACCTGGATTGTACAATATTTGCACATTATTCTTGTAAGAATTCTTGGTTGCTATACAGCCATTTTCAAGTCTTGCCATAGATTCTCATGCCGATTAAAGTCAAAACTGTAACTACGCCACTCAGGAACATTCAATGTCGTATTGGTAAACAACTCCAGTGTATATTTGGCTTTGTGTTTTAGGTTATTGTCCTGCTGAAAGGTGAATTCATCTCCCAGTGTCTGGTGGAAAGCAGACTTAACCAGGTTTTCCTCTAGGATTATGCCTGTGTTTAGCTCCATTCTGTTTATTTTCTAACCTGAAAAACTCACCAGTCCTTAATGATTACAAGCATACCCATACCATGATGCAGCCACCACCATGCTTTAAAATAAGGAGGCAGTTATTTAGGGATGTTTTCTGTTGGATTTGCCCCAAACATAAGGCTTTGCATTTAGGCTAATTGTATTCCTTTGTGGTGTTTGTTTGCATTATTACTTTACTGCCTTGTTGCATACAAGCCCCCTGTGTAGCTCAGTTGGTAGAGCATGGCACTTGCAATGCCAGGGTTGTGGGTTTGTTTCCCACAGGGGGCCAGTATGAAAATGTATGCACTCACTAACTGTAAGTCGCTCTGGATAAGTGCATCTGCTAAATGGCTGTAAATGTAAAAATATGCATGTTTTGGAATATTTGTTATTCTGTATGTGTATTCTTCTTTTCACTCTGTCATTTAAGTCATTATTATGGAGTCACTACAATGTTGTTGATCCATCCTCAGTTTTCTCCCATCACAACCATTGAATACTGTAACTGTTTTAAAATCACCAATGGCCTCATTGTAACATCCCTGAGCTTAATTCCTGTCTTGCAGCTTAATTCAGAAGGTCAACTGTTTCTTTAATGTGTCTGGGTGGTTTAATACATAATATATAATTATTAACTTGACCATGCTTAAAACGATATTCAATGTCTGATAGTTTATTGTTACCCATCTACCAATCACTGCCCTTCTTTATGAGGCCGATGTTGTATGTATGGGGGACAGAAGAAGGGTTAGTCATTCATATTATTTCACAGAGTGAGTCCATGTAACTTATTATGTGATTTGTTAAACCACATTTTACTCCTGAACTAATTTAGGCTTGTCTAAACAAAGGGGCTGAATACTTATGCAACGACTATATTTTAGTCAAAAATATATATACTTTTTCTTCCACTTTGACATTACAGAGTATTTTGAGTAGATTGTTGACAGAAAATGACAATTCAATCAATTTTTATCCTACTGTGTAACACAATCAAATGTGAAGAAATCCAAGGGATCTGAATAATTTTGCAAGGCACTGTAAGTACGGTCAGTCCCACTTTATGGCTGAATAGAATGGTTATCTAACATTTCATAATGGTTATTTCAAATGAACAGGACTTTTTGTGTGCTGTTAAATTGCTTATCTTTATGCAGAATGTTGAGAATACTAATTTGCGTTCATTCATAATAATTCATCTAAAGAATTAGTAAAGCATCATAAATACATTTCTGTGCACACACAGGAGAATAAGATGTCAGACACTTGTTTAATCAGGGCTGAGCAAATCCAACCAGTACCTTCCCTATACTGAATAGGCCCCTGTGATCGCATTGTTCACAACTATGAACAGAAACAGAATGCAGAGCCACATACCCACACCAATATGTACCTTAACTCATTTAAATTAATTCACTGGCATTTATTCACACATACCACAACAGTACACACAAAGGCAAAAGAAGGGACACGCGCACATGCAGACAGACAGATTTATACCCTAAGGATACGCACAATTCTGAGCGTAGCGGACTACGTGAATGTCTTTTTTACGTCACATAATTGTGGTAATCCTGCTACATAGTTTTGTAGCGGTGGGGGGCAGTGTTGAGTAGTATGAAGCTGTCACACTCTGATCTGTTTCACCTGTCTTTGTGATTGTCTCCACCCCCCTCCATGTGTCGCCCATCTTCCACATTATCCCCAGTGTATTGATACCTGTGTTCTCTGTTTGTCTGTTGCCAGTTCGTTTTGTTTCGTCAAGACTACCAGCGGTTTTCCCCTTGCTCCTGTCTTTCTCAAGTTCCTGTTTTCTAGTTTTCCCGGTTTTGACCATTCTGCCTAACCTGACCCTGCCTGCTGTTCTGTATCTTTTGGACTCTGATCTGGATTACTGACCTCTGCATGCCCTTGACCTGTCGTTTGCCTGCCCCCTGTTTTTGTAATAAACATTTATTACTTCGACACTGTCTGCATCTGGGTCTTCTCCTGAAACGTGAAAGAAGCTCTGTATTTTACCACCAAACTCACTTGACATTTTTGAAAATGGAACCAGGAAAATACATTTTGTTCCTCTTTCTCTTTTGGCACAAATAGATTTTGTTCCTCTTTCTCTTTTGGCACAAAGTTTTCACAAAATAATTAACTCTACATACATCAATTTTGTCACCAATCAACTAAAAAATCTCATCTACTTCAAGATTTCTCTGTCTTGGTTTAGCTTGGCATTAAATCAGCAGGCATTTTTGCATTGATAACCACATATAATCTCCCCCCCCCCCCCCCCAAAAAAAAAGTATTTTGTTTAGAAGTAATAATACCTGATTCTAGGCGATTTTGAAATGGTAAAAACAGCCCCAAGCCATGTGTTTTTTCTCTGTGAGCTAAAATTATAACATTATTTTAAAGTGTTATGGAAGTGAATAGATTCAAGCAGCATATTAAACTGGGATAATGTTGTAGGTTACACTGGCAGGAATAAGAATATTTGCCAGGGCATATTATTTAATTATAAATCGGATTATTTCACATGGGGGAGATGTGGGACACTAAAAGGCTAGCTTGCTTGCTGTTTTTAGCCAGCTAGCAAGCTGCTAGTGGAGTAGCCTTGAGCCACCTGTCAGGGAAAAAACTAGGTAATGTTAAGAAAACCTAAAATGTAATTACATGTAGGTATTACTCAAATATGCAGTTGGTTTTCTTTGAAATTAGCTAACACTGGTGATGATGTTTTCAGCGTTATACTTCTTCGCTTTTACCACAAATGGGAAGACAAGACAACAACAAGAAAATCTCTGCTATCGCGCCCTTGTGTATGTTGCTGATCAGGGGTCTAGGAACACATGGACCGGTGAGGATATCATGTTACCATTAGGTGCGTGTTGGTCCAAAAACCAGACTCCACCCAAGCGCACACATGCGTAGATCTACGCACATGAAGCTTGTACAGGGCTTTACATGTACGTACACACGCATGCATGCACTTGCACACACACAGACACAAGCACACACACAAGTGTGAGGTGTGTGTGATGACTGTCTGTTGGGCTCTAGCATGGTGATTCTCTGCTCTGGCCGTGTGCTGACCTTGAGGGACGGCAGTGAGGGATGAGGCAGGGTGACACAGGACTGTGTGTGTGTGGTGTGTGTGTGTGTCGGCCATAAAGCTGTCCCAGCTCTAACAGGTATTTATGGACAGAGCCTGGAGGAGTGGGGGAAACATCTGTTGAGTCAGAGGAGATGGCCAGTCACTCAGTATGTGTGTGTGTGTTTGTGTCTGTCTGTGTTCGCAGAGAACAGAGGCTGTTGACTGCATGGGGTGAAGTACACAACTGTGGTACTACAATAGTGGAGAGGACAAGTGGTTGGCTTTCAAATCATGTACCCCAAACTACAGTGCCCAGGGCACATGATACACACTGACAGACAGACACATGCACGCACACACACACTCACACACACCAAGTCATAACACACAGTATAATGTGTATACAGACATTCAGACACTAGTGAGTGGTGATGCGCTTGGAAGTGCTTTGTGTGTTAAGCAGACTGTTGAGTCTGGACTGTGAAATAATTATAATTCACTGGCCAGACACTACAGTACAACAGCCTCAGAAAGAGAGGGATGAGAGAGAGAGAGAGAGAGAGAGAGAGAGAGATAGAGAGAGAGAGAGAGAGAGAGAGAGAGAGAGAGAGAGAGAGAGAGAGAGAGAGAGAGAGAGAGAGAGAGAGAGAGAGAAAGAGAGAGAGAGAGAGAGAGAGAGAGAGAGAGAGAGAGAGAGAGAGAGAGAGAGAGAGAGAGAGAGAGAGAGAGAGAGCCATGCCATAGGCTGTAGGCTTGTTTATTTATCTGACAAGATATGTTTATAAATCCAATCCCATTATTTTATATTATATGACTTTATAGTAAAAATAATATAATTTACCTTAGCTGAATAAAATAGAAAGGATATTTTTCCCATTCCAAAGCAAGTGCACATATGAAGTTGCTATGTTGAGCATATGTAATGATGTCATGTCATAGTATTGTGTGGACCAGGGGAGAGTTAGTAGATAAGTGGTTTGCTGCCACAGAGTCTACATTCTGTTATGTCAAAGGAGATTACTGAGGTTGATCTTATAATAATTGATGGACAGGATATACTGACAGGGGTAAAGGGTAATAACATCAAAGAATGGGAGTGCCCATGGAGGTTTACCAGATGTTCGTGGAGAGACTTGTAACAGAGTGTATATATAGAGAGAGTGGATCTTTGTTCTGGAGTTAGGAAGATGGCAGAGGCAGGGCCATGTCCTTCGTCTGTTATAACTAACCATGGTACCATATTAAACAGGTCCTATACGCTAGATTTAGAGTTATTTGTCAACTTTAGTTGTGACTGATACAAACATTAAAATGTATTGGAAATCAAAACATATATGGGCTGCATGGTGCGACTATAAGCTATTGGTGATTTGAGAAAGTCGCAAAAAAAGCTTGCACTCTGTTCCTTGCCTCAGGCTGCACAGCTGTTCTCTCATCAAGTGATCATATTTTCACCCATCAGACTATTCTCAATTTAATCTTGTCTTTACTAATATGTAAAATATATTCAATTTAGAATGACCCATTATCAAATGGGCAGGAACAGGGGAAAAAAGGCATGTCATCTGTATGCACTCGAAAAGCAAATGGAGGCTGCACTCTTTCCCGCTGATCCGTTTTTTAATGGCTACTTCGGTTATATAGTGGAGCATGTGCTCAATATGAGCAGCTGAGAAATAAATACACTTATTTCACTCCACGCATCAACCACTGTTTGAGGAGCATGCTCTCACTGCGCGACAGGTGATATTCTGCCCAAACTCTGTATGCAATGGGCTCTCCAACTCTGTTTCTGCAGCTACCCAGTGCTTAATTTTGGAAACCAAGTGAAGTCTGTTCGGATACATAGATAGTAACATATTTTCGCAACAAAACATATTTCACTAAATGGTTGACAGCCCCTCTGCATGCTTGAGAAAGGAATAAAAGAGAGAGGAGATGGAAACGCATGGTGGTGAGATATTCTGTATAGCTAAAGGTAGTGTCACCCAATTAATTATGAAAATATACAAAATTCCCTATTACTAGACTATTCAAAATCAAATAGAAATTCACCATAATCGTAGGCGAACTGTGAGCCGCCACCGCACAATCAATGAACCAAGAGTGTGCAAAGCTGTCATCAAGGCAAAGGGTGGCTATTTGAAGAATCTCAAATATAAAATATATTTTGATATGTTTAACACTTTTTTGGTTACTACATGATTCCATATGTGTTGTTTCATAGTTTTTATGTCTTCACTATTATTCTACAATGTAGAAAATAGTAAAAAATAAAGAAGAACCCTGGAATGAGTAGGTGTGTCGAAACTTTTGACTGGTAGTGTATATGTTCTCTCCCAGACTCGTGGATAGAAATTTTGGAGCGTAGTTTAAGGTAACCAGTACATCCAGTCTGCACAATAATACAGTCCACACTCAAAGGCGATTACTGTAATGTGTTTAACTTTTGAGTATAGGCTAGTGCAATTATGTACCAAAGACATCTTAAATCAATTTAGTTTTTCTGCCATGCGTAATATGGGGTAGGCTATGTATTGTATAACGGGCTTGGGGTCATAAGCCTATGTGTATGCATAAGCTCTAATAAGCGTATGGGTGTTTTGAATTAATCATCACCTTAGAACGCCCTGTCGATTTCATTGTGTTAGTCTTTGAAACAACATTCACAATGACCATGTTTTACACTCAGTTTCAATCTGCTGTTGAACTTCTTTCTTCAAATTGATCATCACAGTAAGGTGAGTTTTAAAAGCACAATATTGTTTTGATGATAAGTGTTTGATGTGATTTGCATTGATGTCAGAGTGGTTAGAGGGACAATAGAGCCTGAGTACCAGACCATTAGGACCTGATGGTAGTTAGCAAGTCGGGTACTACCAAAGCATGTCCAGAGTGCATAAGAGGAGAACCGTGACTCAACGGTCATGTGGAATTTTACTGTGGTCATGACTCATGACTGCCGGTGTGGCGGTAATACGGTCACCACAACAGCCCTACTCATGGTCTCATGTCAGATTTAGACATTCAAACAACACATTTCGAAGTGTTTAAGGTTAAGTTTAGGCATTATCTCTGAATTTTTTAAGGTTAGGATTAAGTTTAGGCATTAACTCTGAAATCTTAAGGTTAGGCATTAACTCCGAATGGTAAAGGTAAGGAATAGGCTTGAAAAATAAATAAATAATAATAATTAAAAAAATATATACATACATAAACATATTGCTGGAATTGAACATGCAACCATTTGCACCAGATGCAGATGCTTACACCCATATGCCATCCCCGTTGACAATGCCCTAGTAAAACCGAAAGCTACTTGAAGGTAACAGCGCTCACTGTTGCCCCTAGTGGCCAGTTTCCATGTCATCTCCCGATGTCCTCAGACATGGATGGACGTCTAATACTGACTTGTATCACGGGTGACCTGGCTGACAGTATACCATACAGCAATTGGTACATGCAGCAAATGTCAACAGTGCAATGCCCAATGAGGGTGTTGAACTTGGATCTCCCAGCTAACCAATGCTCCAACAGGGTTAACCTACTTTGGGGAGATCGTACTGAGCTTACATAGGCAACAGTGGCGATCAGTACCGTTTAAGATGAGGGAGGATGTTTTTTTGTTGTTTTATGAGCATGGCCTTATTTCTATTACAGCATACTGGATGACTGTCATTCATATTCCATTCACCCTGTTCAATGTAACAGCGATAGGTTTAGGCTACTACATGATACTCAAATTTTCCCTACACCCATCATGAGGTTGCTACAACCTAGCCTATGAATTCAAGTTTACAACGTAGGAGGACACAGGTCGAGAGACATACAGTGACACATAGACAGACAGTGACACATTCAATACTGCCTTGCACACTCTTGCCTGCATCTAGCTGATATAGGGTGTAATCATTAGTCCAACAGTGTTTCTAATGGACAAATTCAGGTATGTTTATCCCCGTTTAGTTCCATTTGCTTCCGTTTAAGAAACGTATTTCAATGTGTTTCTGAACCACTGATCACGTGTAAACACAGTTCACGTTCAAAGTAGCCATGTTGTATTCCTTCTCGCATCTATGTGCTCTCCTCCTCTCACCTTGTCCCTTCGCTTGTGGACTTCAACGCACAACACATCAGTTGTATGTGACCAGGCGAAAAAACATTTCCAAGCCAAACCATATCATAACCGCAACACACAGCCTACATAGTTGTCAATACCCCATAATAATAAAGCAAAAACAGTTTTTTTTGTTTGTGCAAATTTATTAAAATATACTGTATATATATTACATTTACATAAGTATGACGCTACAAGCTTGGTACACCTGTATTTGGGGAGTTTCTCCCATTCTTCTCTGCAGATCCTCTCAAGCTCTGTCAGGTTGTATGGGGAGCGTCACTGCACAGCTATTTTCAGGTCTCTCCAGAGATGTTAGATCGGGTTCAAGTCCGGGCTCTGGCTGGGCCACTCAAGGACATTCAGAGATTTGTCCCGATGCCACTCCTGCGTTGTCTTGGCTGTGTGCTTAGGGTCGTTGTCCTGTTGGAAGGTGAACCTTCGCCCCAGTCTGAGGTCTTGAGCGCTCTGTACTTTGCTCCGTTCATCTTTCCCTTGATCCTGACTAGTCTCCCAGTCCCTGCCGCTGAAAACCATCCCCACAGCGTGATGCTGCCACCACCATGCTTCACTGTAGGGATGGTGCCAGGTTTCCTCCAGACGTTAAGCTTGACATTCAGGCCAAAGAGTTCAGTCTTGGTTTCACCAGACCAGAGAATCTTGTTTCTCATGGTCTGAGAGTCCTTTAGGTGCTTTTTGGCAAACTCCAAGCGGGCTGTCACGTGCCTTTTACTGAGGAGTTACTTCCGCCTGGCCACTCTACCATAAAGGCCTGATTGGTGGAGTGCTGCAGAGATGGTTGTTCTTTTGGAAGGTTCTCCCATCTCCACAGAGGAACTCTGGAGCTCTGCCAGAGTGACCATCGGGTTCTTGGCCAAGGCCCTTCTCCCCCGATTGCTCAGTTTGGCCGGGCGGCCAGCTCTAGGAAGAGTCTTGGTGGTTCCAAACTTCTTCCATTGAAGAATGATGGAGGCCACTGTGTTCTTGGGGACCTTCAATGCTGCAGACATGTTTTAGTACCCTTCCCCAGATCTGTGCCTTGACACAATCCTGTCTCGGAGCTCTGCGGACCTTATATAGACAGGTGTGTGCCTTTTCAAATCATGTCCAATCAATTGAATTTACCACAGGTGGACTCCAATCAAGTTGTAGAAACAGCTCAATTTCGAGTATCATAGCAAAGGGTCTGAATATTCAAATGAAATGAAATCAAATTGATTTTGTCACATGCGCCGGATACAACAGGTGTAGACCTTACAGGGAAATGCTTACTTACAAGCCCTTAACCAAAAATGCAGTTTTAAGAAAGAATACCAAAACAAATCACACAAAAAAGACAATTTAAAATAATATGAAATAAAAGTAACAAATAATTAAAGATCAGCAGTAAAAATAACAATAGCGAGGCTATATACAGGGGGTACCGGTACTGAGTCAATGTGCAGGGGCACCGGTTAGTCGAGGTAATTGAGGTAATATGTACATGTAGGTAGAGTTATTAAAGTGACTATGCATAGATAATAAACAGAGAGTAGCAGCAGTGTAAAAGAGAGAGGGGGGCGGGGGCATTGCAAATAGTCTGGGTAGCCATTTGATTAGATGTTCAGGAGTCTTATGGCTTGGGGGTAGAAGCTGTTTAGAAGCCTCTTGGACCTAGACTTGGCGCTCCGGTACCACTTGACGTGCTGTAGCAGAGAGAACAGTCTATGACTAGGGTGACTGGAGTCTTTGACTATTTTTAGGGCCTTCCTCTGACACCGCCTGGTATAGAGGTCCTGGATGACAGGAAGCTTGGCCCCAGTGTTGTACTGCACCGTACGCACTACCCTCTATAGTGCCTTGCGGTCGGAGGCCGAGCAGTTGCCATAACAGGCAGTGATGCAACCAGTCAGGATGCTCTCGATGGTGCAGCTGTATAACCTTTTGAGGATCTGAGGACCCATGCCAAATCTTTTCAGTCTCCTTAGGGGGAATAGGTTTTGTCATGCCCTCTTCACGACTGTCTTGGTGTGCTTGGACCACTTTAGTTTGTTGGTGAAGTGGACACCAAGGAACTTGAATCTCTCAACCTGCTCCACTACAGCCCCGTCGATGAGAATGGGGGCTTGCTCGGTCCTCGTCTTTTTCCTGTAGTCCACAATCATCTCCTTTGTCTTGATCACATTGAGGGAGCGGTTGTTGACCTGGCACCACACGGCCATGTCTCTGACCTCCTCCCTATAGGCTGTCTCGTCGTTGTCAGTTATCAGGCCTACCACTGTTGTGTTATCAGCTAACTTAATGATGGTTTTGGAGTCATGAGTGAACAGGGAGTACAGGAGGGGACTGAGCATGCACCCCTGAGGTGCCCCCGTGTTGAGGATCAGAGTGGCGGATGTGTTGTTACCTACCCTAACCACCTGGGGGTGACCCGTCAGGAAGTCCAGGATCCAGTTGCAGAGGGAGGTGTTTAGTCCCAGGGTCCTTAGCTTAGTGATGAGCTTTGAGGGCACTATGGTGTTGAATGCTGAGCTGTAGTCAATGAATAGCCTTCTCACATAGGTGTTCCTTTTGTCCAGGTGTGAAAGGGCAGTGTGGAGCGCAATAGAGATTGCATAATCTGTGGATCTGTTGGGGCGATATGCAACTTGGAGTGGGTCTGGGGTTTCTGGGATAATGGTGTTGATGTGAGCCATGACCAGCCTTCCAAAGCACTTCATGGCTACAGACGTGAGTGCTACGGGTTGGTAGTCATTTAGGCAGGTTACTTTAGTGTTCTTGGGCACAGGGACTATGGTGGTCTGCTTGAAACATGTTGGTATTACAGACTCAGACAGGGAGAGGTTGAAAATGTCAGTGAAGACACTTGCCAGTTGGTCAGCGTATGCCCGGAGTACACGTCCTGGTAATCCGTCTGTTGACCTGTTAAAAGGTCTTACTCACATCAGCTACGGAGAGAGTGATCACACAGTTGTCCGGAACAGCTGATGCTCTCATGCACGTTTCAGTGTTACTTGCCTCAAAGCGAGCATAGAAGTAATTTAGCTCGTTTGGTAGGCTCGAGTCACTGGGCAGCTCGCGGCTGTGCTTCCCTTTGTAGTCTGTAATAGTTTGCAAGCCCTGCCACATCCGACAAGAATCGGAGCCGGTGTAGTACGATTCGATCTTAGTCCTGTATTGACGTTTTGCCTGTTTGATGGTTCGTCGAGGGATTTCTTATAAGCTTCCAGGTTAGAGTCCCGCTCCTTGAAAGCGACAGCTCTACCCTTTAGCTCAGTGTAGCTTAGCATCTGCTTCATCTGACCACTTTTTTATTGACTGAGTCACTGGTGCTTCCTGCTTTAGTTTTTGTTTGTAAGCAGGAATCAGGAGGATAGAATTATGGTCAGATTTGCCAAATGGAGGGCGAGGGAGAGCTTTGTACGCATCTCTGTGTGTGGAGTAAAGGTGGTCTAGAGTTTTTTTTCCCTCTGGTTGCACATTTAACATGCTGGTAGAAATGAGGTAAAATGGATGTAAGTTTCCCTGCATTAAAGTCCCCGGCCACTAGGAGCACCGCCTCTGGATGAGCGTTTTCCTGTTTGCTTATGGCCGTATACAGTTCATTGAGTGCAGTCTTAGTGCCAGCATCGGTTTGTGGTGGTAAATAGACAGCTATGAAGAATATAGATGAAAACTCTCTTGGTAGATAGTGTGGTCTACAGCTTATCATGAGCTACTCTACCTCAGGCGAGCAAAACCTTGAGACTTCCTTAGATATTGTGCACCAGCGGTTGTTTACAAATATACATAGACCGCCACCCCTTGTCTTACCAGAGGCTGCTGTTCTATCCTGCCGATACAGTGTATAACCCGCCAGCTGTATGTTATTCATGTCTTCTCGGTGAAACATAAGATATTACAGTTTTTAATGTCCCGTTGGTGGGATATTCGTGCCTGTAGTTCGTCCACTTTATTATCAAGCAATTGTAAGTTGGCCAATAGTTTTGATGGCAAAGGAAGTTTAACCACTCGTCGCCGGCTCCTTACCAAGCACCCCGATCTCCGTCCCCAATATCTCCTTTTCTTTCTAATGCGAATGACGGGGATGAGTGCCCTGTCGGATGTCTGGAGCAAATCCCTCTCGTCCGACTGATAAAATAAAAATGATTTGTCCAGTTCAAGGTGAGTAATCACTGTTCTGATGTCCAGAAGCTATTTTCGGTCATAAGAGACGGTAGCAGCAACATTATGTACAAAATAAGTTACAAACAATGCGAAACAACACACACAATAGCACGGTTGGTTAAGAGTCCATAAAACGGACGCCATTATCAATACTTATGTAAATAAGTTATTTCTGTTTTTTATTTTGTATACATTTGCAAAAATGTATAAAAACCTGTTTTCGCTTTGTCATTAAGCTTACATTGACTTGGAAGAGTTCCAGTGTTGTGTTGGATAGTCATAGCCAGCTAGCTAACATAGCATCCCTCTGTTTGAGCAGGTTGTTTGAGTAGGCTAAACTATATTTAGCGCCATTCATCACTCCTTCAATTCTGACCAGTTTCCCAGTCCCTGCCGATGAAAATCATCGGGATGGTGTTCTCGGGTGATGAGAGGTGTTGGGTTTGCGGCAGACATAGCGTTTCCTTGATGGCCAAAAAGCTCAATTTTAGTCTCATCTGACCAGAGTACCTTCTTCCATATGTTGTTCCACATGCCTTTTGGCCAACACCAAACGTGTTTGCTTATTTTTTTCTTTAAGCAATGGCTTTTTTCTGGCCACTCTTCCGTACAGCCTAGCTCTGTGGAGTGTACGGCTTAAAGTGGTCCTATGGACAGATACTCCAATCTCCGCGGTGGAGGTTTGCAGCTCCTTCAGGGTTATCTTTGGTCTCTTTGTTGCATCTCTGATTAATACCGTCCTTGCCTGGTCCGTGAGTTTTGGTGGGCGGCCCTCTCTTGGCAGGTTTGTTGTGGTGCCATATTCTTTCCATTTTTTAAATAATGGATGTAATGGTGCTCCATGGGATGTTCAAAGTTTCGGATTTTTCTTTATTACACAACCCCGATCTGAACTTCTCCACAATTTTGTCCCTGACCTGTTTGGAGAGCTCCTTGGTCTTCATGGTGCCGCTTGCTTGGTTGTACCCCTTGCTTAATGGTGTTGCTAGCTGCATTTGCTAGCTAAGTAAGTGAAACTGAAAGTGAAAAAAAAGACAATCTCTCTCTCTCTCTCTTGCTTCTCCTTCATTTTTGAAGAAATTAATTTGTTCAAAACTGTTCAACTATTGTCTTTCTCTCTCTTTGAGCCACATTTTATGCAGTGCTAGCTAGCTGTACCTTCAGTATTAGATTCATGCTCTGATCCTTTGATAGGGTGGACAACATGTCAGTTCATACTGCAAGAGCTCTGATAGGTTGGAGGACATCCTCCGGAAGTTGTCATAGTTTCTGTGTAAGTCTATGGAAGGGGGTAAGAACTATGAGCCTCCTAGGTTTTGTATTGAAGTCAATGTACCCAGAGGAGGACGGAAGCTAGCTGTCCTCCAGCTACACCATTGTGCTACCCTATAGACTGCGGTTCAGGCTACTGTAGACATTCATTGCAAAATAGTGTGTTTTAATCAAGTATTTGGTGACGTGATTATATTTAGTATAGTATTATCTAAAAAGGAAAACATTTTAAATGTTTAAAAAAATGTATTTGTATGAAATTCACTGAGGAGGATGGTCCCCCCTTCCTCCTCTGAGGAGCCTCCACTGCTAGGCAAGGGGTGTTACAGCACAACAGACACCATACAACAGCATGAGACAGTGTGCTTCAGGGAGTGTTTGTTAAATTGTGTTATAGCTAGCATGTTGCAGTGATAACCTTACCTGGATGCGTAGCAGGGAGGTTCCTCTGGGTGTGTTCTCAGGCAAACTGATGTTATACAGAGGTTTAAGGAAGATGGGCCGGTTGTCATTCTCATTGATCAGGTCAATGTAGATACGGGCAAAACCCACATGTTCCGACATGGACTCATTGGCATATAGCTGAAAAAAGAGATAGGACAGACTCTGATAATTTACATTAAGACATTAATATTCTAGACATAGGGTTGGAAGAAAGTGGAGATGTCATAGAGCTTCAAAAGGTAAACATTACTGGAGATACCTTGCAATTTTAGAACAGTGTTGCATTTGCTAGCAAAGAGATTTGCAGTGGCTTATTAATGGAAACTAAGTGAATTGTTTCGCCTCACAGCGATACGCCATGCCATCTGGTTTGCGCTTAGAGGGACTATAATTTGTTTTTCAACAGGACAATGACCCAACACACCTCCAGGCTGTGTAAGGGCTATTTTACCAAGAAGGAGAGTGATGGAGTGCTGCATCAGATGACCTGGCCTCCTCAATCCCCCGACCTCAACCAAATTGAGATGGTTTGTGATGAGTCGGACGGCAGAGTGAAGGAAAAGCAGCCAACAAGTGTTCAGCATATGTGGGAACTCCTTCAAGACTGTTGGAAAAGCATTCCAGTTGAAGCTGGTTGAGAGAATGCCAAGAGTGTGCAAAGCTGTCATCAAGGCAAAGGGTAGCTATTTCAAGAATCTCAAATATAACATATATTTTGATTTGTTTAACACTTTTTGGGTTACTACATGATTCCATATGTGTTATTTTATAGTTTTGATGTCTTCACTATTATTATACAATGTAGAAAATAGTAAAAATAAAGAAGAACCCTTGAATGAGTAGGTGTTCTAAAACTTTTGACCGGTAGTGTACACTGTAAACACCAATGTGCTGTCATTACTCAAAACTTTTGAGGAAGCCCATTACACTTAATATGTCTGAATACAGTTACTTAAAGTGATTTTGTTATCATAACTCAAACTAATAGAGTTACTGTGACCCTGTAGGGGGTCCACATTTCAGTTGTATCAGCTTGAACATTTTGAGCAATGCACCCACTACGACATGCCTCCAATATAATTTCCCAGTGTGCCTTGCCTTTTCGAGTGAATTGTAGAGTTACCACCCATGACTGTATTTGTTAGGGACATAGACATTATTGTTGAATTCGTTCATTTTCAGTCCTGTGGCCTTCACCAAGTGAGTTCCTAGGCAAACGTTATCATTATAATTAAACTCTTTATGACAATACATACATATCTCGTAAGGCCTTATTCTTAGCTTTACCCTAATACAGTGGCCTGAAACTCATGGTATACAGGCCAAATCAGGCCTGCAAGTAGGGTTGCAATTTATTACTTTATATTCTTCAGTGCAATCTTAGAAAAAAGGTTCTTAGTAGAACCATATAGAGTTTTTCGGCTTGTCCCCATAGGGCAGTGGTCACCAACCTTTTTTGAGTTGAGATTACTTTGAGTCAAAATACAAGCAGAGATCTGAATGTTGTAATTTTTAACCTATTTAAAAACAGTATTGTAGTTATGAGGTGTGTGCAGTAGGCTATAGGCCCAAAACATAGGTTTTGCTTGAATTGCCCTGCCAATGCATTGTTCTCAGACCAATATTTGAGGTAGGCTACAGTGAGGGAAAAAAGTATTTGATCCCCTGCTGATTTTATACGTTTGCCCACTGACAAAGAAATGATCAGTCTGTAATTTTAATGGTAGGTTATATTGAACAGTGAGAGACAGAATAACGACAACAAAATCCAGAAAAAAGGATGTCAAAAATGTTATAAATTGATTTGCATTTTAATGAGGGAAATAAGTATTTGACCCCTCTGCAAAACATGACTTAGTACTTGGTGGCAAAACCCTTGTTGGCAATCACAGAGGTCAGACGTTTCTTGTAGTGGGCCACCAGGTTTGCACACATCTCAGGAGGGATTTTGTCCCACTCCTCTTTGCAGATCTTCTCCAAGTCATTAAGGTTTCGAGGCTGACGTTTGGCAACTCGAACCTTCAGCTCCTTCCACAGATTTTCTATGGGATTAAGGTCTGGAGACTGGCTAGGCCACTCCAGGACCTTAATGTGCTTCTTCTTGAGCCACTCCTTTGTTGCCTTGGCGGTGTGTTTTGGGTCATTGTCATGCTGGAATACCCATCCACGACCCATTTTCAATGCCCTGGCTGAGGGAAGGAGGTTCTCACCCAATATTTGACGGTACATGGCCCCGTCCATTGTCCCTTTGATGCGGTGAAGTTGTCCTGTCCCCTTAGCAGAAAAACACCCCCAAAGCATAATGTTTCCACCTCCATGTTTGACGGTGGGGATGGTGTTCTTGGGGTCATAGGCAGCATTCCTCCTCCTCCAAACACGGCAAGTTGAGTTGATGCCAAAGAGCTCCATTTTGGTCTCATCTGACCACAACACTTTCACCAAGTTCTCCTCTGAAATTCAGATGTTCATTGGCAAACTTCAGACGGCTCTGTATATGTGCTTTCTTGAGCAGGGGGACCTTTCGGGCGCTGCAGGATTTCAGTCCTTCCCGGCGTAGTGTGTTACCAATTGTTTTCTTGGTGACTATGGTCCCAGCTGCCTTGAGATCATTGACAAGATCCTCCCGTGTAGTTCTGGGCTGATTCCTCACCGTTCTCATGATCATTGCAACTCCACGAGGTGAGATCTTGCATGGAGCCCCAGGCCGAGGGAGATTGACAGTTCTTTTGTGTTTCTTCCATTTGCGAATAATCGCACCAACTGTTGTCACCTTCTCACCAAGCTGCTTGGCAATGGTCTTGTAGCCCATTTCAGCCTTGTGTATGTCTACAATCTTGTCCCTGACATCCTTGGAGAGCTTTTGGTCTTGGCCATGGTGGAGAGTTTGGAATCTGATTGATTGATTGCTTCTGTGGACATGTGTCTTTTATACAGGTAACAAGCTGAGATTAGGAGCACTCCCTTTAAGAGTGTGCTCCTAATCTCAGCTCGTTACCTGTATAAAAGACACCTGGGAGCCAGAAATCTTTCTGATTGAGAGGGGGTCAAATACTTATTTCCCTCATTAAAATGCAAATCAATTTATAACATTTTTGACATGCATTTTTCTGGATTTTGTTGTTGTTATTCTGTCTCTCACTGTTCAAATAAACCTACCATTAAAATTATAGACTGATCATTTCTTTGTCAGTGGGCAAATGTACAAAATCAGCAGGGGATCAAATACTTTTTTCCTCACTGTATATGATCACACCGGTAATAGATCAGTTGTTGTATTACTTGTGAGGCACAGCTGAGTGAGCATACATTTAAATAATTCACTTTTTTTATTTTACTGGGCTAATGGAGCCTGCATCTGATGGTCAGTCTCAGTGGAGGGGGAGGGCAACATCCCTCTGCTCTCCCATTCCTTCACTGACCAAAAAGGGACACCGTCTTTCAGCTGATGGCGGAAAACTCGACTACCACTGCCTCGTGCACAAATTAGTGTTGTTACTCCTATGACCAGAGAAAGTGAAATATGCCTTGATATTTAAAAAAGTCCCAAGCCGCTAATAATAACGCAAGCGTATCGATACACTTTCCTACTCATTCATTGCAGCTGCAGTGCTGGTTGTTGTGCGAGTGGAAGTAGGGAGAACACACATTTTATGGCTTATAAAAGTGTTGACAGTGCTGAGTAAGCTTAAGCATTAACTCACTCACTTATAAAACAGCAGCTCTTTGCTGTATTTCTGTATTCGTTGACAGTCTATCTAGTCATGGTTTTAAAAGTTTTGAAATCTCAGTATCAGCTTTGCTGTAGCTTTCTTTTACGCCTGCTACATTGCTGCAGATACGGTAATCTGAGCCATCCGATTGGCCAACGTTTGTACCTTCAAACATATGAAATGGTTCAAAATGGGAACACGTGCAGGCCAGCTGAATCGGGTGCACCTACGGCCAACAGTGTGAGACTAATTTAAAAAATAGGAACGCAAGGTTTATCGCTCAGAAATGTTTGGTGATCGACTAAGAATGCCTTGGAGATTGGTTGGTGACCACTGCCATTGGGGAATACTTTTTGGTGCTACTGTAGGTAGAACCCTTTGCAGAGAGGATACTGCAAATGTATCCAACAACTTTGTAGAGTCACATGCCTGATGTAGTCATTGCGTGGTAGGAATATGGGACCAACTACTAAACTTTTGACTACTTTAATACACTATAAGTGAATTTCTCCAAAAACTGTACTTACAGTATGACTTCAAAAGGGGGGACTAGATACATAAAGTGCTTTCATTTCTAAACGGTTAAACAGATATATATGAAAATACCATCAATTAAAAAGTGACATTCCGTACTGTCGCTTCATATTAAACATTTGATCTCAAATCCAAAATGCTGGAATAAAGAGCAACATTTTAACAAAGCAAATTTGAGGAAAACGCTACCGAATTTCTATCAACACATTGACTGTAGTACTTGCGCTGAAAAGACGCTCGACCACTGTTACTCCCCCTTCTGGGATGCCTAAAAGGCCCTCCCCCCGGCAAATCAGATCACGGCTCCATTTTGCTCCTCCCTCCTATATGCAGAAACTCAAACAGGAAGTACCCGTGCTAAGGTCTATTCAACGCTGGTCTGACCAATCGGAATCCATGCTTCAAGATTGTTTTGATCACGCGGACTGGGATATGTTCCGGGTAGCCTCTGAGAATAACATTGACTTATACACGGACATGGTGACTGAGTTCATCATGAAGTGTATAGGGGATGTTGTTCCCACTGGGACTATTAAAACCTACCCAAACCAGAAACCGTGAATAGATGGCAGCATTCGTGCAAAACTGAAAGCGCGAACCACCGCATTTAACCATGGCAAGGTGACTGGGAATACGGTCAAATACAAACAGTGTAGTTAATTTCTCCGTAAGGCAATCAAACAGGCAAAACGTCAGTACAGAGACGAAGTGGAGTCGCAGTTCAACGGCTCAGACACGAGATGTACAGTGCCTTGCAAAAGTATTCATCCCCCTTGGCATTTTCCCTATATTGTTGCATTACAACCTGTAATTTAAATGGATTTTTATTTGGATTTCATGTAATGGACATACACAAAATAGTCCAAATTGGTGAAGTGAAATGAAATAAATAACTTGTTTCAAAATGTTTAAAAAAAAAAAATAACGAAAAAATTGCTATGAAGCCCCTAAATAAGATCTGGAGGGCATTAATCAGAGAGGCAACAAAGAGACCAAAGATAACCCTGAAGGAGCTGCAAAGCTCCACAGCGGAGATTGGAGTATCTGTCCATAGGACCACTTTAAGCAGTACACTCCACAGAGCTGGGCTTTACGGAAGAGTGGCCAGAAAAAAAACATTGCTTAAAGAAAAAAATAAGCAAACACGTTGGGTGTTTGCCAAAAGGCATGTGGGAGACTCCCCAAACATATGGAAGAAGGTACTCTGGTCAGATGAGACTAAAATTGAGCTTTTTGGCCATCAAGGAAAACGCTATGTCTGGCGCAAAACCAACACCTCTCATCACCCTGAGAACACCATCCCCACAGTGAAGCATGGTGGTGGCAGCATCATGTTGTGGGGATGTTTTTAATCGGCAGGGACTGGGAAACTGGTCAGAATTGAAGGAATGATGGATGGCGCTAAATACAGGGAAATTCTTGAGGGAAACCTGTTTCAGTCTTCCAGAGATTTGAGATTGGGACGGAGGTTCATCTTCCAGCAGGACAATGACCCTAAGCATACTACTAAAGCAACACTCGAGTGGTTTAAGGGGAAACATTTAAATGTCTTGGAATGGCCTATCATAGAGGGTTCTAGGAAGAACTTTTGCAGCAGGGTTGCCAACTACACACCAGACCTCAATCCAATTGAGAATCTGTGGTATGACTTAAAGATTGCTGTACACCATTGGAACCCATCCAACTTGAAAAAGCTGGAGCAGTTTTGCCTTGAAGAATGGGCAAAAATCCCAGTGGCTAGATGTGCCAAGCTTATAGAGACATACCCCAAGAGACTTGCAGCTGTAATTGCTGCAAAAGGTGTCTCTACAAAATATTGACTTTGTTGGGTGAATAGTTGTGCACGCTCAAGTTTTCTGTTTTTTTGTCTTATTTCTTGTTTGTTTCACAATAAAAAATATTTTGCATCTTCAAAGTGGTAGGCATGTTGTGTACATCAATTTCCCAAAAAATCAATTTTAATTCCAGGTTGTAAGGCAACAAAATAGGAAAAATGCCCACTGTGTTGTATACTTTCGCAAGCCACTGTATGTGGCAGGGTCTACAGACAATCACGGATTACAAAGGGAAAACCAGCCACATCGCCCACTTTGAGGATAACACAGTGCCACCGACACGGCCCGCTCCCAAGGACTGTGGGCTCTCGTTCTCCGTGGCCGACGTGAGTAAGACATTTAAGCGTGTTAACCCTCACAAGGCTGCCGGCCCATTAGGGCATCCCTAGCCGCGTCCTCAGAGCATGCGCAGACCAGCTGGCTTGAGTGTTTATGGACATATTCAATCTCTCCCTATCTGCTGTCCCCACTTGCTTCAAGATGTCCACCATTGGCCCCTAAGACCCAAAGACATTTTTACAGATGCACAATTGAGAGCATCCTGTAGGGCTGTATCACCGACTGGAACGGCAACTGCATCGCAACCGCAGGGCTCTCCAGAGGGTGGTGTGGTCTGTCCAACGCATCACTGGGGGCACACTGCCTCCCCTCCAGGACACCTACAGCACCCGATGTCACAGGAAGGCCAAAAAGATAATCAAGGACATCAACCACCAGAGCCACGGCTTGTTCACCCCGCTACCATCCAGAAGGCGAGGTCAGTACATGTGCATCAAAGCTTCTATCTCAAGGATATCAGACTATTAAATAGCCATCACTGGACGGCAACCACCCGGTTACTCAACCCTGCACCTTAGAGGCTGCTGTCCTACAGTGGGGAGAACAAGTATTTGAAACACTGCCGATTTTGCAGGTTTTCCTACTTACAAAGCATGTAGAGCTCTGTAATTTTTATCATAGGTACACTTCAACTGTAAGAGACAGAATCTAAAACAAAAATCCAGAAAATCACATTGTATGATTTTTAAGTAATGAATTTGCATTTTATTGCATGACATAAGAATTTGACACATCAGAAAAGCAGAACTTAATATTTGGTACAGAAACCTTTGTTTGCAATTACAGAGATCATACGTTTCCTGTAGGTCTTGGCCAGGTTTGCACACACTGCAGCAGGGATTTTGGCCCACTCCTCCATACAGACCTTCTCCAGATCCTTCAGGTTTCGGGGCTGTCGCTGGGCAATACGGACTTTCAGCTCCCTCCAAAGATGTTCTATTGGGTTCAGGTCTGGAGACTGGCTAGGCCACTCCAGGACCTTGAGATGCTTCTTACGGAGCCACTCCTTAGTTGCCCTGGCTGTGTGTTTCGGGTCGTTGTCATGCTGGAAGACCCAGCCACGACCCATCTTCAATGCTCTTACTGAGGGAAGGAGGTTGTTGGCCAAGATCTCGCGATACATGGCCCCATCCATCCTCCCCTCAATACGGTGCAGTCGTCCTGTCCCCTTTGCAGAAAAGCATCCCCAAAGAATGATGTTTCCACCTCCATGCTTCACGGTTGGGATGGTGTTCTTGGGGTTGTACTCATCCTTCTTCTTCCTCCAAACACAGCGAGTGGAGTTTAGACCAAAAAGCTCTATTTTTGTCTCATCAGACCACATGACCTTCTCCCATTCCTCCTCTGGATCATCCAGATGGTCATTGGCAAACTTCAGACGGGCCTGGACATGCGCTGGCTTGAGCAGGGGGACCTTGTGTGCGCTGCAGGATTTTAATCCATGACGGCATAGTGCGTTACTAATGGTTTTCTTTGAGACTGTGGTCCCAGCTCTCTTCAGGTCATTGACCAGGTCCTGCCATGTAGTTCTGGGCTGATCCCTCACCTTCCTCATGATCATTGATGCCCCACGAGGAGAGATCTTGCATGGAGCCCCAGACCGAGTGTGATTGACCGTCATCTTGAACTTCTTCCATTTTCTAATAATTGCGCCAACAGTTGTTGCCTTCTCACCAAGCTGCTTGCCTATTGTCCTGTATCCCATCTAATCCTTGTGCAGGTCTACAATTGTATCCCTGATGTCCTTACACAGCTCTCTGGTCTTGGCCATTGTGGAGAGGTTGGAGTCTGTTTGATTGAGTGTGTGGACAGGTGTCTTTTATACAGATAACGAGTTCAAACAGGTGCAGTTAATACAGGTAATGAGTGGAGAACAGGAGGGATTCTTAAAGAAAAACTAACAGGTCTGTGAGAGCCGGAATTCTTACTGGTTGGTAGGTGATCAAATACTTATGTCATGCAATACAATTCTAATTAATTACTTAAAAATCATACAATGTGATTTTTTGGATTTTTGATTCTGTCTCTTACAGTTGAAGTGTACCTATGATAAAAATTACAGACCTCTACATGCTTTGTAAGTAGGAAAACCTGCAAAATCGGCAGTGTATCAAATACTTGTTCTCCCCACTGTATATACAGTGTATTTGATCCCCTGCTGATTTGAGTGAAATAAGTATTTTACCCCCTCTCAATCAGGTGTCTTTTATACAAGTAACGAGCTGAGATTAGGAGCACACTCTTAAAGGGAGTGCTCCTAATCTCAGCTTGTTACCTGTATAAAATACACCTGTCCACAGAAGCAATCAATCAATCAGATTCCAAACTCTCCACCATGGCCAAGGCCAAAGAGCTCTCCAAGGATGTCAGGGACAAGATTGTAGACCTACACAAGGCTGGAATGGGCTACAAGACCATCACCAAGCAGCTTGGTGATAAGGTGACAACGGTTGGTGCGATTATTCGCAAATGGAAGAAACACAAAAGACTGTCAATCTCCCTCGGCCTGGGGCTCCATCCAAGATCTCACCTCGTGGAGTTGCAATGTTCATGAGAATGGTGAGGAATCAGCCCAGAACTACACAGGAGGATTTTGTCAATGATCTCAAGGCAGCTGGGACCATAGTCACCAAGAAAACAATTGGTAACACACTACGCCGTGAAGGACTGAAATCCTGCAGCGCCCGCAATGTCCCTCTGCTCAAGAAAGCACATATACAGGGCCGTCTGAAGTTTGCCAATGAACATATGAATGATTCAGAGGAGAACTGGGTGAAAGTGTTGTGGTCAGATGAGACCAAAATCGAGCTCTTTGGCATCAACTCAACTCGCCGTATTTGGAGGAGGAGGAATGCTGCCTATGACCCCAAGAACACCATCCCCACCGTCAAACATGGAGGTGGAAACATTATGCTTTGGGGGTGTTTTTCTGCTAAGGGGACAGGACAACTTCACCGCATCAAATGGACGATGGACGGGGCCATGTACCGTCAAATCTTGGGTGAGAACCTCCTTCCCTCAGCCAGGGCATTGAAAATGGGTCGTGGATGGGTATTCCAGCATGACAATGACCCAAAACACACGGCCAAGGCAACAAAGGAGTGGCTCAAGAAGAAGCACATTAAGGTCCTGGAGTGGCCTAGCCAGTCTCCAGACCTTAATCCCATAGAACATCTGTGGAGGGAGCTGATGGTTCGAGTTGCCAAACGTCAGCCTCGAAACCTTAATGACTTGGAGAAGATCTGCAAAGAGGAGTGGGACAAAATCCCTCCTGAGATGTGTGCAAACCTGGTGGCCAACTACAAGAAACGTCTGACCTCTGTGATTGCCAACAAGGGTTTTGCCACCAAGTACTAACTCATGTTTTGCAGAGGGGTCAAATACTTATTTCCCTCATTAAAATGCAAATCAATTTATAACATTTTTGACATGCATTTTTCTGGATTTTTTTGTTGTTATTCTGTCTCTCACTGTTCAAATAAACCTACCATTAAAATTATAGACTGATCATGTCTTTGTCAGTGGACAAACTTACAAAATCAGCAGGGGATCAATTACTTTTTTCCCTCACTGTACATAGACATGGAATCACTGGTCACTTTAATAATGTTTACATACTGCGTTACTCATTTCATATTTACAGTGGGGGAAAAAAGTATTTAGTCAGCCACCAATTGTGCAAGTTCTCCCACTTAAAAAGATGAGAGAGGGCTGTAATTTTCATCATAGGTACACGTCAACTATGACAGACAAAATGAGGAAAAAAAATCCAGAATATCACATTGTAGGATTTTTTATGAATTTATTTGCAAATTATGGTGGAAAATAAGTATTTGGTCAATAACAAAAGTTTCTCAATACTTTGTTATATACCCTTTATTGGCAATGACACAGGTCAAACATTTTCTGTAAGTCTTCACAAGGTTTTCACACACTGTTGCTGGTATGTTGGCCCATTCCTCCATGCAGATCTCCTCTAGAGCAGTGATGTTTTGGGGCTGTCGCTGGGCAACACAGACTTTCAACTCCCTCCAAAGATTTTCTATGGGGTTGAGATCTGGAGACTGGCTAGGCCACTCCAGGACCTTGAAATGCTTCTTACGAAGCCACTCCTTCGTTGCCCAGGCGGTGTGTTTGGGATGATTGTCATGCTGAAAGACCCAGCCACGTTTCATCTTCAATGCCCTTGCTGATGGAAGGAGGTTTTCACTCAAAATCTCACGATACATGGCCCCATTCATTCTTTCCTTTACACGGATCAGTCGTCCTGGTCCCTATGCAGAAAAACAGCCCCAAAGCATGATGTTTCCACCCCCATGCTTCACAGTAGGTATGGTGTTCTTTGGATGCAACTCAGCATTCTTTGTCCTCCAAACACGACGAGTTGAGTTTTTACCAAAAAGCTATATTTTGGTTTCATCTGACCATATGACATTCTCCCAATCCTCTTCAGGATCATCCAAATGCACTTTAGCAAACTTCAGACGGGCCTGGACATGTACTGGCTTAAGCAGGGGGACACGTCTGGCACTGCAGGATTTGAGTCCCTGGCGGCGTAGTGTGTTACTGATGGTAGGCTCTGTTACTTTGGTCCCAGCTCTCTGCAGGTCATTCACTAGGTCCCACCGTGTGGTTCTGGGATTTTTTCTCAACGTTCTTGTGATCATTTTGACCCCACGGGGTGAGATCTTGCGTGGAGCCACAGATCGAGGGAGATTATCAGTGGTCTTGTATGTCTTCCATTTCCTAATAATTGCTCCCACAGTTGATTTCTTCAAACCAAGCTGCTTACCTATTGCAGATTCAGTCTTCCCAGCCTGGTGCAGGTCTACAATTGTGTTTCTGGTGTCCTTTGACAGCTCTTTGGTCTTGGCCATAATGGAGTTTGGTGTGTGACTGTTTGAGGTTGTGGACAGGTGTCTTTTATACTGATAACAAGTTCAAACAGGTGCCATTAATACAGGTAACGAGTGGAGGACAGAGGAGCCTCTTAAAGAAGAAGTTACAGGTCTGTGAGAGCCAGAAATCTTGCTTTGTAGGTGACCAAATACTTATTTTCCACCATAATTTACAAATAAATTCATTAAAAATCCTACAATGTGATTTTCTGGAGAAAAAAAATCTAAATTCATCTGTCATAGTTGAAGTGTACCTATGATGAACATTACAGGCCTCTCTCATCTTTTTAAGTGGGAGAACTTGCACAATTGGTGGCTGACTGAATACTTTTTCCCCCCACTGTATATACTGTATTATATTCTACTGTATTTTAGTCAATGCCACTCCGACATTGCTCGTCCTAATATTTATATATTTCTTAATTCCATTATTTTACTTTTAGATTTGTGTGTATTGTTGTTAATTGTTAGATACTATGGCACTGTTAGAGCTAGGAGCATTTCGCTACACCCGCAATAACATTTAGCTAAATGTTTATTTGTATTTATTTACAAAATTTTTCTTCACTGTCGCCAGTTGTACGGTGTTTCCTCCGACACATTGGTGCGGCTGGCTTCCGGGTTAAGCGAGCAGTGTGTCAAGAAGCAGTGCGGCCTGGTAGGGTCGGGTTTCGGAGGACGCGTGGCTTTCGACCTTCGCCTCTCTCTAGAGTCCATACGGGAGTTGCAGCGATGGGACAAGACTGTAACTACCAATTGGGTATCACAAAATTGGGGAGAAAAAGGGGTAAAAAAAGCAAAACAATTTTAAAAATCCAGAGACATTATTATTGTGTTAATTGAGCAGTTGAATCAACCACTGACTGATTTAGTCAACCGCTCTCAATTGACACAAGGCCTTAAGTGAGTCTTTCACAAGACATTATCACTGGTCATATATAATATGTAATGGCATAACACAACACATTAGATAAACTGGAATGCCACTCTCACTCATGGTTGCACAAAAAGAGCTACATTTTAATTATCACTAAAATAGCAAAGAACCCTTTTGTGAACGGCAAAGAACCATTGAAGAGCTCAAAGGGTTCTTTGAGTCATTATAGTTCCACAGAATCATCACCCTTCCCAAAGAACCTTTGAGGAACCCTAATTTTTTAGTGTGTAGTTGGCAACCCTGCTGGAAAAGTTCTTCCTAGAACCCTCTATGATTGGTGTAAAGCCTTATTTATATATTTCCCGGTGTGCCTTTCGAGTGAATTGTACAGTTACTGTACCACACATGACTGTGTTTGTTAGTGACAGAGACATGGTTGTTGCATTTGATGGCTTTCAGTACTATAGCCATGGGTATACTGTACTGTGTATCATTAATTTAACCCACTCATAGTGTCTTTGCTCACTGTGCTCCATACAGTAGATGACATGCTCTTGTTACAGTACATGTTACCGATAGTTTGTTTGTAAAGGAAATAAGAACATGCCGTAAGCAAGTTTTTGTTTGTGTGTTTGTGTGTGTTCGCGCACACGCTAGTGTGTTTGGAGTGAACTCACAGAGAAGCTGTAGCTTTGGATGTTCTCGTAGTCCAGAGGCACGTCCACCCTCATCCTGATGTCAGCACGGCCCTGCACCGCTGTGGGAGAGATGGTGAAGTGATTCGAGTTGTTCCCCGTTAGGAACACCTGAAACATACTGTTCACTCCCTAGAGGAGAGGATGGAGGGATGGAGAGAGGGAGGGGATAAGAGTCACAAGGAAAATAGAGTTAGATATTGGTTAAAGATTCAAAGGGATGAGAAGAAAAGTTGCAGTATGAGATGTGTGGCTGAATTACAGACTATGGACGGAAATTAGATATTTTGTTAAATGTGAAAACAGAAATGTTGATTAATGTGAACTGTTCCTGTTAAAGAAAAGAGGTATGTAGTCCTGGTGATGAGTCACAAGCACAGATCATGTAATTAAACATCTGAATTAATCTATCATAAAAGTATTAATACAGTATTATGGCAATAACATCTGTGGCAAAAAGTCATGACTATCCTCCTTAATCAGTCAAGATGCAGATACTGTGCATTATCATACATTCAGCATATGTCCTCCTTCAGACTAGCATGTACACCTCCCGGGCTCCCGAGTGGCGCAGCGGTCTAAGGCACTGCATCTCAGTGCTTGAGGCGTCACTACAGACCCCCTGGTTCGATTCCAGGCTGTATCACAACCGGCCGTGATTGGGAGTCACATAGGGCAGCGCACAATTGGCCCAGTGTCGTCCGGGTTTGGCTGTCGTCCGGGTTTGGCAGTCATTGTAAATAAGAATTTGTTCTTAACTGACTTGCCTGGTTAAATAAAGGTAAAATATAAATAAAATAAACACCAGGGGTTGGCAATCATTTTAGCTTGACATCCGGATTTAAAAATTAAACAGAGGGCTGTACATATTTTTTTGGGGGGACATATTTGTTAGTCAAAATCAATTTGCGGGTCAGAAAAAGGAGAGTTATTTCTAAATGTATAGGTCCATTTGTCACACCCTGATCGGTTTCACCTGTCTTGTACTTGTCTCCACCCCCCACCAGGTTTCTCCCATTTGTCCCCATTAACCCTGGTGTATTTATACCTGTGTTTTCTGTTTGTCTGTTGCCAGTTCGTCTGTCTCGTCTTGTCCCGCGTTTTTCCCATACTCCTGTTTTGCTCTAGTCCCTGTTTTCCAGTTTTTCCCGTTTTTTGACCATTCTGCCTGCGACACTGTTCTGGATTACCGACCTCTGCCTGCCCCGACCCTGAGCCTGCCTGCCGTTTCTGTACCTTTCGGACTCTGCTCTGGATTACTGACCTCTGCCTGCCCTTGACCTGTCTTTTGCCTGCCCCATGTTTTTGTAAATAAACATTTTGCTGTTTCGAACTGTCTGCATCTGGGTCTTATCCTGAACCTTAATACCATTATCATTTCTACATACTTTGCATCTGATTTAAGTTAGGGGTGCACCGATGTGGAAATTCTGGGCCAATACGGATATCAGATATTTTCTTAGCAATATCGACCAATACGAATTGTTTTCATTTTATGGCTTTTTTAACAATTCTAGATACAAACTGCAACCAAGTTTCTGTTCATAAGGCTAATAACAAAATATGTAAAATGACTTAAATATTGGAAAGGGACTAAAATGCATCATAAATGTATTGGAAAGTTCAGGAAAACATCAGGGAAGATCACAAAATATACATTGTTTTTAGTAGCATCGTGACAAAACAGAAGACAGGAATGGGGTAATAATGGCTAATAGCTAATAATTCCAACTGATCAAAAGCTAGATCCAAATTTGTAGTAAGAAAACAGAAACCACTGATATCCGCTGGTATTGGGGACATTGGAGGTTACTCACATAACCGCGGTTCTATGAACTAAGTGGCACATTCAGTGACAATTTATCTTGTTGTTGCTAAATCGCTGTTAATCGACATAGGACGTATTTTTCCCACCTCTGGTGTACACACTACTAGCATGTACAAGACAAAACCTTCATTACTGTAGTGTGTGAGTGAGAAAATGTATTTGACTTTATTCTGACTGTGAGCACAAGCCTTTGCAAAGCAGTGAGAAATGGAAGAGCTCGATCGATGCCAGTCACACGCATGTTTTCACCCCTTATTGGTTCCATCCAAGCGCATTTCTTTTCTTATTATCTCTACATCTCACTTTGCTCCTCTATCCTCTCTCATCCCTAACTCAATTTCTCACTCCCTCTACCTTTAATCTATCACATTCGCTCTCTTCTCTCTGTCTTTGAGATGAAGGTTCAGAGGTTAGATAGTATCTTAGAGTAGCAGCTCTAACTTCCCTAGACTGGTGGTCTCCACACACACACACACACACATGCACGCACGCACGTCTGCAAGCACACACACACACACAAATACATTCACAGACCCCCCACACACACAACACACACACACACATTGCTGTGAAAGCATGGCACGGTAATGAACTGTGTCTCGCCACCCACAGCCAATTATAAAGGCCCCTTTTTCTATTTCTGCAGGAATCCATTTGCTCGTGACGAAAGCTGGGAGAACGATTGATCCGCAGAGAGAAAATTGTTTCAGAGTTCAATAAACATTTAACCTGGAGTGTTCTCTTTTTTTGCGGAAAAAGACAAGAAGAAAAGAGAGAATGAACAAGCGATGGAAAAAATAAACCCATGGAAAGATAAATAAGTGAAGATTAGACCCCACTAAATAGACCCGAACATCAGACTGACGACTGACGGCGAGCCACTGGTTGTTTCCCAAATGGCACCCTATTCCCTACAGTACATAGTGCATTACTTTTGACCAGAGCCCTATTGGAGTTCATTGTCTCGTATCCCCATCTGAATCGTCCTCTTTATCTCTCCCACATAAAAGTCACTCCACTGTATTGCTTAACATTATGTGTAAATCGTAATTGGGCATATGAGTACAGAATAGAGTAAATCCCCATTGCACTGCCCACAAAGCTGCCGCTACTATAGCTGCGGTGTCTTCTCCTAAAGGAATGATTACACTGCCAATGACAGCTCATTAAAGACGTTTTTAATCATATTAGTGTGTGTGTGTGTATACTGTATGTGTGTGTGTGTGTGTTTGATGAGAGCAGAATGAAACAATGAGACGATAATGTGTGCTGTGGAGGAGATAAGGATGTTTAAGGAGCCATGTTGACAAGCATTTTTACATTTACATTTTAGATTTGAGTCATTTAGCAGACACTCTTATCCAGAGCGACTTAATCAGATTGCGCTTGTCGACAATGCATCTTTTAAAGGCAATGTTACCACGTTCGTGGAGATCACATTCAAGGTAACCGCTGCAGATGTCGGATTAATTGGAAACTACCCTTAAATGTCAAGCGCATTATAGCACGGTTTCAGATTTAATCGCAGCCTTATTCTCTGTAAGTCATGCTATTGTGTGTACATACACATGATTCAGTGACATCACTGTTGTTGTCTTACACTCATCACTGTTGTGCTATCTATAACCTAAAAGGGTTCTTCGGCTGTCCCCATAGGAGAACCCTTAGGAGAACCCTTTGAAGAACCCTTTTTGGTTTAGGCAGAACCCTCTACATGGAACCCGAAAGGCTTCTACCTGAAACCTAAAAGGGTTCTACCTGGAACCAAAAAGGGTTATCCTATGGGGACAGCCGAAGAACCATTTTGGAAAAAAAATTCAGACTGTGAGATTTAGAAAACAAAGGCTGGTGTAACATCAATAAACATTTGTGTGATTTTTGGTGCATAACAAATCAGTGTTCTCATCTGAAGCAACAAAATGGAATTTCTCAGATACACAAAAAATGAACTGTATGTGCATTACAACTGGTTATATACTGAACAAAAATATAAACGCAACATGCAACAATTTCAGGTTGTTGAGGAAAAAGGAAATCAGTCAATTGAAATAAATTCATTAGGCCCTAATCTATGGATTTCACATGACTGGGAATACAGATATGCATCTGTTGGTCACAGATAACTTAAAAAGGTAGGGGTGTGGATCAGAAAACCAGTCAGGATCTGGTGTGACCACCATTTGACTCATGCTGCGTGACACATCTCCTTCGCACAGAGTTGATCAGGCTGTTGATGGTGGTCTGTAGAATGTTGTCCCACTCCTCTTCAATGGCTGTGCGAAGTTGCTGGATATTGGCGGGAACTGGAACATGTTGTCATACACGTCGATCCAGTGCATCCCATACATGCTCAATGGGTGACATGTCTGGTGGGTATGCAGGCCATGGACGAACTGGGACATTTCCAGCTTCCAGGAATTGTGTACACATGGGGCCGTGCATTATCATGCTGAAACATGAGTTGATGGCGGCGGATGAATGGCACGACAATGGGCCTCAGGATCTTGTCACGATATCTCTGTGCATTCAACTTGCCATCGATCAAATGCAGTTGTGTTCATTGTCCGTAGCTTATGCCTGCCCATACCATAACCCCACCGCCACCATGGGGCACTCTGTTCACAATGTTGACATTAGCAAACCACTCGCCCACACGACGCCATACACGTGGTCTGCGGTTGTGAGGCCAGTTGGACGTACTGCCAAATTCTCTAAAACGACGTTGGAGGCAGCTTATGGTAGAGAAATTAACATTCAATTCTCTGGCAACAGCTCTGGTGATCATTCCTGCATCAGCATGCCAATTGCACACTCCCTCAAAACTTGAGACATCCGTTGGCATTGTGTTGTGTGACAAAATTGCACATTTTAGAGTGGCCTTTTATTGTCCCCAGCACAAGGTACACCTGTGTAAAGTCATGCTGTTTAATCAGCTTCTTGATATGCCACACTTGTCAGGTGGATGGATTATCTTGGCAAAGGAGAAATGCTGACTAACATGGATGTAAACACATTTGTGCACAACATCTTTGAGAAATAAGCATTCTGTGCGTATGGAACATTTCTGTGATCTTTCATTTCAGCTCATGAAACATGTGACCAACACTTTACATTTATATTTTTGTTCAGTGTACTTTACACACTTAAATGTCCCACACAGTCATCCTGATTCCTATGTAAAATAGTCTTATGAGTGACCAAAACATCACCCATTATATTATTTCTAGTGATGAGCGGTTTTGAAAGAACTGATTGACCGATGTGGTTCAATTATTTGAATTCAATTTAATACGCACATCGCACAGTTTCTCTAGAGATAAATCAGATCCAGCCTGAACTGTGCGATGTAGAAGGGAGTTGTAGTTTCCAACAGGCCAATATTTGACATAATTTAGCACTTGAAACGTGGTAATTAACTACAATGACCATAATCCATTGCGCATCTACTTGTCCGGTCTGTGTTTATTTTACGCCTGCTACGGAAGAGAGAAGAATGCATGATCGTGAGGTGATATAGAGAGCAGCTGTTGCGTCGAGGTATCTCTACCTAAAAATATACATGATCTAAGTGATTGATAGTTGGTATTCAGCAGTCATAAAAGTATGCCTTACTTACTTTGAAGAGCTACAAAATAGTATTTTGTCAGACAGTGTGGTAACTTGACAAGGAATGCCCACACGCATTTCAATATTACTTTCCTTTACTATCAACCTAAGAAATAAATGGTGTACAGCCATGTACAAACGGTACAAATACAGCAAAATGATACAGCCCACTCAACATGTGGTGGAGTCGCATTGTACAGATCCAACATCATCAAAGGGGAAAGGTCACGGTCAATGCCAATAATAACTATGCACACGTGTCCACAACATAACACTTCTCCCCCTTAATTTCAATACCCCCTGTAAGGAAAACATAAGGTTAACAAGTAAACTACATCAGTGATTTATTTTATTTTATTCACAACACTTTAGAACTTCTGCTAGTGTTACTGTAAATGTAAACAAACAAAACATGACAGTCCTTACTTTTCAATTAGGTCTGCTGTTCCAAACAAACACTAACACCACAAGTCTCTCAGTCTCAACTACAGAGTTAGTCTTTCAGGAGGCTTGTGACTACGCTGTGATCTGCGCAGTACCCCTGGTGTGCCACAAGACACAGGTAAGGCGTGTCCCAGTGGAGCTGGGTCTGAGGGCACAGGAGCGGGTTGGGTGTTTGTGAGAGAAAGTCCATCACCCTCTGCTGGAACCACTGAATGCCCCTGTTCCTCAGATACTGTTTCCTGTGGGGTTTCTACTTGTATACTACCACCCGCAGCTGTTCCGTCTGAAAACATGGTATGTTCTTTGTCATAGCGCAGGCGGATGATACCTGGCAACCAGCGTTGGCTGCTTGTGAAGTTGCGGATGTAGACAGTGTCCTTGGGTTTTAACTGTCTCTCCCTCGCGTGGTGGTCATGTCTCTCTTTTTGTTTCTCCTGCTTCCGTTCCACTCGTGCTTTGATGTCCGGACGCAGTAGATCCAGGTGAGCTTTTGGCTTTCTGCCCATCAACATCTCAGCTGGAGCCTGTCCTGTTGTTGTTTGTGGTGTGATGCGGTACTGGAACAAGAACTGAGAGAACTTAGTTGTGATGGTTCCCCCAGTCATCCTTTTGAGCCCCTCTTTCAGTGTCTGCACAGCCTGCTCCGCTAAGCCGTTTGAGGCCAGGTGAAACAGAATGCTGCGGACATGGCAAATCCTGTTTCTCTGCATGAATTCTTGGAACAAGTCACAGGTAAAGGATGTTGTGTTGTCGGACACAAGAGAGTCAGGCAGACCATGGGTTGCAAACACCTGCCGAAGCTTTTCGATGCATGTGGTCGCTGTGATGTTGCTCATGATATGAGCCTCCAGCCACTTGGAGTGTGCATCCACCATGACAAGGAACATGTGGCCCAAGAAAGGGCCTGCAAAGTCTATGTGCAGCCTGGACCATGGGCGGCACCATCTTCTGGTTGATCTGGCACTCAGAACATGATTTCACTTTGTTTTCTACGTCCTGATCCATGTTAGGCCACCAGATGTAAGATCTGGCTAAACTTTTCATCCGGGAGGCACCCGAGTGAGCCTCATGGACCTCATCCATGACTTGTGCACGGCCAAGGGGCGGAACAACCACTCTGGACCCCCAGAGTATGCAGCCATCCTGCACACTCAGCTCAGTTTTGCGCTTTGCATAAGGTCTCAGTCCATAATCCTCTTTGACAGGAGGCCAACCCTGCATAAGGTATATTTTCACTTGGGCTAGGATAGGATCCCGGTCTGTCCACTGTTTGATCTGTTTGACTTTCACAGGTGAGTTTGGCAATCTCTCCTCAGGAGGCACCACAGTTGTGGCGGGCATCTCTGGTAGCGGGAGACGGCTGAGCACGTCTGCGTTTGCATTGTCCTTCCCCGCTCTATACACGATAGTGTTCTGGTAAGCTGACATTTTGAGGGCCAAGCGCTGTATCCTTACTGAAGCCATGGGAGGAATGCATCTTGATTCACTGAAAAGGCTCATCAGTGGTTTGTGGTCAGTGGACATGGTGAAATGACGACCATAGAGGTACTGATGAAAGCGTTTCACAGCAAAGACTATGGCCAGACCTTCCTTGTCTAACTGTGAATAACCCTTCTCAGCAATTGTCAGCGTGTGTGATGCGAATCCAATGGGTTTCTCTGACCCGTCCTCCATCTGTTGAGAGAGTACTGCCCCGACGCCATAGGGCGAGGATTCACATGACAGGATGATCTCTTTGTCTTGGTCAAAATGAACCAGCAGTTGTGCTGATTGTAGTAGTGCGTTCACTTCCTTGAACGCTTTCTCTTGTGCTGGCCCCCACTTCCATTTACAGTCTTTGTGGAGCAGCTGATAAAGTGGAGCCAACACTGTTGACAGCTCAGGGAGGAACTTACCATTGTAGTTCACCATGCCCAGGTTTGGAGCATCCTTGATTGCCATGACTTTGTCCTCCACAGGACACAGAACCTGCACTGTGATCTTGTGACAGAGGTATGTCACACTCTGTGCTTGGAATGTGCACTTGCTACGCTTCAGACGCCCAGCTTTGGAGAATCTCTTTAACACCTGGTCAAGATGGTGGAGGTGCTCCTCCACCTGAACAAGCCTTTGTGCGTGTTGACTGTGACATAAGCTTTTGAGTCCTCATCCAGGAGGTGCTGTTGGTAGGCGTGACACATGTCAAGCTTTGAGAACGTCTTGCCTCCTGCAAGCGTCACAAACAGGTCCTCCACCCGCGGCAGCGGGTAATCGTCCAGCTTAGAGGCCCTGTTGATGGTGAGTTTGTAGTCCCCACATACAGTTGAAGTCGGAAGTTTACATACACCTTAGCCAAATACATTTAAACTCAGTTTTTCACAATTCCAGTCTTAGGTCAGTTAGGATCACCACTTCATTTTAAGAATGTGAAATGTCAGAATAATAGTACAGAGAATTATTTATTTCAGCTTTTATTTCTTTCATCGCATTTTCAGTTCTGCCCACACATTTTCTATAGGATTGAGGTCAGGGCTTTGTGATGGCCACTCCATTCCTTGACTTTGTTGTCCTTAAGTTATTTTGCCACAACTTTGGAAGTATGCTTGGTGTCATTGTCCATTTGGAAGACCCAATTGCGACCAAGCTTTAACTTCCTGACTGATGTCTTGAGATGTTGCTTCAATATATCCACATAATTTTCCTTCCTCATGATGCCATCTATTTTGTGAAGTGCACCAGTCCCTCCTGCAGCAAAGCACCCCCACAGCATGATGCTGCCACCTCCGTGCTTTACGGTTGGGATGGTGTTCTTCGGCTTGCAAGCCAACCCCTTTTTCCTCCAAACATAACGATGGTCATTATGGCCAAACAGTTCTATTTTTGTTTCATCAGACCAGAGGACATTTCTCCAAAAAGTAAGATCTTTGTCCCACTGTGCAGTTGCAAACCGTAGTCTGGCTTTTTTATGGCGGTTTTGAAGCAGTGGCTTCTTCTTTGCTGAGCGGCCTTTCAGGTTATGTTGATATAGGACTCGTTTTACTGTGGATATAGATACTTTTGTACCTGTTTCCTCCAGCAACTTCACAAGGTCCTTTGCTGTTGTTCTGGGATTGATTTGCACTTTTCGCACCAAAGTACGTTCATCTCTAGGAGACAGAATGCGTCTCCTTCCTGAGCGGTATGACGGCTGCATGGTCCCATGGTGTTTATACTTGCATACTATTGTTTGTACAGATGAATGTGGTACCTTCAGGCGTTTGGAAATTGCTCCCAAGGATGAACCAGACTTGTGGAGGTCTGCAATGTTTTTTCTGAGGTCTTGGCTGATTTCTTTTGATTTCCCCATGATGTCAAGCAAAGAGGCACTGAGTTTGAAGGTAGGCCTTGAAATACATCCACAGGTACACCTCCAATTGACTAAAATTGTGTAAATTAGCCTATCAGAAGCTTCTAAAGCCATGACATCATTTTCTGGAATTTTCCAAGCTGTTTAAAGGCACAGTCAACTTAGTGTATGTAAACTTCTGACCCACTGGAATTGTTATACAGTGAATTATAAGTGAAATAATCTGTCTGTAAACAATTGTTGGAAAAATGTATTGTGTCATGCACAAAGTAGATGTCCTAACCGACTTGCCAAAACTACAGTTTGTTAACACAACATTTGTGGAGTGGTTGAAAAATACGTTTTAATGACTCCAACCTAAGTGTATGTAAACTTCCGACTTCAACTGTATATGCACCATGCCGTCACTTTTCAGAATGGGAATGATTGGAGCTGCCCAGCGGGAGAACTGAATGGGAGTAATGATGTTTGTTTCCTGCAGCCACTCCAACTCATCCTCCACATTCTTTTTCATGGCGTAAGGCACTGTCCTGGGCTTAAAAAAGTGAGGCTCGGCCTGAGGATCCACGAACAGCTTGACTGCAGTACCCTGCAATGTGCCAGTTCATCTTTGAAAATCTCAGGGTACTTTTGGATGACATCCTCAGTCACTCGTGTGTGTTCTATCTCACCCCAGTTCAGTTGTATTTTGGTGAGCCAGTCATGCCCTAGTAAACTAGGCCCATTCCCTTTCACCGCCAGGAGCCGTGCTCTCGCTTCCTGGCTGTGGTATGCAATGTCCACCTCTAGAGCCCCCAGCAATGGTATGGTCTCCCTGGTGTATGCACGCAGTCTGATCCCTGCCGGTGTGAGGGTGGAAGCCTGTTTTGAGCCCCACATTTGTTTACATTTACATTTTAGTCATTTAGCAGATGCTCTTAGCCAGAGCGACTTACATGAGCAATTAGGGTTAAGTGCCTTGCTCAAGGGCACATCGACAGATTTTTCACCTGGTCGGCTCGGGGATTAGAACCAGCGACCTTTCGGTTACTGGCACTACGCTCTTAACCACTAAGCTACCTGCCGCCCTAGTAGTTCTCCTCACTGATGACAGAGGCAGAAGCCCCCGTGTCAACCTCCATCCTCATTGCTTTCCATCAACCTCCACTGTAGCATAGATAGGCTCTGCACGCGGCTCACTCATATTAAACATGTTGTAGGAACAATGCTCTTCCTCCTCCTCTGTGCTCTCTAGGTGGTGCCCGGCTGACAACGGCTTCATTGCTGTGAACTTGCCCTGCCCAGCCTGCCTAGCCTCTAGCTTGCTCCTCTCCGTCGCTCATTAAGCTAGCTAGCTAACTGACTACCTCCACTGTTTCTTAGTTAGCTAGCACATCACCCTGTACATGCTGATCAAGTTTTATCCTCGTCGCCAAAAATATGTAGTAACTTGACAAGGAATGCCCACACGCATTTCAATATTACTTTCCTTTACTTTCAACCTAATAAATAAAAGGTGTACAGCCATGTACAAACGGTACAAATACAGCAAAACGATACAGCCCACTCAACATGTGGTAGAGTCGCATTGTACAGATCCGACATCATCAAAGGGGAAAGGTCACGGTCAATGCCAATAATAACCATGCACACATGAATAGTAATCATACTATAACAGACAGCATAGGCAGCAGCTCTATTGAGATAAGATGATGACTTGGAATGAAATAATAATAATAAAATAAAACAAATGTAATATACACAACAACTGAAATATTTATTAAAGTAAAGTAATGTGAATAAATTATGATTAATACGTGATAAGTAGTAATGGGCAGTTACTACCATCATGGGACTTTTATTAATTGTTTTATTCTGTGTTACAGCATTCAACCCACATAATGCATAGTGCATTTAATGTAAAAAATAAATAAATAATCAAACCGAAACTGAACCAACCTCAAAAAGCACTAATCGCTCAGCACTAATTTTGTCCCAGTAAAAATGCTTTGATGTATTTTTTATCTCGTGTCTAACTATCAGTACGGCTGAAAAGACAGGCTGAGTGGGCGGGGAGCTAATAGGTTGAGTGGACAGGGAGCTCACCTTGACTGACAATTCTTTGAAACGCCTATTTCAAGCAACTTGGATGCAGTGAGCAGTGTTGCAGTAAGATCATGAAGCTAGCTAGCTAATTCATCTTGGACAATTTCAGTTGGAACTGGACAGGGCGAGGTCTGGGTACACCTCATAAAATATATACAGACTGCCAGACCATGTTCATAAACCATGACTATCAATGATGTCTAGAATTCCCATTTGGCATGTCTCTTTTGTTGGAGTTTGCATCAGCACTTTCAGATGTGTTGACATGACAACCACATCAGAGTTTTGAACGACCCTCCCCCCTTTTGTTTCATGCTGGCTAAATACCTAGCTAGCCAGTATCTAACAAACACCAGACACTAATGAAAGGGGAAATCTATAAGTATCTTTGCCAGAGATGAATAGGAGAAACCTGCAATTATATTTGCTGACACCCTGCAGTCACATTTTGGCACTAGTAGACTAGCTAGCTATGTAAACCACACCCCTCTGTGAACACGCCTTCTGCGATGATGGTGACGAGGCAGTACTTATTTACATTAGGTGCGAGAATAAGACGTTACCACTGCTGTATTGAAATGAGGGGCTTTATGGGATGACACACAAAGCCCTATATAATTCTGCCTCCTGAATTCAAGTTGTTGACAAGGGGGAGGCGACCAGTAACTTTATGATCAAACTTTATCAATGTACCAGCAACAGTCATTTTTCATACTTTGATCTGGTTTCACCCAAATATTATCAGATTTGATGAAAAATAGCGGATACCTACTTGGTGCTATATAATACCCTTTTTTTAAGGATCTATAAAAAACCATGCTCATACGGTTATAAATGGAGCCTTTATGGTGCTATAAAGAACCCTTTCCTAAGGTTCCATAAAGAACTATAAAAAAAAAAAAAGGTTCTACATAGCACCAAAAAGGGTTCTGCTACCGTTAAAACCCTTTTTTGGTGCTGTATAAAACCATTGTTAATGGTTCTATATAGAATGTTTACAGAGAATGGTTCTATGAAGAACAAAAAACAATTGAGTGGATGACTTCCAAATAAAACCCTATTCCCCCATATGGGCCCTGTTCAAAAGTACCCCCCCCCCCCCCACCTCTCTCTCTCTCTCTCTAGAAGCTCTGATAAAAAGGTATTGTCAGACGTGACTGTCACAAAGTTTACTGACGAGTTTCGAGCTGAAAGTTTTACAGAGGAGAAGGATGAGGAGAGCTATGTAATTACCACATCTAATCCCTTACACGTGGAGAAGGTGAGATTAACCAGTGTAATGTAGGTTGTGTGTGCACACACTTGGTGTTGATGTGTCAGTAAGTAATGCATCTGTCAACTCTCTGCCTTGATGTGTGTAGTTACCTGTGGAGACTGGTAGAGGGAGAAATATTTATGAATACACAACTTTCATTTGGATGTCATTCCATTCATTCTATTCCAGACATTACAATGAGCCAATCCTCACCATTTCTTCTTCCACTGTTCAGATCTCTTGCGTAATGCAGTGTGTTTATGTATTAGTGCATGTTTAGGTGTTTGTACATGTGCTTACAAGTGTCTATTATTGTGGAGTTTTAAACTGTATATGTTACCTAATCTAGGCTGTGTCCCAAATGGCATCCTATTCCCTACAGAGTGCACTACTTTTAACCATTTTACAAATACATTGTAGTCATTTAGCAGACACTCTTATCCAGAGCAACTTACAGGAGCAATTACGGTTAAGTACCTTGCTCAAGGGCACATTGACATATTTTTCACCTAGTCGGCTCATGGTTTTGAACCAGCAACATTTTGGTTACTGGCCCAACGCTCTTAAATGCTAGGCTACCTGCCGCCCTATGGGCCCTGGTCCAAAGTAGTGCACTATATAGGGACTAGGGTGCCATTCTGATTGCAGAATGGCGCCGGAGGGAATGGTGGCCATTTTACGAGATCCTGACCAATTGTGCTATTTTGTGTATTTTCTGCCGCTGATCTTAACTTTTTTTGTACATAATGTTTCCGCCATCGTTTCCTATGACCGAAAAGAGCTTCTGGACATCAGAACAGCTGTCACTAACCTCGATTTGGATGAGGACTTCTACTTCAATGAGTCGGCGGAGAAAGACATATTGATTATCCCGGACCAGGCCCTAATCCCCGACACTCGTAGAAGGCGAAGACGGCGCTTTAGAGGCTGGCGCGTGGGCATCCTGGTGAGACTACGGCGGCGAATGAATAAATCGCCTCTACCCTCTGTTCTATTGGCAAATGTGCAATCGCTGGAGAAAACACTGGACAAGCTCCGTTCGAGACTATCCTATCAATGGGACATTAAGAACTGTAATATAATATGCTTCTCGGCATCATGGCTGAACAAGGACATGGATAATATAAATCTAGCTGGTCTTTCTATGCATCGGCAGGACAGAACGGCAGAGCCCGGTAAGATCAGGTATGTGTCTCTTTATTAACAACAGCTGGTGCACAATCTCTAATATTAAGGAAGTCTCTCGGTTCTGCTTGCCTGAGTTAGAATACCTCATGATAAGATGTAGACCATACTTATTTTTTGTACCTGTCTATTTACCATCCATTTTACCTAATTTCTGACAACATGTCACCTGTGCAACTACAGGGATTAAAACTCTAGATTACCTTTACTCCACACACAGAGATGAATACAAAGCTCTACCCCGCCCTCCATTTGGCAAATCGGACCATAACTCTATCCTGATTTCTGCTTACAAGCAAAAACTCAAACAGGAAGAACCAGTGATGCGCTCAGTATGGAAGTGGTCCAATGAAGCAGATGCAAAGCTACAAGACGGTTTCGCTAGCACAGACTGGAATATGTTCTGGGATTCATCCGATGGCATTGAGGAGTTAACAACATCAGTCACCGGCTTCATTAATAAGCGCATCGACGACGTTGTCCCCACAGTGACCATATGTACATACTGTATACCAACCAGAAGCCATGGATTACAGGCAACATCCACACTGAGCTAAAGGCTAGAGCTGCCACTTTCATGGAGCAGGACACTAATCCAGATGCTTATAAGAAATCCTGCTATGTCCTCCGACAAACCATCAAACAGGCAAAGTGTCAATACAGGACTAAGATCGAGCCTACCAGACAAGCTAAATGCCTTCTATGCTCGCTTCGAGGCAAGCAACAGTAAACCATACGTGAGAGCACCAGCTGTTCCGGACCACTGTATGATCACGCTCTCCATAGCCGATGTGAGTAAGACCTTTAAGCAGGTTAACATTCACAAGGCTGCAGGGCTAGACGGATTACCAGGATGAGTATTCAGAGCAGGTGCTGACAAGTGTCTTCACTGACATTTTCAACCTCTCTCTGACCCAGTCTGTAATACCTACATGTTTCAAGCAAACCACCATAGTCCCTGTGCCTAAGAACGCCAAGGTAACCTGTCTAAATGACTACTGCTCCATAGCCCCCACATCTGTAGCCATGAAATGCTTGAAAGGATGGTCATGGCTCAACAGCATCATCCCAGAAACCCTGGACTCACTCCAATTCTCATACCACCCCAACAGATCCACAGATGACGCAGTCTCTATTGCACTGCACACTGCCCTTTCCCACCTGGACAAAAGGAACACCTACGTGAGAATGCTGTTCATTGACTACAGCTCAGCATTTAACACCATAGTGCCCTCCAAGCTCATAACTAAGCTTAGGACCCTGGGACTGAACACCTCCCTCTGCAACTGGATCCTGGACTTCCTGACGGGCCGCCCCCAGGTGGTGAGGGTAGGCAACAACACATCTGCCACCCTTACCCTCAACATGGGGGCCCCTCAGGGGTGCATGCTCAGTCTCCTCCTGTACTCCCTGTTCACCCACGACTGCATGGCTGCGCACGACTCCAACACAATCATTACATTTGCCGACAACATGACAGTGGTAGGCCTGATCACCGACAATGATAAGACAGCACATAGGAAGGAGGTCAGAGACCTGGCAGTGTGATGCCAGGACAACAACCTCTCCCTCAATGTGGGCAAGACAAAGGAGTTTATCGTGGACTACAGGAAACGGAGGGCCAAACACGCACCCATTCACATCGACAGGGCTGTAGTAGAGCTGGTCGAGTACTTCAAGGACCTCGGTGTCCACATCACTAAGGACCTATCATGGTCCAAACACACCAACAGAGTCGTGAAGAGGGCACGACAACACCTCTTCCCCCTCAGGAGGCTGAAAATATTTGGCATAGGCCCTCAGATCCTTAAAGTTCTACAGCTGCACCATTGAGATAATCTTAACTGGCTGCATCATCACTTAGTATGGCAACTGCTCGGCATCTGACCGCAAGGCACTACAGAGGGTAGTGCGTACGGCCCAGTACATTACTGGGACCAAACTACCTGCCATCCAGGACCTCTATACCAGGTAGTGTCAGAGGACGGCTCTAAAAATGGTCAAAGACCAAAGTTCTCTCTGCTTCCGCGCGGCAAGCGGTACCAGAGCGGCAAGTGTGTGACTAAAAGGCACATGAAAAGCTTCTACCACCGAGCCATAAGACTGCTGAACAGTTAATCAAATGACTACCTAGACAATTTACATTGATCCCCTTAACTTTTTATTTATTTATTTATATTGTTTTGCACTGACTCCCTTGCACTGGCTCTATGCACGCTCAGAGACTCTACCCACACACTCACACATAATACACTGCTACTCCAACACACACACACACACACTACATACGCTCAAAACACACACACACACACACACAAGCATATTGATGCCACACTCACTCACACACATACATACATACACACACACTCACTCATAGACAGACTTTCACAGATACGCTGCTGCTACTCTGTTTATTATATATCCTGATTGCCTAGTCACTTCTACCCCTACCCACATGTACATACTGTATTACCTCAATTACCTCAACTACCTCGTATCCCTGCACAATGACTTGGTACTGGTACTCCTTTTATATAGCCTCGTTCTAGTTGTTATTGTGTTACTATGTCCTTTTTTATTTAGCAAATATTTTGTCTTACTTTTTAACTCTGCACTGTCTGGAATGGGCTCGTAAGTAAAAATGTCACTGTAAAGTCTACCCCTGTTGTATTCGGCACGTGACCAATATAATTTGATTTGAAGTTGAGCTGAGCTGGGGTTGAGCAGAGAGCAAGGGTTGCTGATGGGATGGCCCAATGGGGGCTGCATTCTGATGCACTCTCTACTGTAGATCTGGTTTAAATCCATCTCACTGATGTACTGTAGCTATGTGGCTGTCCACCTTGAGCCCACACAGGTTATCTAGAGAGAGGAATTTAAATAAACCTAAAGCACAGGAGGTTGGTGGCACCTTAGTTGGGGAGAACGGGCTCGTGGTAATGGCTGGAGCGGAATCAGTGGAATGGTTTTCATGTGTTTGATGCCATTCCATTTGCTCCGTTCTGGCCATTATTATAAGCCGTTCCCCCTCAGCAGCCTCTTGTGACCTTAAAGCATCTATTATGGTAGATTTCACATGGGCACTGCTTGTATAGATTGAGGCATTCGGCATTTATGTGACACTTCCAACGTCTGCACACACACACACCTGCTCTGAGACTGCTGAGAGCGGCACCCCTCTTATCATCTGCCAGATTTACCCATGGCGATGGAGGAGCTCACGTGGAACAGCGGTGATTTTCCTCGCCGTCCCTTGCCATCGCCATGCCGACAGAAGCAAACACAAACCTGCTGCTAAATATGCCACTATCTCCCCCTCAGACACTTTCTCTCTTTCTCTCTGTCTCCCTCTGCCTCTCACTGTCTAACCCTATCTCTCTCCCTCTCTCTTTCTATCGCTCCCTCAGCCTCTCTCCCTCGATCCTCATCCCTTTCTCGTCTTCTTTCCCTCAACCTCTCACTTTGCCTCTCCCTCAGCCTCCCCCTCTCTCTGTCTGTATGTCTGCCCTATCGTTCACTTCACCGCCTGCCTGTACTCCATTAGTTATGCTACTTTCTCCCTACCTTCTTCCCTCTTTACCACCCCTTCTACCCCCTCTCTTCCTCCTTCTCTCCCTCCTTCTCGTTCTCTCTCCACTTAACTTGCAGTTATCTGTCAAATTCCATCCTGGCGGCTGTGGTGCTGGAATCAATCAGAGTTGACTAGCTTTCAGCTTATCTCAACCGAAGGTGATAGATTTTCCTTGTTAGGTATAATTTGATGCTCTATCCCATCTCTTCCAAAGCAAATTAAATTGTAGTTGAGTCGAATGGGGCTCCTAGTTTCAGGCTGCCATGAGCGAGCGAGTGTGTGTGTGTAAGAAGAGGGTGTGTGTGTGGGGGTTAGAGAGAGTGTGTCAAATCAAAGCGTATTTGTCACGTGCCGAATACAACGGGTGTAGACTTTACCATGAAATGCTTGCTTGCGAGCCCTTCCGAATGATGCAGAGTAAAAAAAATAATCATTCAAATTAAAATAGTAACACAAGAGGAATAAAATACACAAGATTTGAGCTTTATACAGGCAGTAACAGTACTGAATCAATGTATGAGGTATTTGAGGTAGATACTGTATGTACATGAAGGCAGGGTAAAGTGACTAGGCATCAGGATAGATAATGAGAGTAAAATAAAGAACAGAGTAGCAACATCATATGATGAGTGTAAATGTGTATGTGTGTGTGTATGTGTGTGTTAGAAAAAGAGAGGGATCGAGAGAGCGAGAGAACAAGAGAGAGAGAGAAAGTGTGTGTGTGCATGCAGATCGCTCAAGAGTGACTTCGAAATTGGACGTCTATCCATGTCCTGAGTATGTATGAAAATGCCTTCAAAACCGGCCACTAGGGGCAACAGTGAGCTTGGGTTTTGCTAGGGTGTTGTAGCTATGTGGCTATGTGGGGTGGTGGATGGGTGTAATCCCATGACTCTGGATAAACAATTTGTGTGTTTGATCCCAGTGGTGAACCCTTGTTTTTTTGTTAGTTTTTTACCCTATTCCAAATCTTAACCCGTACCTTAACCAGTGGTGTAAAGTCTTAAGTAAAAATACTTTAAAGTACTACTTAAGTAGTTTTTTGGAGTATCTGTACTGTACTTTACTATTTACATTTTTGACAATTTTTACTTTTACTTCACTACATTCCTAAAGAAAATAATGTACTTTTTACTCCATACATTTTCCCTGACACCCAAAAGTACTTTTTGACAGGAAAATGGTACAATTCATGCACTTATTAAGAGAACATCCCTGGTCATCCCTACTGCCTCTAATCTGGCGGACTCACTAAACACAAATGCTTTGTTTGTACATTTTGTCTGAGTGTTGGAGTGTACCCCTGGCCAATAATAAAAAATAAGAAAATTGTGCCGTCTGGTTTGCTTAATATAAGGAATTTGAAATTATTTATAATTTTACTTTTGATACTTAAGTATATTTTAGCAATTGCTTTTACTTTTGATACTTAAGTATATTTAAAACCAAATACTTTTATACTTTTACTCAAGTAGTATATTACTGGGTGACTTTCACTTTTCCTTGAGTCATTTTCTATTAAGGTATCTTTACTTTTACTCAATTATGAAAATTGAGTACTTTTTCCACCACTGACCTTAACCATTCGGAATGAGTGCTTCAACTTAATGTTTTAACCCTATCCAAAACCTCAACCCTTAACCTTATAAATTTGACGTTTGGAGAAACGTCGACATTTGGCATTTGGAGAAAAGGAACGATACTGAGCAGGAGGAGCAACCCACAGTGTCAAATACACTTCGAAATGTGATGTTTGGAGAAACTTTGAAATGTGATATTTGGAAATGTGGAGAAACGTCTAATTTTGCAGTGAGACTGTGAGAACTTGTTGTGTGTGTGTGTGTGTGTGTGTGTGTTAGTGTGTGAGTGTCTCTCTCTCTGTGTGTGTGTGTGTGTTTCTCCCTCTCTGTGTGTGTGTGTGTGTCTGTCTATGCGCGCATGTGTCTGTGTGTGTGTGTGTAACTCAGCACATCTGTCTCCTCTGCCACTACTCACTACAGTATGGCACACTTTGTCTGAGTCCCAAATGGCACCCTATGCCCTTTGTAGTGCAATGCTTTTGACCAGGGCCCATAGACGGGTGGGTTGTTTAGCAACAAAACCAATGCGTGTGCAACCGTGGAGCGGGATTGGCTTAGAATCAAAGGATTGTTGACAACATGTAAACTATATATCCTCTCCAAATCTTTATTGAACACATAAAGACATTTGCACAATGAGCACTTGTTGTCTCTCAAATACATTGTTACAGTTGTTGGTTAGCTAGCTAGCTAATTTTTTGTCACATTCTCTTACATTTCAAAGATGATGGAACAAAAGCTAACTATAGAAAACGCATGTTCTTTGTTTGTCTTATCTTTTACCAGATCTAATGTGTTATATTCTCCTACATTAATTTCACATTTCCACAAACTTCTAAGTGTTTCCTTTCAAATGGTATCACAAATATGCATATCCTTGCTTCAGGTCCTGAGCTACTGTCACGTTCGTTCAAGGACGGGTCAGACCAAGGGGCAGCTTGATATGCATACATGTTTATTTACAATGAATAAACACACGACAAAACAACAAACCAAACGAAACGTGAAGTCCAAAGGCTGAACACAAAACTAGCCTAAACACGGAACAAGATCCCACAACTAACTAGTGCCAATAGGCTGCCTAAGTATGATCCCCAATCAGAGACAACGAGCGACAGCTGCCTCTTAATTGGGAACCACACCGGCCAACATAGATCTATACATACTAGAACACAAACATAGAAAATACAACATAGAATATCCACACCCTGACTCAACATATAAGAGTCCCCTGAGTCAGGGCGTGACAGTACCCCCCCCCCCCAAAGGTGCGGACTCCGACCGCACAACCTTTACATAACAGGGTAGGGACCGGGTGGGTATTCTGCCTCGGAGGAGGATTCGGCTCCGGGTGTCACGACCACATACTCTCTGCCTCCCTGTTGCGCCCCTGGTCTGGTCTGGACCTCGGCGCTGCTTCCCCTCTCCTTCCTCCCACGATACTCCAAGCCCTGTCTGGACCCTGGTGTGGGAGACACCAAACCTGGAGAGGGGTTGACATCTGGGTCTGGACTGGAACCGCTGACCGGAGCTGGACTGGGCACCGGTGGAGCGTACTGCTCTGGCTCCGGACTGCTCTAGCACCACTGGCTTAGTGCGAGGAGCAGGAACGGGCCGGGCCGGACTGGGAACACGCACCACTGGCCTGGTGCGAGGAGCAGGAATGGGCCGTACCGGGCTGACGACACGCACCACTGGCTTGGTGCGGGGTGCAGGAATGGGCCGGGCCGGACTGGCGACACGCACCACTGGCTTGGTGCGAGGAGCAGGAACAGGCCGTGCCGGACTGGCGACACGCACCACTGGCTTGGTGCGAGGGACAGGAACGGGCCGGACCGGACTGTGGAGGCGGACTGGAGGTCTGGAGCGGAGAGCTGGCACAACCCGTCCTGGCTGGCTGCCCACTTTCGCACGACACGTGCGGGGAGCTGGCACAGAACGCACTGGGCTGTGCATGCGCACTGGCGATACAGTGCGTTTCTCCGCATACCTGGGTTCCTCTATTAACCCCCACTCCTTATGCTGCCTAACTAGCTCCTCTCTCCGTGCCTCTACTTCCTCCTTTTCCCTACGAGCCTCCTGCAGTGCCTCCTCTTGACTGGATCTCTCCCGCTCTATTCTAGCTATAAGGCCCCGTAATGTGGTGGCCTCCTCTCTTACCCTGCGGATCCGATCCCTCTCTCTATCTCGGCACTCCTCCTCCAGTGAGGACTCCTCCAGGAGCCCCCACGAATTAGGGAACATAAACTCATCGTCGTCGTCATCCTCCGACTCCTCAATATAATACTGTTCCCACTCTTCTTCCCATGAACGTAGGGAATCAATCTGGAAACCCACCGGGTGCAGTGGTCGGGGCTCTTCTCTCTCGCTCCCCGACCACCCCTTTAGCCCCCCAAAAAACATTTATTGGGGCTGCTTCTCGGGCTTCCTCCTCGGCCGGTTTCTGTGTTGCCGTTGCTCCTCTCCTGCCTGGGCTTCCTTCTTCGCCCAGGGTCCTTTTCCCGCAAATATCTCCTCCCACGACCACATTTTCCCCACCTGTGTCCAGGGTGTTCGGTCCTCCTGGGCACGCTGCTTGGTCCGTGTTAGGTGGGATCTTCTGTCACGTTCGTTCAAGGACGGGTCAGACCAAGGCGCAGCGTGATATGCATACATGTTTATTTACAACGAATAAACACACGACAAAACAACAAACCAAACGAAATGTGAAGTCCAAAGGCTGAACACAAAACTAGCCTAAACACGGAACAAGATCCCACAACAATAGGCTGCCTAAGTATGATCCCCAATCAGAGACAACGAGCGACAGCTGCCTCTGATTGGGAACCACACCGGCCAACATAGATCTATACATACTAGAACACAAACATAGAAAATACAACATAGAATATCCACACCCTGACTCAACATATAAGAGTCCCCTGAGTCAGGGCGTGACAGCTACAGGCAGTTAGATTTGGGTATGTCATTTTAGGCAAAAATTGAAAAAAAGGGACTGATCCTTAAGAGGTTATTCACTAGTGTTGATTTTTCATTGTAACATTTCATGTGTTGATTCAAGAGTTAAAATAACACTGTAAAGAGTTAAATTAACACTCAGTGTTGTAAAATAACCCCAGCGTTGGTGTTAATAACCAGAGTTCAACCAAACCACACCCATCATTTTCATATTTCCCACCATGCTCTATTGCAGGTAGATTTTTGGAATTCAGTTCAATATCTATGTTTTTGCATGTACATTCATTAATCTTATGCTACTCAAATAGAAATAACAGAAATGTTTCTGAACTATTGCAATCTGTTACTACGACTTAATGCACCCGTTACTGAAATGGTTGTTCTAGTTTAGATGTTTAAGGTAGTCTCATATCTCATTTGTATTGGATTGTCTTAAAAAATGTAATTTTAATGACAACATATTGGTAAAGGTCACAGGACTGAAGATTGCACTCCACACTTAGTCGTGTGTGCTTAGTCCCCTCCTGTACTCCCTGTTCACCCATGACTGTGTGGCCAAACACGACTCCAACACATCATCAAGTTTGCTGATGACACAACGGTGGTAGGCCTGATCACCGGCGACGATGAGACAGCCTATAGAGAGAAGATCAGTGACCTGGCAGTGTGGTGCCGGAATAACAACCTCTCCCTCAACGGCTGTAAGACCAAGGAGCTGATCTAGGACTACAAGAAACAGGTGGGCGAGCACACCCCTATCCACATCGACGGGGCTGTAGTGGAGCTTCAAGTTCCTCAGTGTCCAAATCACTAAGGACTTAAAATGGTCAACACACGTGCACAGTCGTGAAGAAGGCGCAACAGTGCCTCTTCCTCCTCAGGAGGTTGAAAAGGTTTGGCATGGGCCCTCAAATCCTCAAAACATTCTACAGCTGTACCACTGAGAGCATCTTGACTGGCTGCCAATAGCACCACCCTCGATCGCATTGCGCTACAGAGGGTGGTGAGGACAGACAAGTACATCACTGGGGCCGAGCTCTATATCAGGCGTTGTGAAAGGAAGGCCCCAAATCGTTAAAGACTCCAGCCACTGTTCTTTCTGCTTCCGCACGGCAAGCGGTACAGGCTCCTGAACAGCTTCTATCCCCAAGCCATAAGACTGCTAAATAGATAACTATATAGCTAACAAAATGACTACACGGACTATCTCAGTTGACCCTTGTATTTTATTTTGTCTCTATGCACACTCACAGGGCCCTACACTCACACACACTGACACACCAACACACACACATACACTCAATCCATAATTTGCTCACACACACATAATATGTACATACTGTACATTTACACTGACTCTACACACACGCACACCCACTCACATACAATCATCACATAAGCTGCTGCTACTCTGTTTATCATATATCCTGATGCTTAGTCACTTTTCCCCTATACATATCTACCTGTATCACTCCAGTATCCCTGCACATTGTAAATAGGGTACTGGAACTGACTGACCCTTTATATAGTATGCTTACTTTCTCATGTTTTTCTTATTTCTTATTTTTATTTCTTGTGTGTTTTTGTTCTACCTTATGTTATTTTTAGTATTATATTGTTATTGATTACTGCATTGTTGGGTTCAGAGCTTGCAAGAAAGGCATTTCACTGTACTTGTGCATGTGACATTAAAACGTGAAACTTAAAACTTTAAGAAGATACAATGAGCTGAAACAAGCCACCTACGATTCCCTACAAGGGAGCTTCTTGTCCTTGTTGCTAGTTATCTGACTGTTCAGAATCATAACAAAGCACACCTTCCGTCCACATTGATGTGCGTGCATAATTTTTGTGACATTGTTAGCTAACCCATTTACAGTTCTTCAGAGACCCTAAAATGGGTTCCCATATGGCATTGCTCTCAACAACATTATTTGGTACAACTTGCACCTTGATTTTTGTGTAGAGTGAATGCGGTCATGTCAGGTCTATTGACAGGTCTTATCACTGTCACTTCCATGTCAAACTGACACTGTCAAATAAAGTGACACTGTTTATTTGAAGGAATGTATGATTGGTGATGGTGACCCACCTCGTCCTTGTCCTCAACCTGGATGAAGAGGGGCAGGGCGAAGCCCACCTGGGCCAGCTCAGTGATACGCAATCGGTACTCGGAGCTGTTGAACTTGGGGGCATTGTCGTTCTTATCAATCAGCAGGATGGTGAAGGTGGTCATCACCGAGGCATCCGACGGGTTACGGTCATCGTTCAACTCTGTGCCCTAAGGTTGGAATGGAGGGGTAGAAAAGGGGGAGAGGGAGAGAGGTAGGGAAGGAAGGGGTGGGGGGGGGGTATGGAAGGAGGACGGGCAGAAAAGGCAGGCGGATAAGTAGAAGTGCAATAATTAATTTCCAGTGTGAACGAGAGAGCTAGAGAGAAAGATAGAGATACAGTATGTGGTGTTGGAGCTTAAATTGTTCTAGTGGACTGAAAGTGGTCCCAAATAAGCACCCTATTCCCTACATAGTGCACTACTTTTGACCAGAGCCCATAGGGCTCTGTTCAAAAGTAGTACACTATATAAGGTGCCATTTGGGACATTACCAATCTCCTCCAGGTATTTACATCTGTACCTTTATTGGATCAAGCGGAGGGACACAAAGCAATCATAGAAAGCTTCTCTAAGTGGGGGCGCGATGGGGCCCTGACAACAGTATGCTATTTTCCCCACTTCAAATTGTGATTAGCCTACAGGTGTGAACCAACAGAGGGTTCACAAGACCTGACAGAGATCAATGCAAAACAGTACTCAGAAAACTTTTTTTGAAACAAAATCAGTTATATGATGGCGAACATCAGACTTCTCTTTTACTGTTGCTGTTAGCCTAGGCTACTGTTAGCCAAAAGCTAACACTATAGCAACCTGAAAACAACTGCGCTCTGTCTGATGTTGTGGCATTTAGCATCATTCTGATTGGTAAAGCGAGTAGAGTATTATTATTATTATTTCTTTTTGACTATCCGGATTTTCCAAAAAAAATCATGATATTATTTGAATAGTGAAATAATTTCAAATACTAATCTCTAACAAACACATGTTATAAACACAGTTATAAACAAAAAAAACATATTTCAGTTTGTCTGATCCTGAATCTTTTTGTACAGGCCATCTATCTATTTGTGAGTCTAAAGCAGACTACAGGTTCTGGTAGAAAGCAGTCATCAACTAGCCTCGTACAACCACACTGATCTCGTGAGCTTAGATAAATATGTTTAATTAAACATCGCGAGATCAGTTTGGTAGTACGAGGCAAGTCATCAACATTCACTCTGGCAACTGTCCTTTTTCCACAAATCCCTGCACCTGTTCCCCACTCCGGAATTCATAAGAACATCTTCTATTCCTTCATCCTCCCAGGTTGTTCCCAAGGAAGACTAGCTGTTCTCTGTCATAACATGCCTTAGGTTGGGGTGTGAAAATGCACACCTGGAAGATTATACCTCACATCCCAATGCCTTGAATTAAGTATTGATGATGTATTCTATACTGTAGCCGCATCCTCTATTCAAAATGTACGTACTATATGTACAGTTGAAGTCAGAAGTTTACATATACAGTGGGGGAAAAAAGTATTTAGTCAGCCACCAATTGTGCAAGTTCTCCCACTTAAAAAGATGAGAGAGGCCTGTAATTTTCATCATAGGTACACGTCAACTATGACAGACAAATTGAGAATTTTCTTTCCAGAAAATCACATTGTAGGATTTTTTATGGATTTATTTGCAAATTATGGTGGAAAATAAGTATTTGGTCACCTACAAACAAGCAAGATTTCTGGCTCTCACAGACCTGTAACAACTTCTTTAAGAGGCTCCTCTGTCCTCCACTCATTACCTGTATTAATGGCACCTGTTTGAACTTGTTATCAGTATAAAAGACACCTGTCCACAACCTCAAACAGTCACACTCCAAACTCCACTATGGCCAAGACCAAAGAGCTGTCAAAGGACACCAGAAACACAATTGTAGACCTGCACCAGGCTGGGAAGACTGAATCTGCAATAGGTAAGCAGCTTGGTTTGAAGAAATCAACAGTGGGAGCAATTATTAGGAAATGGAAGACATACAAGACCACTGATAATCTCCCTCGATCTGGGGCTCCACGCAAGATCTCACCCCGTGGGGTCAAAATGATCACAAGAACGGTGAGCAAAAATCCCAGAACCACACGGGGGGACCTAGTGAATGACCTGCAGAGAGCTGGGACCAAAGTAACAAAGCCTACCATCAGTAACACACTACGCCGCCAGGGACTCAAATCCTGCAGTGCCAGACGTGTCCCCCTGCTTAAGCCAGTACATGTCCAGGCCCATCTGAAGTTTGCTAGAGTGCATTTGGATGATCCAGAAGAGGATTGGGAGAATGTCATATGGTCAGATGAAACCAAAATAGAACTTTTTGGTAAAAACTCAACTCGTCGTGTTTGGAGGACAAAGAATGCTGAGTTGCATCCAAAGAACACCATACCTACTGTGAAGCATGAGGGTGGAAACATCATGCTTTGGGGCTGTTTTTCTGCAAAGGGACCAGGACGACTGATCCGTGTAAAGGAAAGAATGAATGGGACCATGTATCGAGAGATTTTGAGTGAAAACCTCCTTCCATCAGCAAGGGCATTGAAGATGAAACGTGGCTGGGTCTTTCAGCATGACAATGATCCCAAACACACCGCCCGGGCAACGAAGGAGTGGCTTCGTAAGAAGCATTTCAAGGTCCTGGAGTGGCCTAGCCAGTCTCCAGATCTCAACCCCATAGAAAATCTTTGGAGGGAGTTGAAAGTCCGTGTTGCCCAGCGACAGCCCCAAAACATCACTGCTTCAGAGGAGATCTGCATGGAGGAATGGGCCAAAATACCAGCAACAGTGTGTGAAAACCTTGTGAAGACTTACAGAAAACGTTTGACCTGTGTCATTGCCAACAAAGGGTATATAACAAAGTATTGAGAAACTTTTGTTATTGACCAAATACTTATTTTCCACTATAATTTGCAAATAAATGCAATAAAAATCCTACAATGTGATTTTCTGGAAAAAAAAATCTCATTTTGTCTGTCATAGTTGACGTGTACCTATGATGAAAATTACAGGCCTCTCTCATCTTTTTAAGTGGGAGAACTTGCACAATTGGTGGCTGACTAAATACTTTTTTTCCCCACTGTACCTTAGCCAAATACATTTAAACTCAGTTTTTCACAATTCCTGACATTTAATCCTAGTAAAAATTCCCTGTGGTAGGTCAGAAAGGATCACCACTTTATTTTAAGAATGTGACATGTCAGAGTAATAGTAGAGAGAATTATTTATTTCAGCTTTTATTTCTTTCATCACATTATCAGTGGGTCAGAAGTTTACATACACTCAATTAGTATTTGGTAGCATTGCTTATAAATTGTTTAACTTGGGTCAAACGTTTCGGGTAGCCTTCCACAAGGTTCCCACAATAAGTTGGGTGAATTTTGGCCCATTCCTCCTGACAGAGCTGGTGTAACTGAGTCAGGTTTGTAGGCCTCCTTGCTCGCACATGCTTTTTCTATAGAATTGAGGTCAGGGCTTTGTGATGGCCACTCCAATGCCATGACTATGTTGTCTTTAAGCCATTTTTCCACAACTTTGGAAGTATGCTTGGTGTCATTGTCCATTTGGAAGACCCAATTGCGACCAAGCTTGAACTTCCTGACTGATGTCTTGAGATGTTGCTTCAATATATCCACATAATTGTCCTTCCTCATGATGCCATCTATTTTGTGAAGTGCACCAGTCCCTCCTGAAGCAAAGCACCCCCTCAGCATGATGCTGCCACCCCGGTGCTTCATGGTTGGGATGGTGTTGTCCGGCTAGCAAGCTAACACCTTTTTCCTCCAAACATAACAATGGTCATTATGGCCAAACAGTTCTATTTTTGTTTCATCAGACCAGAGGACATTTCTCCAAAAAGTACGATCTTTCTCCCCATGTGCAGTTGCAAACCATAGTCTGGCTTTTTTATGGCGGTTTTGGAGCAGTGGCTTCTTCCTTGCTGAGCGACCTTTCAGGTTATGTCGATATAGGACTCGTTTTACTATGGATATAGATACTTTTGTACCTGTTTCCTCCAGCATCTTCACAAAGTCCTTGCTGTTGTTTTGGGATTGATATGCACTTTTCGCACCAAAGTATGTTCATCTCTAGGAGACAGAACACGTCTCCTTCCTGAGCGGTATGACGGCTGCGTGGTCCCATGGTGTTTATTCTTGCATACTATTGTTTGTACAGATGAATGTGGTACCTTCAGGCGTTTGGAAATTGCTCCCAAGGATGAACCAGACTTGTGGAAGTCTACAGTTTTTTTTTTCTGAGGTCTTGGCTGATTTCTTTTGATTTTCCCATGATGTCAAGCAAAGAGACACTGCGTTTGAAGGTAGGCCTTGAAATACATCCACAGGTACATCTCCAATTGACTCAAATTATGTAAATTAGCCTATCAGAAGCTTCTAAAGCCATGACATCATTTACTGGAATTTTCCAAGCTTGTTTAACGGCACAGTCAACTTAGTGTATGTAAACTTCTGACCCACTGGAATTGTGATAGAGTGAATTATAAGTGAAATAATTTGTCTGTAAACAATTGTTGGAAAAATTACTTGTGTCATGCACAAAGTAGATGTCCTAACCGACTTTCCAAAACTATAGTTTGTTAACAAGAAATGTGTGGATTGGTTGAAAAACTAGTTTTAATTACTCCAACCTAAGTGTATGTAAACTTCCGACTTCAACTGTAACTGTGAGGATTTACAACTAAATAAAATGTAGAGGTGGTGGTGTAGCTATATATGTTCAGTTTAGGTCTCTCATTAATCCCAGGCCTAAACACAAACACGACAGACAGAGACAGACAGACCTGGACAGTTAGAGTGAATCCGGATGAGTAGAGGGGGTTCTCTCTGTCCAGTTGTCCATTCACCGTCAAAGAGCCACTGATGTAGGCCAGAGCAAAGATACTGTTGGTGTTGCCTGGAGGAATGAGAGGAGAGGCGGAAAGAGGGAAAGGATAGGGGGAGACAGGAGGGGAGAGTGAGGGAGAGAGGTGAGAAGATAGGAAAGGGGGGAGAGAGAGAAGGAGATAAAAGTAGAGGGTGAGACAGAGGAGGGAATTGATGGGAGAGAGAGGAGAGGGAGAGAGAGAGTCAGTGATCCTCATCAGGTAAATTATTAAACATGCCTATTGGGTAGAGGTATCCATAGCACTAGTCAAGTGGAAGTGGTCTATGAAGTGTGTGTGTGTGTGTGTGTGTGTGTGTGTGTGTGTGTGTGTGTGTGTGAGTCATGTGTGTTTGTGTCTGTGTATGAAGTATGTGTGTGTGTGTGACGGAGTGTCTTATATAATACAGTGTCTGGTCAATGCTATAGCACTATCTCTCTACCAGTCCAGGGCTCCCCTCTGACCTCTGTCCACCTGCATCTCTTTATCTAATTTGTCATTCTGCTCTCTGCCCTTCACCTCTGCTTTCTCCATCAGCCTCTTAATTTCTTCCATGGTCCTGTGTGGGTCAGTTGGTACAGCATGGCGCTTAAAACACTATGGTTGTGGGTTTGATTCCATATGGAAATGTATGCATGCACTACTGTAAGTCGCTTTGGCTTAAAGCATCTGCTAAATGGTCAAAAGTTGTACACTATGTAGGGAATAGGGTGCTTATTTGGGACTCATTCATTGTGTGCTGAACACTTTCAATCCGCTAGAACAATTTAAGCTCCAATACCACATACTGTATCTCTATCTTTGTCACGATCGTCGTTAAGAGAGGAGGACCAAGGCGCAGCGTTGCAGGCAAACATACTCTTTATTAGAGACACGATCAAAAACAACAAAACGATAACGTGACAGTTCACGGTCTAACACAAACAGACTAGAAACAAGATCCCACAACATTTGTGGGCAAATAGCCTCTATAAATATGGCTCCCAATCAGAGACAACCAGCCACAGCTGACACTCGTTGCCTCTGATTGGGAACCACTCTGGCCAACACAGAAATACAACCTATAGAATATCCACACCCTGGCTCAACATATAGAGTCCCAGAGCCAGGGTGTGACAATCTTTCTCTCTAGCTCTCTTGTTCACACTGGAAATTAATTATTGCACTTCTACTTATCAGCCTGCCTTCTCTGCCCATACTCCTTCCATAGTACCCCATCTCTTTCTCCCCCCCCCCTCCTTTTTCATACTAATTAGCAAACCAAAATTGGTTCTGTGAATGTTCTCATAACACAAAAACTGTCCAGTCGTGCTGATGATTATAGAATGATTGTATAAAACATTTGCCTGATGTTGCCAGAATGTTCCTAGAACACATTTAATCTGTTCTTTAAAGGTTCCCAGAATGTTTCAGTAGGCTGTGGGAACAGTTTGGTGAGAACATTGTGGGGACATCACAAAATATATATTCCCAAAACACAAAAACTGTCCAGTTGTGCAGATGATTCTACAATGTTTATTTTACGGTGCACAAAACATTCACCTGATGTTACAACAACGTTCCCAGACAGGTCCTGGCCATTCTGCCACCCTAGGCGAGACCAGAAATTGCCGCCCCTACAATAGTCCCGGTAAGCAAAATGACATTGAAAAGACGTCTAAAACAGGTATTTTTCCAGACGTTGAAGTTAGGTTCAATGTAGGTTCTGAATGAAAGGTAAAAATACGTATTTTCCAGACATTGAAATCAGGTTCATTTTCGGTTCTGAATAAAAGTTGAAAATATGTCATTTATAGATATCTATGTTTGGGCCAAGTCAAGGCTGGTCCAGACCTGACAAAATCTGAAACAAACATAGACATCTATGATTGGTTCAGATTTGGTCGGGACCGGACCAAAAAACAACGTCAGTGGAAATCAAGGCTGGTCCGGACATGACCAAAAAAAGACGTCCAAAAGGTGTCAGCGTCGGTCCGTGCTTACTGAGGACTTACTGAGGACTGGAGTTGCCCATCCCTGGCCTACAGTGTCGCCTGAAATGTTTAAAAAAACTTCCAAAAGACGTCGATGTTGGTCCATGCTTACTGGGGTGTAGCCTACCATGTCGGCCCACAATGGAATTTAATGAATGCCCATCCATTTGTAAAACAGGCCATTACATTGGCTTTATTAGTCCTGATTCCTGTGACTAATCAATTGAGCTATTTAAGCTCTGAACATCAGCTACTCAAATGTATCAGTTAGAGTAATCCTGAGCCTATTTGCAATGTGTTTACACAGCGGCAAATGCAGAAGTATTTTCATTTTTGCTATGATCAGCTCTTAAAAAATGCATGAATACAAACTTCAAACCACTGACCATGATAATTTAGCCCACGGGATGAAACTCCTGGACAGCAGTTGTGAGTAGCCTGATTGTCCATTCCATATTGTCCATTTTACTTTGACCCGTCCCGTTTTTAGGATATGTTGTATGTTTGTTAACATGTCAGCAGATATTTTTTTTTTGATTGGGCGCCATTTAGGTTAGGCTATTTGATCGGAGAAACCTGCATGATGTAAAACATTTCTGTCTAATTACATTGTCATACATTTTTATCTCCAGCCTGTAGGCTACAGAAAAGGCCACATACTCTTTCTACATATGCTATTTCTGCTACATGTTTTATGCTAGATTATTTTTTTGACAGAATGTTGGTGGAGCGCTGAAGCGATGCGTCTCTCCAACAGCACCCTGGAGAGGCGCACTGGGAATGGACAAGATATATTTTGCATCCCTGCCTCTGACAAAGTGGGCACTGCTTATCATAGGGCGGCATCAGCGCTCACCTACAAAGCCCATATGCCACTGGTTGAGAGAAATGTGATTCTTTTTGGCCAGAATTATGTGAGGTTTTGTGTTGTTGGAGGAGCGTCTTGGTCAGTATAGCTCAGAAAATGCCTCCCTCGTCAATCTGCCGCCATAGACGGCGGCATAATCCTGCCTAATGAGAGGTCCCCAGAACACATTTTGTCTGTTCTTTAAAGGTTCCCAGAATGTTTCATTCGATTGTGGGGACATTGTGGGGATATGACAAGGTTCCCAAAACACTAAAACTGTCCAGTTTTGCTGACATTTGTATCAGGGTGTATTGATGTTCCAAGAATGTTGACATAACAGCCTTTCTGAGTTACTTAAAGGTTCCCTTAACATTTAATTAGGTTGTGGGAACAGTGTGGGTACATTACAAGAGATAGGTTCCCAAAAAACAAAAAATGTTCATTTGTGATGACATTTTTGGAATTAATGATACCCATTGATTCTTCAAGAATATAACGTATACAGTGCATTCGGAAGGTATTCAGACCCTTTGACTTTTTCCCCATTTTGTTACCTTACAGCCTTATTCTAAAATGTATTAAATTGTTTGTTTCCCTCATCAATCTACACACAATACCCCATAATGAAAAAGGAAAAACAGGTTTTTAGAAATGTTGGCAAATTTATTAAATATAAAAAAAACTGCAATATCACATTTACAGAAGTATTCAGACCCTTTACTCAGTACTTTGTTGAAGCACCATTGGCTTGGGTATGATGCTACAAGCTTGGCACACCTGTATTTGGGGAGTTTCTCCCATTCTTCTCTGCAGATCCTCTCAAGCTCTGTCAGGTTGGATGGGGAGCGTCGCTGCACAGCTATTTTCAGGTCGCTGCAGAAATGTTAGATCGGGTTCAAGTCTGGGCTCTGGCTGGGCCACTCAAGGACATTCAGAGACTTGTCCCGAAGCCACTTCTGCGTTGTCTTGGTTGTGTCCTTAGGGTCATTATCCTGTTGGAAGGTGAACCATGGCCCCAGTCTGAGGTCCTGAGCGTTCTGGAGCAGGTTTTCATCAAGGATCTCCCTGTACTTTGCTCCGTTCATCTTTCCCTCGATCCTGACTCGTCTCCCAGTCCCTGCCGCTGAAAAACATCCCCACAGCATGATGCTGCCACCACCATGCTCCACCGTAGGGATGGTGCCAGGTTTCCTCAAGATGTGACGCTTGACATTCAGGCCAAAGAGTTCAATCTTGGTTTCATCAGACCAGAGAATCTTGTTTCTCATAATAATATAATATGCCATTTAGCAGACGCTTTTATCCAAAGCGACTTACAGTCATGCGTGCATACATTTTTGTGTATGGGTGGTCCCGGGGATCGAACCCACTACCTTGGAGTTACAAGCGCCGTGCTCTACCAGCTGAGCTACAGAGGACCACCCATGGTCTGAGAGTCCTTTAGGTGCCTTTTGCCCAAGCGGGCTGTTATGTGCCTTTTACTGAGTAGTGGCTTCCGTCTGGCCACTCTACCATAAAGGCCTGATTGGTGGAGTGCTTTCATAAGCTAAAATAAAAGATCCCAGAAGTTTTCCATACGGACAAAAAGTGTATTTCTCTAAAATGTTGTGCACAAATTTGTTTACTGTCACGATCGTCGGATATAGAGGACCAAGGCGCAGCGTGGAAGGTGAACATACTTATTTATTAAATGATACACGAACAAAACAACAAATCGATACGTGACGTCCACAGGTGCAAAACACAAACCAACACGGAACAAGATCCCACAAACACTGTGGGAAAACCACCTGACTAAATATGGTTCCCAATCAGAGACAACCAGCAACAGCTGATACTCGTTGCCTCTGATTGAGAACCACTCTGGCCAACATAGATATACAAAACTAGACTAGACACAACGAGCACAAAACATAAACTCTACACACCCTGGCTCAACTTAAAAGAGTCCCTAGAGCCAGGGCGTGACAGTACCCCCCCCTAAAGGCGCGGACTGCGACCGCGCCTAAACATCACCGAACAGGGGAGGGCTGGGTGGGCATTCCTCCTCGGAGGCGGTTCCGGCTCCGGGCTTGACCACCACCCTCTACTAACCCCCCCGTAGTGCCCCTGGTCTGGTCTAGCCCCACTGGCTGGAGCTGGACTGGACTTCGGTGGAGCGGATTGCTCAGGCTCCGGTGTGGAGCAGCTGACCTGACCAGGCACCGGTGAAACGGGCACGGGCTGGTGATGCGCACCACAGGTTTGGTGCGGGGAGCAGGAACAGGCCGGAACAGGCTGGCGACGCGCACCATTGGCTTGGTGCGGGGAGCAGGAACAGGCCGGGCCGGGCTGGCGACGCGCACCACTAGCTTGGTGCGGGGAGCAGGAACAGGCCGGACCGGGCTGGCGATGCGCACCACAGGTTTGGTGCGGGGAGCAGGAACGGGCCGGGCCGGGCTGGCGACGCGCACCATTGGCTTGGTGCGGGGAGCAGGAACAGGCCGGGCCGGGCTGGCGACGCGCACCACTAGCTTGGTGCGGGGAGCAGGAACAGGCCGGACCGGGCTGGCGATGCGCACCACAGGTTTGGTGCGGGGAGCAGGAACGGGCCGGGCCGGGCTGGCGACGCGCACCATTGGCTTGGTGCGGGGAGCAGGAACAGGCCGGGCCGGGCTGGCGACGCGCACCATAGGCTTGGTGCGAGGGGTGGAACAGGCCGGGCCGGGCTGGCAACGCGCACCATAGGCTAGGCGCGATGGACAGGAACAGGCCGGACCGTACTGGGAACACACACCACTGGCCTTACACTGGGATCAGGAACGGGCCGGACCGGACTGGCAACACACTTCAGTACCTCTCGCCGTGCCTCTACATTTTCCTTCCCTCTATACACCAATGGCTCCCGTAACCCGGTGGCATTTTACTGGCTGACTTTCACTTTTATTTGAGTAACTTTCTATTAAGGTATCTTAACTTTTACTCAAGTATGACAATTGGGTACTTTTTCCACCACTGATTAAGCTGATTAAACATCATGATCATTACACAGGTGCACCTTGTGCTGGGGACAATACAAATGTGCAGTTTTGTCAAACAACACAATGCCACAGATGTCTGAAGTTTTGAGGGAGCGTGCAATTGGCATGCTGACTGCAAGAATGTTATTTTCTCTACCATAAGCTGCCTCCAATGTCGTTTTACAGAATTTGGCAGTACATCCAACCGGCCTCACAACCGCAGACCACATGTAACCACGCCATCCCAGGAGATCCACATCCAGCTTCTTCACCTGCAGGATCATCTGAGACCAGCCACCCGGACAGCTGATGAAACTGAGGAGTATTTCTGTCTGTAATAAAGCCCTTTTGTGGGGAAAAACTAATTCTGATTGGCTGGGCCTGGCTCCCCAGTGGGTGGGCCCATAGCTGCACAGTCATGTGAAATCCATAGATTAGGGCCTAATGAATTTATTTCAATTGACTGATTTCCTTATATGAACTGTAACTCAGTAAGATCGTTGAAATTGTTGAATGTTGCACTCAGTATATTTACAGCATGCAGATTTGTAGCTCCTTAAATCATAAGAACGCAGATACATAGAATACATCCCCATTATGTTTATCTCCAGATTGAATGGCAACTCATATTGTAGGCCAACTACAAGGTGATATTGACACAGCATTTTAATTTCATTCATAGAACATTTGAACAGTATTTAATCATACAAACACAACCATATTTTTTACACTTCATTTGTGGAGTTTGAACCTGCCATGTTTGGCTCCTAAGCCAGGTCTTTTATCCTCTGAGCCACCTGGGAAGCTCTCGTACATCATCTTTTTTCAGTAAATAGCCATGGCAGTATGGTCAATCAGGAATTCCATGCTTCCTTTTTTGCCTTCTTAGACATAATTAACCCAGGGAAATACTAGTAACTGGGTTATTCACTATCACTTCAACCATCCTCTTTATATGCTTCTGGGCCCATATTTACAAGGTATCCATGACTATGAGTGCTGATCTAGGATCACTTTTGCTTTTCAGATCATGAACATTTATAATCATCCACACAACTGGACATTTTTTTTGTGTTTTGGGAAACATATTTTGTGATGTCCCCACAATGTTCCCACCAGACTGTTCCCATAACCTAATGAAAAATTCTGGGAACCTTTAAAGTACAAGACAAAATGTGTTCTGGGAACATTCTTGCAACATCAGGTTAATGTTTTATACAAACATTGTATAATCATCAGCACGACTGGACATTTTTTGTGTTATAAGAACATTTGCCACAACCTAATGAATGGTTCTTTGTGTTATTACGTTACCTGGAAACCTAATGAGAATTTTGGGGAATGTTCTGTGGTGGTTGTTACAGATATTGTGCACAACATTTTAGTAAATGTTAGTACAACATTCCAACGATATTTCAATAAAAATGTTTTTTGATGAAAAAATGAATTGTTATCAAAAACATTTTTGTAAATTATCAGCCCTAATGTTAGATAAAACCCTAACTAAAACTTAATGGGAATCTTAGCTAATGTTCTGGGAATGTTCCCGGTTTGCTGGGTATTCTATCCGCTTTCTTTTTTGTCTTTTTTTACTATCTTGGTTGTTCTCCACAATAATATGTGTTGTGTTTAATGTTTTTACACCATTATAGTCCATGTAGGAATTTCTGTTACATGTTTTTACACCATTATAGTCCATGTAGGAATTCCTGTGAGTGCTTCAGTAAAGGTTAAGCTCACATCCATTGTTTTCCATATCAATAACACAGGTTAAAACAAGTTAAAACCCCTCTTGACATCTTTACAAATTATCTCTCTCTCCTTCTGTCTCTCTCTCCCTCCATCTTTCTCTATATTTCACACCCTTTCTCCCCCCCCTCTCTCTCTCTCTCTCCCTCTCTATTCCTCCTCACTCTCCCTGTCCCCCTCTCACCATCCCCTCTCTCTCCCTCCCCCTCTCCTCCCCTCTCTCATCCCTTCTCTCCGCTATTCTCCTCGCTCTCCTCCCCCCTCTCATGTCTCTCTTCTCTCCTCTCCCCCATCTCTCCCCTCTCACCCCCTCCCTCACCCGCTCCCTGGCCTCTCACCCACCCCCCTCCTCGTCTCCTCTCCTCCCTTCTTCCCCCTCACACCCCTTCATCCCGTCCCCTCATTCCCGTGTCCCTCACCCACCCTCTCACCCTCTTCCTGTCCTCTCAATCAACCCTTACCCCTATGCCTCTCCCCTCTTCACCCCCTCAGCCCAGTAATCTCATCAGAGGTGTTCTCCATTGTTATTCTAAATTGGACATGACAAATAACTTCTGCGCCTGGGTTTAATGGCACTGTGCATGCCGAGTGGCACTCAGATGCAATTGAGATTCCGAGTGTCGGCAACACGTGTTGTATGTAGGCGAGAGAGTCTCTCTGCAATTGCGAGATAGCGGGTAGTCATACATTTGAATGCTATCGCTGCGATCTGGTCAATGGAGAGCAAACAATGGGCTGGACTCCTGGATGGGATAGGAGTACTGGGGAGTGGAGTACAGCTATAGTATGCTGAGCTAATTCAATTATATCCTGCTGATACTGACTAGTACAACATGGATGTGGATGTTTCTCACCTGTAACTCTATGGCATTAGTGCATGTCTGTCGGTTAGTGAGTAAACCATGTGTAACTACAGTAAATGGTGCAATATATGAGTGAAATTGGTGGAATCCCTCCGCTACACTCTTCTACCTAGAACTATAAAGGGATAACCCTGTAGAAGAACCCTGTAGAATAACTCTTATGGTTCCACGTATAACCTTTTTTTTCTAATACTGGTATTAAACATGATTATGAGTCAAGGGAACACCCTCCTACTTAGTTAGCATGACTGACAGCTGACAGAGCCAATGACATATTGACACACTCCAGCACCACTCCACTCTCTATTCTCTGTACCGTACACTACACACTCAAAACCAATGGTTAAATATAGTGCTAAATATGGGTTATTTGGCTTGTAACCTTTTTTGGTGCTATATATAACTTTTTTTAAGGTTCTTTAAAGAACCATGCTCATAAGGTTCTAAATGGAACCTGTATGGTGCTATAAAGATCATTTTCCTAAGGTTCTATAAAGAATCATTCAAAAAAGGTTCTATATAGCACAAAAAAAAAGGGTTCCGCTATGGTTACAAACCTTTTTGGGGCTATATAGAACCCTTTTTTATATTCTTTATAGAACCTTTATGGAGAATCTCAAACGTTCTTTGTAGCTCCTTTTGAAGAACCATACAGTTCAATTTTTTTCTGGTTAGGCAGATTATTGTTAATATTCCATAGGTGTTATTATTGTGTTAATTGACAAGTTGAATCAGGTGTGCTAGCTCTGGAACAGCTGGGGGTCCCTGGGGAGAGAATTGGTTTCCTCAAGGGTTCTTTGGGAAGGGTGATGGTTCTATGTGGAACCATAGTGACTCAAAGAACCCTTTGAGCTCTTCAATGGTTCTTTACAGTTCACAAAAGGGTTCTTTGCTCTTTTAGTGATCATTAAAATGTAGAGGAGGCAGCCATTTTTAAGTAATTAGGCTTAGCGTAGTTGCCAAATCTTTTTCCGCTGAAAACCGTATGTGGGAACCGCGCTCAGGCTTCAATGGACTGACCAGAATGCCAATCTCCTTCAATAGCTGCTCCCTGCCTGCACGGGCACTCACCTGGCTGAGCAACCAATGGTAAGGAGGGACACACACACACACACACACACACACACTCAGACACACACACTCAGGAAAACACACACACAGACAGACAAACACATATGCGTGCATGCACGCACACATGCACGCAGGTGCACACCCACACACACACACACACGCACACATATAGAGAAAAACACATGCACGCCCTCACACACAGACGAACACATGCGCGTGGACACACAAACTTACAGACACACGCAAATACGCACACACACGCACACACACACACAAATTAGCTGTCATGGTGTGTGGCCCTATCAGCTCTCACAGTCTCACGTCAGAATTAGACATTCATCCATGTTTCTCAAACGTCAAATTTCGAAGTTATTCCAAAAGTCAAATTTCAAAGTGTTTTAGGTTTAAGTTTAGGCATTAACTCTGCATTTTTAAGGTTAGGGTTAAGTTCAGGCATTAACTACAAATTATTAAGGTAAGTAATTAACTCCAAATGGTTAAGGTAAGGGTTAAGGTTTGGGATAGGCTTAAAACAAAAATCTCAAAAACAACTTTCTATCGCTGAATTTGAACTTGCAACCTTTGGAATCAGAGGCAGATGCTTATGCCTATCTGCCATACCCGTCCACAACGCCCTAGCACAGTGTTCACCAACCTTTTCTGAGTCAACATCACTTTCGCAGTCAAAGAGCAAGCCAAGATCTACCGCTACAACCAGAGCCTTACACCGACTCAGGACACCCAAAAGGCTAGAGTCCAACAGAGATAAATGTCGAAGGAAGACATTCTACACGTAAATACATTCATGATTTCTTACCCCAAACGGGCGGTGGTTCGTGAGCAAAGTATTATGATTACTTTGACGGTAGTTTCCAAATATATCAACGATAAGTTTGACTCTCTTTGTCTCTCTCTCTCTCCCTCTCCCTATCTACCCCTCCCTCTTTTGGTAACCAAGCAGTCATGTTGTTGTTAGTCCACTAGGGACTTTTTCTCATGTATTAAGTGTGTATGCTATTCTGAGTTATTATTTAGTTAGCTAGTAAATAAATAATTAAGCCAATCTGTGTAGTGCTGAATCATAAATAAAGCTGTGGTTCTTGTGGATCCAAGAAGTCTGCGACCGTTCAGAATGGGACTGATAAGAGGTAATCATTCATACGTTGACTGTTTTATACATATTGATAGGTAAAGACCTTTATAGTTTAATTCGGGAGATGGTAACTCTTTAAACAACTTATTCCGTGGTGCCCCAAATCCTAATTAGTTAATTGTTACATGATTAATTTAATCGAGTAACAATTAAACATAGTTAATTGATTCGATAAATAACAGTCATCATATTAATGAAAGTCACGTCACAACAATACATTGAAATAATTTGCACATTAGCTTTTTTCTTTAACTGGACTGATGCTACCTGCATCTGATGGGCATGGTGCTTTCACGACAACTGGGAACTTGGAAAAACGAGGTCAAATCATGACGTCAGTGATCTTCAGGTCGGAAAGTCGGAGCTCTAGAAAGATGCCAGAGTTTCCGACTTGGAATTCTGAGTTGGATGACCGTTAAAAACTATTTTTCTCAGTCAAATCTCTTTTTTCTTTTTTCTTCCCAGTGGTCTTGAACGCACTGAAGCCGGAAGTCAAAGATTTCCAAGTTCCCAGTTATTTTGAACACGGCATTAGTCTCAGCGGCGGGAGGGAGGGAGGGAGCAGCAGAGGGCCTGCCTCGGGTTACCAACATATTCAAATAATAATTTACATATTTTCATTAAAAACTTTATTTTGATTAATTTATTCATACTATTTCATCCTTACACAAATCTATGGTTGCTACCCAAGCCTGCTGGTCATTCGTTCTATTGGTTCAGTTGCCAGAGACGCGACCCAGTCGTTCAGTCTTTTTGTTCTGTATCAGTCATTCATTCTAAATGTTCCATTGCCATACTGGCCAACTACGGCTAACGTACAGTCACGTCAAACAGTGCAGCCAGAATAATAGCAAAGTAGCTGCATTTGCATTTGTTTAAGCTGTTTTCTGGTGACATTTATTTGGATACATCCAAAACAATGAGCTAATGACGCGCAATTTCACCTGGCGTAGAAAATGTGCTCTTTCGTCAGGACACTTGTTCAGAGGAGCTAGCCAACAACACAGCTAACACAATCACTTCAAACTGAAGCTGGAAAGACAGCAAACTAGCTGCACTTTCGTTTAGTTTTACCTGTTTTCTATTGATAGTTATTTGTATATACCCATAAAAATGATGCTGATTCATGATTTCGACTGGCTGAGAAAAGCTGCCTGCCTGTCTCTCTCATCCCCGACTCCCAAGACGTTCATTACTATGGGACATCTGGAGATTGAATTTGGCCAGCGCTAGGACTGGTTTATCACCATATGCAGAGCAGGCAGTTCTGTGACCCAGAGCAGATCAGCTAATGCAGTAACTCAGCACCCACAGGACAGATGCTCAGACCACCATTCTACCCCCTGTGTGTGTGTGTGTGTGTGAGAGAGAGAGAGGGAGAGAATCAGAGAGAGAGAGAGAGAGAGAGAGAGAGAGAGAGAGAGAGAGAGAGAGAGAGAGAGAGAGAGAGAGAGAGAGAGAGAGAGAGAGAGAGAGAGAGAGAGAGAGAGAGAGAGATTGTTCAGACAAAAAGAGTGCTCCTCTTCTCCCATTTGCGACGACATAGAGATTGGACATCTGGAGGGGGAAGAGGCAGTGTCACGCAGGCAATAAGGCAGGCACACACACAGATGCAGGCAGGCAGGCACATATACACACACAAATGTAGACAGGCACGTATGCAGGCGGAAAGACACACACACACACATACACACCGCTCATTCACAAGCACACAGACACACACAGACATAGACATACATCCCCCTAAAAACATGTTCACACACACCTGTATTCCAACTCCCAATTACACAGTGTGTGTGTGTGTGTGTGTGTGTGTGTGTGTGTGTGTGTGTGTGTGTGTGTGTGTGTGTGTGTGTGTGTGTGTGTGTGTGTGTGTGTGTGTGTGTGTGTGTGTGTGTGTGTGTGTGTGTCAATGTGTGTCAGAGTGTGTGGACTGTGGAGCTAACTTACAGGGGTTGATACTATGATGTGAGAAATGGGAGGATTGCCAAAGCTCTCATATTACCAACTGTAGTGGACTGGAAAATGAGAAACACATGCAGTGTTTCTGAAGAAGCATGCCACACACACACACACACACACACCTATATACACACACACAGACACGCATGTGCACACACACGCACGTGTGCACACACACACACACAAACACACACACACACAGTTGTTGGAATACACCAGTGATCTTGTTGCCAACTCCCAATACCATAGCCTTGGTTGGATCTCGTTACAGTTTTTTTTTATCGCTTTGGTACTATTTTCACAAGTATGTGGTCAAATTTCACAACTCTTAAACACTCAAAACAGATAATCAAAAAGGCTGTTTTTTCAAAACTTTAAGCACATTTTCAATTGACTAATAAGTACAACACACAAAATCACACAGTAACTTTTCCCCCAAACCTAATCAGTGTTTCATCTAGAAATACCTTTCATATAAAATAATTGCCTTTCAAAATGCAATGCTCACAATACTTTTCACATGATTCTCTTCTCATTTGTTTAAATACATTTGACCATCACTTAATCCAACTTTGCTTAATGGTTAATCACTTAACCATTTGGTAAACATATAGATTTTAAACTGGTTTGTCTACTATATATGGATTTTGAGCGCTACAGAAATAAAATGTGTGTTTGTAAATTGGTTCGTAAATTGGTCACCATATAAAAGGGGGTATGTGAACACTTGCAATTTCTTTCAACTTGGAGCAGGATAGACAGCAAGGGAGAGGAAGAAATCAAAGAGCTCGTGGACAAGGGGCCCGTCAGAGAGGTGGGTATGGGCCCCATCATAGAAGTCAAAGAGGTGGGCATGGGCCCCGTCAAAGAGGTCAAAGAGATGTGCATGGGCCCCCCGTCAAAGAGGTGGACATCAGAGAGAGGGAGGCAGACGGCAGGGAACTGTTGTGTCTAATGAAGTTCGGCCCATCGTCGTTGACCATGTGGCAAACAGAGGCCTTACCATGGCAGAGCTGCCAGATTAGTTCACCCAATCTGAATAGATCAACTGTCAATTCGATCATGAGAACATTTCGCCAAGAAAACCCATAAGTCTAAAGGACATGCACTATGCTTTACCATTACATTTACAGTAAATTACATGTTGTAATGCATGTAAATTCACAAAACATGTTACAGTATTCTTACAATATGATCTATTGACAGTATACTCTGTTCAACTCTCAGAATTGACAGAAGACCCCATGGTGGTGGCCGTAGCTGTGTGCTGACCGACCAGCAGGAGTGGGCAGTGGTGGAAATGGTGAGGGCCAGGAATGACACATGGCTGTTTGAAATAAAGCAGGCCATTGAGGAGAATGATGACACCTTTGCCAATGTGGTATCCGTCAGCCTACCAACAATAACCCGCCTTTTGAAGAGGCACCATGTATCTATGAAACACATTTACCTGGTGCCTTTGAAGAGAAACAACGACCGGGTGAAACAACTGCAGGCTGAGTATGTTCAGGTACAGCACTATATACTGTATTACTGCTACTATTTGATGCACATGCTACTTCACAATATCATATTGGAACTATACTGTAAAAATAACTAACCTAAATATATTTTTAGAGTGTGATGGTGCTTGATGCTGCTGTGAACCATCATAAGTATATCTTTGTTGATGAAGCGGGCTTCAACCTGGCCAAAATGTTGGCGCCGTGGGCATAACCTCATCGGCCAATGGGCGACCGTTCAAGTGCCTAGACAATGTGGGGGAAACCTATCCATGTGTGCAGCTACAGTTGAAGTCAGAAGTTTACATACACTTAGGTTGGAGTCATTAAAACTAGTTTTTCAACCACTCCACATATTTCATGTTAACAAACTATAGTTTTGGCAAGTCGGTTAGGACATCTACTTTGTGCATGACACAAGTAATTTTTCCAACAATTGTTTCACTTATAATTCACTGTATCACAATTCCAGTGGGTCAGAAGTTTTCGTACACTAAGTTGACTGTGCCTTTAAACAGCTTGGAAAATTCCAGAAAATTATGTCATGCTTTAGAAGCTTCTGATAGGCTAATTGACATCATTTGAGTCAATTGGAGGTGTACCTGTGGATGTATTTCAAGGTCTACCTTCAAACTCAGTGCCTCTTTGCTTGACATCATGGGAAAATCAAAAGAAATCAGCCAAGACCTCAGAAAAACAATTGTAGACCTCCACAAGTCTGGTTCATCCTTGGGAGCAATTTCCAAATGCCTGAAGGTACCACGTTCATCTGTACAAACAATAGTATGCAAGTATAAACACAATGGGACCACGCAGTAGTCATACCACTAAGGACAGAGACACGTTCTGTCTCCTAGACATACTTCGGTGTGAAAAGTGCAAATCAATCCCAGAACAACAGCAAAGGACCTTGTGAAGATGCTGGAGGAAACAGGTACAAAAGTATCTATATCCATAGTAAAACGAGTCCTATATCGACATAACCTGAAAGGCTGCTCAGCAAGGAAGAAGCCACTGCTCCAAAACCGCCATAAAAAAGCCAGACTACGGTTTGCAACTGCACATGGGGACAAAGATCGTACTTTTTGGACAAATGTCCCCTCGTCTGATAAAACTAAAATTACCATCGTTATGTTTGGAGGAAAAAGGGGTTGGCTTGCAAGCTGAAGAACACCATCCCAACTGTGAAGCATGGGGGTGGCAGCATCATGCTGTGGGGGTGCTTTGCTGCAGGAGGGACTGATGCACTTCACAAAATAAATGGCATCATGAGGAAGGAACATTATGTGGATATATTGAAGCAACATCTAAAGACATCAGTCAGGAAGTTAAAGCTTGGTTGCAAATGGGTCTTCCAAATGGACAATGCCACCAAGCATACTTCCAAAGCGTACAACAAAGTCAAGGTATTGGAGTGGACATCACAAAGCCCTGACCTCAATCCTATAGAAAATGTGTGGGCAGAACTGAAAAAGCGTGTGTGAGCAAGGAGGCCTACAAACCTGACTCAGTTACACCAGCTCTGTCAGGAGGAATGGGCCAAAATTCACCCAACTTATTGTGGGAAGCTTGTGGAAGGCTACCCGAAACATTTGACCCAAGTTAAACCATTTAAAGGCAATGCTACCAAATACTAATTGAGTGTATGTAAACTTCTGACCCACTGTGAATGTGATGAAAGAAATAAAAGCTGAAATAAATCATCCTCTCTACTATTATTCTGACATTTCACATTCTTAAAATAAAGTGGTGATCCTAACTGTGTCACGGACAGAAGAGGACCCAAGAGCGCAAGTTCAAATTCAGAGTTCTTTATTGAAGGTTTCAGGCGGGAAGAGGAGTGCCAGGGGTGTCAGGGGTTCCAGGGGTGCTTGGGGCTCTGGGGTTTTTCAGGGTCCTGTGGGTACCTGTGCTCCGGGGGTCACCAAATGTCCGGGGGTGTCCAGTCCAAGTGCTTAGTGTGTGTGTTCCCCAGTGATGGAGCGGCGTATCGGGCTGAGGGTGGTGAAGCGTCTGGGCACGCTCATCTGGTGGTCGGAGACCTGGGGGAACACACACACAACAGCAAAATGAATGGCAGGCAGAAGTACAGATCAGGGCTGGGCAAATCTCGTGGTGAGAGACAGAAGGCAGAATCGAGTTACCGGAGGGGCTGAAGATCGGAGAGTAGTCGAGGTCCAGAAGGCAGGTCGGGATAGACGGGGCAGTAGAACAAGGAGGCAGTCAAGAAAGGATCGGTATCACAAACAGGAGTCAGAGCGCAGACAGGCAGGTTACTGGTCCGGGTTTGAAGACGATCTGACAGGGCTTGGCTGAAAAACAGGGCTTGATATACTGGGAGAGGTTAGTGGGGAAATGCAGTTCAGCTGGCAGAGTAATTAGAACAGAGTGAGGCAAGGTGAGGATGGTGAGTGGGAAATGCAGTGCAGCTGGCCAGGTAACAAGAGCAGAGCAGGGCGGAGCCAGGTGGAGCTCGTTAGGCAGAGTAGGGAGAGAGTGAGCAGAGTGGCAGAGAATTGAATGCAATTAATGTTGCTACCAGGGAGAGAGAGTGCTCATGACAGGACCCCCCCTCCAAGGGACGGCCCCAGAAGTCCCAAGAACAACATCATGCCGGGAGGGTGGAGGGGAGCAGGCGGCGGGTCAGAACTCCTCCGAGCGGTCCGAGTGAATCTCCTCATCCTCAGAAGGAGCTGGAGGGTCACGGTCGGGAGACAGGACAGGCACTGAGACAGGAGCAGGGTCAGGCACAGGACAGGAAGCAGGGCGGGCAGGACGGCTAGGAACCCCTCTTGGACGGCCCCTACGGATTGCAGGCTGATCAGGATGTAGTCGGTGGAAGTCAGTGATAAGGGTCCGGTCCACTATCCTCCTGGCCGGGATCCAGGTCCTCTCCTCTGGACCATATCCCTCCCAGTCAACGAGGTACTGGAGACCCCTACCCCTTCGCCTAGAGCGGAGCAGCCGCCGGACGGTGAAGACAGGACCGCCATCTACGAGGCGCGGAGGAGGTGGCGCCGGAGCTGCAGGGACCAGGGGACTTTCATGGACCGGCTTGACCTTGGAGACGTGGAAGGTGGGGTGGACCCGCATGGAAGCGGGCAACTGAAGTCGGACCGCCGTTGGACTGATGACTTTCTGCACAGGAAAAGGACCAATGAAGCGAGGGGCCAGCTTTCGTGATTCAACCCGCAGCGGCAGATCCCGGGCAGACAGCCAGACCTTCTGACCAACCCGGTAAGTAGGTGCTGGGGTCCTCCGTCGGTTGGCACCGACGGCGTAGCTGGTTCCAGACTTCAGGAGCACAGTGCGAGCCTGGGCCCAAGTGCGGCGGCAGCGGCGGGCATACGCAAGAGCAGACGGACAGGTGGCATCCGCCTCCTGGCTGGCAAACAGTGGAGGTTGATACCCGTAGACACACTGAAAGGGGGAGAGCCCGGTGGAGGAACTGGTGAGTGAATTATGGGCATATTCCACCCAGAGCAGGTGTTGAGCCCAGGCCCGGGGATTTTGGGAAGCCACACACCTCAGTGCCTTCTCCAGCTCCTGGTTCATGCGTTCAGTCTGGCCGTTTGACTGCGGGTGGAATCCAGACGATAGGCTGGCGGTGGCCCCAAGGAGATGACAGAACTCCTTCCAAAAGGTTGCTGAGAATTGCGGGCCCCGGTCTGACACTATATCCTGGGGTAGGCCATGGATACGAAACACATGTTCCAGGACCACCTGGGAGGTCTCTTTAGCAGAGGGTAGTTTGGGAAGGGGCACGAAGTGGGTCATCTTACTAAAGCGGTCAACAATGGTAAGGATGACTGTGTGTCCGTCAGAGGGCGGAAGGCCCGTAACAAAGTCCAGTGAAACGTGGGACCAGGGCCTCTTGGGTATGAGTAGGGGTTGCAGCAACCCAGCAGGAGGCTGGTTGGGGGTCTTGTTTCGGTTACAAGTGGGACAAGCTCGGATGAATTCTCGGACATCCCGTCTCATCCGCCGCCACCAGAACCGCTGGCGGACCAGATGAAGGGTGCGAGTGATGCCGGGATGACAGGCCAGACGGGATTCGTGCCCCCACTGAATCACAGGTGACCTGAGATTTGCTGGAACAAACAGACGGTTGGGGGCGCTGGTGCTTGGACCTGGCTGGTCCCGAAGAGCCTCCATGACCTGCTTCTCGATCTCCCAGGTGAGGGCCGCTACGACCAAGTGGCTGGGAAGAATGGGGGCTGTCATGGCGGTGGTCTCGTCCTTCTGAAACATCCGGGAAAGAGCATCAGGTTTGATGTTGCGAGATCCCGGGCGGTAGGAGAGCGTGAAATTGAAGCGCGTAAAGAACAGAGACCACCGCTGTTGACGGGAGTTCAGCCTCCTGGCTGTTTGGATATACTCCAGGTTCTTGTGGTCTGTCCACACTACGAATGGTTCCTTTGACCCCTCTAACCAGTGCCGCCATTCTTCAAGGGCGAGCTTGACAGCCAACAGCTCGCGGTTCCCAATGTCGTAGTTGCATTCGGCAGGGGTTAGCCGACGGGAGTAGAAGGCACAGGGGTGCATCTTGCCATCCTCAGCTGCTCTTTGAGAAAGCACTGCACCCACTCCCACGTCCGAAGCATCTACCTCCACCACAAACTGCCTTGCTGCATCTGGCATCTGGAGGATGGGAGCAGAAGTGAAACATGTCTTGAGGATATTGAAGGCCTTATCAGCAGCTGATGTCCATTGGTACGGTTGTTTAGTGCTGGTTAGCGCCGTGAGGGGTGCAGCCACTGTGCTATAGTTTCTGATGAATCTCCTATAAAAGTTGGCAAAGCCCAGGAACTGTTGCAACTTTTTCCGAGACTCAGGAACTGGCCAGGAAGTGACAGCCGACACCTTCGTGAGATCCATCTGAATGCTGCCCTCGGTCACCACATACCCCAGGAATGAAACGGTTTTGGCATGGAACTCGCACTTCTCTGCCTTCACGAAAAGAGAGTTCTCCAGCAGGCGGCGCAGGACCAACTGGACGTGGTGCGTGTGTTCTGACAGAGTCTTTGAGAATATTAAAATATCGTCAAGGTACACAAATACGAACGTATTTAGCATGTCCCTGAGGATATCATTCACTAGGGCTTGAAAAACTGCTGGGGCATTGGTGAGGCCGAAGGGCATGACGAGATATTCATAGTGGCCGGTTGGTGTGTTGAACGCTGTCTTCCATTCGTCTCCCTCCCTCATCCGCACCAGATGGTAGGCATTGCGAAGGTCCAGCTTTGTGAATACAGTGGCTCCCTGCAGCAGTTCGAAGGCAGACGAAAGTAAGGGCAGTGGGTAGCGATTCTTAACCGTGATGTCGTTCAGACCCCGGTAATCTATGCATGGACGAAGAGAACCGTCCTTCTTGCCGACAAAGAAGAATCCCGCTCCTGCGGGGGAAGATGACGGTCTAATTATCCCGGCGGCAAGAGAGTCATTAATGTAGTCCTCCATGGCCTTTCTTTCCGGGGCTGACAGTGAATACAGACGACCCTTGGGAGGTGCTGTGCCAGGCAGGAGATCAATCGCGCAGTCATAGGGTCTGTGTGGGGGTAGAGATGTCGCCTTGGATTTGTTGAACACCTCTTTCAGGCTGTGGTAACAGGCCGGAACATTGGATATGTCGGGGGTAGCGCTAGATCTCTCCCGGTGAACGGGCAGGGTGGCCCCCCTTAAACAGGTCTGGTGACAACTCCTTCCCCACTCACGGACTGTTCCTGTCTCCCAGTCGATGTGGGGGTTGTGCTGACGGAGCCACGGGTATCCAAGAATGAGTGGTTGGCCAGGTGAGTGTAGGAGGTGAAACTGGATGGACTCCTGGTGGTTTCCTGACAGCAGGATTGTCACAGGGGCGGAGATATGAGTGACAGTGCCAAGATGATGCCCATCCAGGGCTCGTGCAGGAATGGGTTGTGTCAGTTGATGATGGTTCACGCCCAGTTGCTGTGCAAGCTCAGGGTCCATGATGTTTGCTTCGGCTCCGGAATCCACAAGGGCGGCCAATGTATGAGTCTTGTCAGAAAGCTGAAGGCGGAGATGAAGCAGGGTCTTTCGGATGGAGGGAGACTGAAGGCTTGTTGAGCTCACCCGGATCTCCCCTACACCTGGTGAGCTGCGGCTTTTGCCGGACAAGTGGCGACACGGTGATTCTCGCCACCACAGTAGAGGCAAAGGTTGGAGCTTAGACGGCGCCGACGCTCCTCGGGAGTCAGAGAGGCACGGCCAATCTCCATGGGCTCAGGCTGATTGAGTTGGCTATGGGACTTGACAGGCAGGGGCTGGACAGAAGCGGTATCGACCCGAGTGCGGATGGCAGGTTGACTGAGACGGCCCTTCTCCCTCCTCCGGGTCTGTATACGGCGGTCAATGCGGACGGCAAGGTCAATGGCGGCATCAAGCGTTGAGGGCGGGTCATGGGAAACAAGCTCGTCTTTGATATAGTCCGCCAGGCTATGGAGGAAGGCTTGCACCAGTGCCTCTGGGTTAAACGAGCTTTGACTGGCCAGGGTACGAAAGTCAATGGAGAAGTCTGCCACTGTCCGATTGCCCTGACGGATGGTGAGCAGAGCTTGTGACGCTTCGGCTGTTGGCGAGCCTAGGTCAAAGACCTTTAACATCTCCTCCTCAAAGGCACTGAAGGAGGCACAGGCTGGGGTTTGCCGGTCGAATTCCGCCGTTCCCCACAACCGAGCTCGACCGGTGAGATGTGTGATGACATACCCCACCTTGGCTCCCTCTGTTGAGAAAGTCCTGGGCTGTAGTGCAAACTGGATTCGGCAGCTGCTCAAGAATGGTCTTACTTGCTTCTGGTTGCCATCAAAACGTTCCGGGTTCCCAATCTTTGGTTCAGGAGCGTGGGGATCTGGTGGCAGCACTGCCGGGCCTGCAGCATTGGGACCTCCAGCGGAGGGATGAAGGAGTGTCGGTGGTACAGGAACAGAAGGACCAGGGGGGGGTGCAGGTGGAGTAGCCGGGTTTGAGAGTAGTTGCAGGGCTTGGGCTAGCTGTTGTTGCTGCAGTTGGAACTGTTGTTGCTGCTGGTTGAATAGCTGGAGAAGGGAAGCGATGTCGCCAGCCATCCGATTTATGTCTCCCTCAGAGCGTTCCAGTCGCTGTAGGGCAGTCATCTCTGGCTCTTCTTCCATCGTGGTCAGGGAGTGCGCTGGGTCCATGATGGTCAGATCGTTCTGTCACGGACAGAAGAGGACCCAAGAGCGCAAGTTCAAATTCAGAGTTCTTTATTGAAGGTTTCAGGCGGGAAGAGGAGTGCCAGGGGTGTCAGGGGTTCCAGGGGTGCTTGGGGCTCTGGGGTTTTTCAGGGTCCTGTGGGTACCTGTGCTCCGGGGGTCACCAAATGTCCGGGGGTGTCCAGTCCAAGTGCTTAGTGTGTGTGTTCCCCAGTGATGGAGCGGCGTATCGGGCTGAGGGTGGTGAAGCGTCTGGGCACGCTCATCTGGTGGTCGGAGACCTGGGGGAACACACACACAACAGCAAAATGAATGGCAGGCAGAAGTACAGATCAGGGCTGGGCAAATCTCGTGGTGAGAGACAGAAGGCAGAATCGAGTTACCGGAGGGGCTGAAGATCGGAGAGTAGTCGAGGTCCAGAAGGCAGGTCGGGATAGACGGGGCAGTAGAACAAGGAGGCAGTCAAGAAAGGATCGGTATCACAAACAGGAGTCAGAGCGCAGACAGGCAGGTTACTGGTCCGGGTTTGAAGACGATCTGACAGGGCTTGGCTGAAAAACAGGGCTTGATATACTGGGAGAGGTTAGTGGGGGAAATGCAGTTCAGCTGGCAGAGTAATTAGAACAGAGTGAGGCAAGGTGAGGATGGTGAGTGGGAAATGCAGTGCAGCTGGCCAGGTAACAAGAGCAGAGCAGGGCGGAGCCAGGTGGAGCTCGTTAGGCAGAGTAGGGAGAGAGTGAGCAGAGTGGCAGAGAATTGAATGCAATTAATGTTGCTACCAGGGAGAGAGAGTGCTCATGACAAACTGACCTACGACAGGGAATTTTTACTAGGAATAAATGTCAGGAATTGTGAAAAACTGAGTTTAAATGTATTTGGCTAAGGTGTATGTAAACTTCCGACTTCAACTGTATCTCTGAAGATGGTGTGGTAGGACATAGGCCATTACTTGGATCCTACACCGCTGCACACCTCATTGTCCCCAATTCATTACCCTATACCTGCCCCCATTCTCTCCTTTCCTCAACCCTATTGAGGAATGTTTTTCAGCATGGAGGTGGAAGGTATACGATCACCATCCCCATGAGTGTGCCACCCTCCTTCTGGCCATGGGTGAGGCATGAGATGCAGACCAATGTCTAGCTTGTATTTGCCATGCCAAAAGGTTTTTCCTGCAGTGCATGAACAATGAAGACATTCACTGTGAGGTGGGTGAGAATTTATGGCCAAATGCTCAAGATAGGCTTGATGCAAATTAATGCGTGCTAAACTTTATGTTTTATTTTCATTAATTTATTTTGTTTTATTTAATGTCTTACATTTTATTACAGACAGTACACCTATGTGAAAAATGCAATGCTTTTTTGTTGGGTAATGTAATTAATTAAAATAAACAACACACACTACACTAGCAGCAAAGTAATTTGCTAATACAACACCATCAAGTAAACATTTTACATCACACCAACAGTTTAGATACTTTCAGCACTTCTAAGGGTGATTTGAAACACATATCTTGCATTGTTTGCTATTGGATTAACTGGTAGTTTAAATGACTAAATTGAAAAGATATCATTATGTTGTGTTTTGGTGATTAAACCAATGTTCTCATTACATTTCACAATAAACTTGGTGAGACATGTTTACAATCCAAATGAATGCACAATGACAGGTTTTGAAAGAGACTGGCTGTGTTACAAGTGTGACCAGTTTGGAGTTTTGTACTAAAAGTTGTGAAAATGTACCACACACTTGTGAAAATAGAACCAAAGCGATACAAAAAAAAGTAAATCCCTATGTGGATGGATAGTTAGGATTGAAATACCGCAACATATCCATATAGTAGGCTATGTTACTGTATCACAAAGCAAGTCTCATTGACTTGATATGTGCCATAGACAAGCAAGGCAATGTTCGTTGCTGAGAGAAGAGCTATTGAAATTCTCAACATGTGTTCACTATCAGTGAGAGAAAGACAGAGAAATAGAGCAGGGAGAGAAAAAGGGAGACTGAGTGCATTGAATCGCGAAAGTGGAAAATCTACATGTGTAGTCATTATGGAGGGGATTGTGCTTCGAGAAAGAAAACCAAAAAAAGTTCAATCAAGTGTGTGACAAGTGGATGACAATGACTATCTCACTGTGTCCCAAATGGCACCATATTTTCTATATAGTGCAGTACTTTGTCACACACAAAAGTAGTGCACTATGGAATAGGGTGGGATTTAGGATGCTACCAATGACTCTCACAGCAATGAGCTTTGGAGGACAGCAAGAGTTCTCAAAGTTTAGTCACCATGACTAAGCCAAGGAGAGATGTTTTCACAATGTTCTGACAATGTTCTGACAATACCATAAGGCTACCAGAACATTACAGTAATGTTATAATGGAATAGAGCCAATGTTAGGACACTCAGGGCTAAGATCTTGTGTTAAATTAGTATTACTTTTGAGGTTTAGGCTTACGGGCAAATCATAACAATGAAGACATGAGTCCCCCTAAATGCAACAAAGTCAAACTTTGGGGGGTCTCTACATAATGCTAATTCAACCATTCTCCTATTTGTTTAAAATTCAATTTGTACTGCTACAGTGGTAAATATTTAAATAAAAGCTTATTCCAAATTAAATGAAAACACCCCCACCTCTGTGTGTTTAATTACTGCAGTGGGCTAAATCAGGGTGACACAGACTGTTTCTTGGTACATTTTACATTTTAGTCATTTAGCAGACGCTCTTATCCAGAGCGACTTACAGTTAGTGAATGCATACATTCTTTTTTTATTTTTTCATACTGGCCCCCCGTGGGAATCGAACCCACAACCCTGGTGTTGCAAACGCCATGCTCTACCAACTGAGCTACATCCCTGCCGGCCATTCCCTCCCCTACCCTGGACGACGCTGGGCCAATTGTGCGCCGCCCCGTGGGTCTCCCGGTCGCGGCCGGCTACGACAGTAGTCTTAAACAAATCTACTTTGAAACAAAAATATACACCTCACACACATGGGCAACAAAAAAAAAGACACCTGTACCATGTCAGATATAGAGTTGAAATGTATTCCATTTTGATTTTGCACCCCAATATTACACTTTAAATATACATTACAGAAGACTGAAATATAACAAAACTGTTTGACATTGAAACACAGGATTTTCGGGTAATAAAATAAAAAGTTTGCTAATTATGAAAAATATTAATACCATTCCACCCATGATGCCACTAGGTCATTTGACTACAGGAAAGTGCTACATTTTTCCATGTGGCTGCACTTGTCATCCCAGGACAGACAGTGCCGTATCTCAGCCCCTTTTCCGGTGTCCCAACTTTTGCTTTCTACAAAAAAGGTCATTTTCTCAGCAAGACGCATAAATTAATTCAGGATACAGGTGTGTAGACCCAATGACAATCGCTGAATGTCATTACACTTTTTGTTGTTTTGTAACAGTTGTCTCTTTCCATTCATCAAATGGTGTGAGTGCACAGTGCACTGTTTGGATGATGGAATTATTTTGGAGTGAACAAACATGCGCAGGCAGCCTACTTTTTTAAGTGATTTGTTTGACAATAAGATGAAAACATCATGACTGGTTGTGTTCATGCCAATTTACCGGTAAGGTAACGCTTTACCTTAAGTGTACATTAATTACTATGTAATTACACTGTAATAAGCATTTAGCAGTGTAGGTTATTACACTAGTGGAACAAGGACATGTAATTACAAATCAGCTTTTCGGAGGTTATTCCATATGTGTAATTACTCATGATTTATGCATATGTAATTACAAGATGTCTTGTTCCAAATGTAGCTAACATGTTCTGTAATTACACTTTTGCAGTCTCCTGTGTAGCACCATGTTAACAATGCATCCTAATATTTAACCTTGTTACATGTAACTACATAAGTCACTACCACCAAAATAAGCTAGGCTAGGACTCTGTCAGCTGTTGTAACAATGCACACCCTATCATTAACTACAGCTTCAGTTATCTTATTTCCATAATATTTGGCTTGAAGGATGTACAGAATTAAATGTAAGAGCAATGTATTTACAATGGATATGCATGTAACTATAATGTACCTACCCAGGAGCAATAAACTTAATGTAAAGTGAAACACATGATGATATAACCTTTCTAAATACTACAGTGCCTTGCAAAAATATTCATCCCCCTTGGCGTTTTTCCTATTTTGTTGCATTACAACCTGTAATTTAAATGGATTTGTATTTGTATTTCATGTAATGGACCTACACAAAATAGTCAAAATTCTAAAAAATTAATAACGGAAAAGTGGTGCGTGCATATGTATTCACCCCCTTTGCTATGAAGCCCCTAAATAAGATCTGGTGCAACCAATTACCTTCAGAAGTCACATAATTAGTTCAATAAAGTCCACCTGTGTGTGATCTAAGTGTTACATAATCTCAGTATATATACACCTGTTCTGAAAGGCCCCAGAGTCTGCAACACCACTAAGCAAGGGGCACCATGAAGACCAAGGAGCTCTCCAAACAGGTCAGGGACATAGTTGTGGAGAAGTACAGATCAGGGTTGGGTTATAAAAAAATATCAGAAACTTTGAACATCCCACAGAGCACCATTAAATCCATTATAAAAAAATTGAAAGAATATGGCACCATAACAAACCTGCCAAGAGAGGGCTGCCCACCAAAACTCACGGACCAGGCAAGGAGGGCATTAATCAGAGAGGTAACAAAGAGACCAAAGATAACCCTGAAGGAGCTGCAAAGTGCCACAGCGGAGATTGGAGTATCTGTCCATAGGACCACTTTAAGCCGTACACTCCACAGAACTGGGCTTTACGGAAGAGTGGCCAGAAAAAAAGCTATTGATTAAAGAAAAAAACAAGCAATACACGTTTGGTGTTCACCAAAAGGCATGTGGGAGACTCCCCAAACATATGGAAGAAGGTACTCTGGTCAGATGAGACTAAAATTGAGCTTTTTGGCCATCAAGGAAAACGCTAAGTCTGGTGCAAAACCAACACCTCTCATCACCCCGAGAACACCATCCCCACAGTGAAGCATTGTGGTGGCAGCATCATGCTTTGGGGATGTTTTTCATCGGCAGGGACTGGGAAACTGGTCAGAATTGAATGATGGATGGCACTAAATACAGGGAAATTCTTGAGGGAAACCTGTTTCAGTCTTCCAGAGATTTGAGACTGGAACGGAGGTTCACCTTCCAGCAGGTCAGTGACCCTAAGCATACTGCTAAAGCAAAACTTGAGTGGTTTAAGGGGAAACATTTAAATGTCTTGGAATGGCCTAGTCAAAGCACAGACCTCAATCCAATTGAGAATATGTGGTATGACTTAAAGATTGCTGTACACCAGCGGAACCCATCCAACTTGAAGGAGCTGGAGCAGTTTTGCCTTGAAGAATGGGCAAAAATCCCAGTGGCTAGATGTGCCAAGCTTATAGAGACATACCCCAAGAGACTTGCAGCTGTAATTGCTGCAAAAGGTGGCTCTACAAAGTATTGACTTTGGGGGGGTGAATAGTTATGCACGCTCAAGTTTTCTGTTTTTTTGTCTTATTTCTTGTTTGTTTCACAAGAAAACATATTTTGTATCTTCAAATTGGTATAGTCATAGTTGCAGGACTAAATATCAGCATGTTACCCTTTGTATATATTAGCATATCAGTATGTATTTACTTTATGTAAAGCTAATTTCTCAGTAATCATAGTAGGCTACAGCCCTATGTAGGCCTATGTGACAGTATCATTGTATAGTTATGTTTTCCTATCACTCTGTTTATTCACTTTGAACATATTTTTTCTGGAGCAAGGAAATACATGTTATTTACACACAGCAAGTCACCTGACAATAATGGGCTACTCCCTCTTTTTATTTACCTGTCACTCTACTGCCATGTCTCTGATATGAGCTGAGACACAAGGAAGGAATCCCTAGGACTTTGCTTATTTTCTTTAGAGCTGCGTAACCAAGTCCAAGTTCGTGGGCTAGAAGAACCATCCTCACATTTATATCAAATGCCACATCTCCCCTGGAGCACTCCTGCAGCCTGGAGGAAGTGTAAACGGTCCTCCTAAATGCATCACGATCACCTTCACAGTGTGCATATTCTATCATGACATAATTACAGAATCCCTGGTTGGTGTTGTCTATGGTGATTTTCAGTCCAGTGTTAAGACACTTAGGGCAAATCAAATAATATATAATAAATCATGTACAAGTTGGTTTATTTGTGACATATGGAATAAAAGCCACTGTTGGCTGGCTGCTGTCTGGTTGATCGCTGCTAGCTGTCATCTTCATCACAAGTAATTTGCATCTCGACGCGCTTCTGCCGGCCACCTCCTTTACCTGTACTGCCACTGCCTCGACCGGCTGATCAGGCTCATTTTTTCTTTAATTCACTGCTTTTGCCGCATTGGTTAACTGAGATCGCCTATTTTTATTCACATACTGTAGGTATATTCTTTGAGATTTGCTCATTTTTCTCTTTTTACGGGGATTCTTCACGGGAGATTTCAAACAAGGAAGTGATGTGAGGCATTTTAACCAATCAGGTTGCCGGAAAGGGCCTTTAAATGCCAGTAACCAATCGGATGTCAGGAAATTACTAATCTTTCAGCACAAAGCACTATGTCTACACAGGATATAGCCATGTATGGACTAGCTAACGATATGCTCCGGAAAACAAGCTTTTGAATGATATATGATTCAACATGGAGAGTTTTAAAAATAGCAGTTGAAGTTGTACATGAAACATGCTAACAAGAACTAAATGTATGATATGTGTAGTTGACGGAGTTGGGATAAAAGTATTAACTATGGACTTTATGGTTGCAAAATATCCTAAAATCAGAAAATTGACAGATGGAAGCAAAATCAAATTTTTTGCCTGTGGTGCCTGGCCTTAAAACAGTTTTTTAGATGCTAGTGGTTGTATTAATTTAGGATGTATTGTATCCCACAACTGTCCCAGACTATGTCTGGAATATTTATTTCTAGCACAGACTAGAATAGGTCCCCTTTTGTTCTATGGGGGATAGTAGATTGACATAGGCTAGTGCTTTTGCTGTTTGTTAAAATCATCATAGGCTAGTGCTTTTGCAATTTTTTTCAAATCATCATTAGAGTCGCATCATGCAGCCTTAGAATGTATTAAAAATCAAAACATATAGCCCAACATTTGTATCACTATTAAAGTTGCATAAATCACTCATATAGGAGTACCTGTTTCTTTGTTAACCGCTCAACACAGAATAGCCGCATGTGGGCACTCCCTCAAATCATTTGTAGAAAATATCCTTTCTATTTTATTCAGCTATGTTCAATTGTATTCTTCATACTATAAAATAATATAAAATAATGGCATGGAATTCTAAGCAAATCTTGTCTGCTAAATGAACTAGTATAGCCCACAGCCATATGGCATAGCCAGATCAGGGCCTAACATAAGGACAACTCAGAGTATGCTATTCTGTTCTTTGGAAATAGACTACATTTTCTTCATATCGTGTTTCTTTAGACCTGTTTAAAATAAATAATGGATTTATTGTGATGGTGTAGGCTACAGTGAGGGAAAAAAAGTATTTGATCCCCTGCTGATTTTGTACGTTTGCCCACTGACAAAGACATGATCAATCTATCATTTTAATGGTAGGTTTATTTGTACAGTGAGAGACAGAATAACAACAAAAAATTCCAGAAAAACGCATGTAAAAAATGTTATAAATTGATTTGCATTTATAGAGGGAAATAAGTATTTGACCCCTCTGCAAAACTTAGTACTTGGTGGCAAAACCCTTGTTGGCAATCACAGAGGTCAGACATTTCTTGTAGTTGGCCAACTGGTTTGCACACATCTCAGGAGGGATTTTGTCCCACTCCTCTTTGCAGATCTTCTCCAAGTCATTAAGGTTTCGAGCCTGAGGTTTGGCAACTCGAACCTTCAGCTCCCTCCACAGATTTTATATGGGATTAATGTCTGGAGACTGGCTAGGCCACTCCGGGACCTTAATGTGCTTCTTCTTGAGCCACTCCTTTGTTGCCTTGGCCGTGTGTTTTGGGTCATTGTCATGCTGGAATACCCATCCACGACCCATTTTCAATGCCCTGGCTGAGGGAAGGAGGTTCTCACCCAAGATTTGACGGTACATGGCCCCGTCCATCGTCCCTTTGATGCGGTGAAGTTGTCCTGTCCCCTTAGCAGAAAAACACACCCAAAGCATAATGTTTCCACCTCCATGTTTGACGGTGGGGATGGTGTTCTTGGGGTCATAGGCAGCATTCCTCCTCCTCCAAACACGGCGAGTTGAGTTGATGCCAAAGAGCTCGATTTTGGTCTCATCTGACCACAACACTTTCACCCAGTTCTCCTCTGAATCATTCAGATGTTCATTGGCAAACTTCAGACGGCCCTGTCTATGTGCTTTCTTGAGCAGGGGGACCTTGCGGGAGCTGCAGGATTTCAGTCCTTCACGGCATAGTGTGTTACAAATTGTTTTATTGGTGACTAAGGTCCCAGCTGCCTTGAGATCATTGACAAGATCCTCCCATGCGTTTTTCTGGATTTTTTTGTTGTTATTCTGTCTCTCACTGTTCAAATAAACCTACCATTCAAATTATAGACTGATCATTTCTTTGTAAGTGGGCAAACGTACAAAATCAGCAGGGGATCAAATACTTTTTTCCCTCATTGTATATTACATGGATTTATTAGACTTTTTCAAATGTAGATGTTCCAAAGGTCTACATCAGTGGCTTGTAGGCTACGCATGGAAGCCAGGAGATGCTAAATGTGTTTATGTTAATTAACGGTCAATTACCGTGAGACCGGCAGTTATTTGCTTGACAATCACCGGCTCACAAAATGTCATGACCGCCACCGCCACAGCCCTAGATACGACCACTGAAAATGACTAATCAGAACTATTTACACTTGACAAAAATTATTAATGAAGGTTTCCACAAAAAAAGTAGTTAGCAGTACTACCTTAATTTTTACAGTGAATGGTGCAACTTTGATGGTTACGTCCCAATAATATCTCCTTTCTCCTGAAGTGTGCACTCGTTCTCAACTCCCCACAAATGTAAAATCATTGGATTGGTGTAGGCATGGGCTACAGGGAGTTTCCATATACCAGTCATTGACTTTCAAATTAATGGAGGGAAACCAACAATTGCAACCTTCAGGAGAAAGGAAAGATTATTGGGACATACTGTAATTTCTGGCTGAAGACAAATCAACAGCAGGAACAGGAGTGAGCCTCAAAGGGTCATGGGGTCATGATGGGGTCAGGGAGTGGGCACTGGGTAGTCACTATTAATACAACCTCTTTCTTAGCCCCACACACATACGCACGCTCGCACACACACACTCGCCAACCCAGCAACAAATCAAATCAAATCAAATTTCCTTTGTCACATACATATGTGTTTAGCAGATGTTATAGCGGGTGTAGCGAAATGCTTGTTCTTCTAGCTCCGACAGTGCAGTAATATCTAACAAGTAATATCTAACAATTTCACAACATATACCCAATACACACAAAACTAGTAAGGAATGGAATTTAAGAACATATACATATATGGACAAGCAATGACAGAGCGGCATGGACTAAGATACAGTAGAACATTATAGAATAGATTGCAGAATATACATATGAAATGAGCCTCCTGTAGCTCAGTTGGTAGAGCATGGTGCTTGCAACGCCAGGGTTGTGGGTTCGATTCCCACGGGGGGCCAGTATGAAAAATGTATGCACTCACTAACTGTAAGTCGCTCTGGATAAGAGCTCACAGGGTGTCACTATCTACTGTACGCATCAAATCCCAGATTAGCCCTCCGATGGTGAGCGAGAGGGAGGATATCCTTATCCCAGGTCCCCAGATCATTAGCATAAATCAACTCTGCAATTAAAACCTTGTTTATCTTAATTACTGAACTAATGAGATGAGTCCCGCAGGACTAAGTCACACCATCTGATGACAAACGAGGAGATGAGAAGTAGGTGTCTTACACAAGCACACAGGCATACACATACCTGCACGCGTGTGGGTAGATACATGCATAGAGTCATACACACACACACACACACTCATGGGCACGCAAGCACACGAACATGTGGAAAAACACACACACCAAATTGCATGATCCTCCCACCTCCACGCCTCATCCTCCCACCTTAAACTCTGGGCACTGCATCATTATCCTTCACTATCCATTATCTATTAAAATGATAATGATTTGATCAACCCTACAGGCTCCATCTCCATAAGGGCTTAGTACAGCGCCATAACTCATGATTTCCCTCTGCCACAGGGACTAGACATACTATCTAATTAATGAATTCTTAATGCGCTGCTCGAATGCTCAAAGCACTTTTTCTTCAACTCCGCAACACAACAGAGCATTGCCTAGCTGTAACAGTGAGTGGTGAGTGGGTCTGGGGGGGTTATAGAAGCAGAGGCCACTGTGTTTGTTTTCATGGTGTGGCTTTGTAAGAAGTGGACTGGACTCGGATTCAGGATTTTTCTGTCCATCCTGTGTGTGTGTGTGTGTGTGTGAGTGTGTGTGTGTGTGTGTGTGTGTGCGCGCACGCCTGTATGTGTGCGTGTGTGTGTGTGTTTGTGTGTTTGGTCAGTGCCTTGTCTCTGTAATTGATAGTGTCAGAGTGACTGGTTAAGGTCATCCAGTGACTAAGCAAATTGTCAAGGGATGGGCATCTCTATCACTGAGAAGTGTGCCACCCTGTATGCCACCCTGACTCAACCAGTGTACACATTATTAACCAGCTGGCACTACCATGGGCAGCATTGGGCACCCATGTAATGTGCTGCCATCATGGCTGGCAACCCTCTTAGGGGGCACTCAGAGTTTAGCCAGGGCATACCAGGGCACAAGGGGTGGCTGCTGGGCAAGGCTGGCTATGTGGTTTGCATACAAGAAAGCCCAATTCTCTGCATTACTTTCTATTTATCCCACTCTTTATTTCTATTAATTTACTGTACAATATGCATCCTCTATTTTCTCATTGATTGAAACTAGTTGCAGTGTTTGTCCTGCTGTAACCTAGCTATACTGATCTGCAGCTACTTTTGTAATATACAGAGTATAGTTGATGAAACTGTCTTCTCTGCATTATACAGTCCTCTCTTTTCCCTTTGTTCTTTATGTCCATCTCCACACCTCTCTCTCCCTCTCTCTATTTCTCCGTCCATTGTGGTCTAAGAGGGTAAAGAACCGGACCCAGCCACCCAACCCCACACAACTCGGTTTGAGTCACACAACAACAAAACATAAAGTAGGTCTCCTAGCATATCAGCACAATACAGACTGGCTGGAAATTGTCCTTATCCTTTCCTTACGCCCTTTCATTTTCAGCTGCAGTACATGCTGTACAGTACGTGGAAGAGAGTTGAAGAAAGTTCTGTTTGAAGTGTCTGTACTTTATCGGATACAAAGACATGAAGCACATCACCGAGGACACCCGCAACACACACGCACGCACACGCACACACACACACACACACACACACACACCCTCACTGCCCAAAGCCTGTATGTTGGTTTACAGGACATTATGTCTGTCTAACTTTGGTGCAGCCCTGAAGGTATTGTAACACAACTTAGTCGTGGGTTGGTAAAATGTAATGTCTCTGACACACACCAAACCCACATGTGCACAGGCAGACAGGCACAGACTCACACACACACACAATCATGTAATGTATCTCTCTAGCAGAGGAGGCTGGTGAGAGGAGCTATAGGAGGACGGGCTCATTGTAATGGCTGGAATGGGCTCCATATGTTTGATGTGTTTGATACCATTCCATTTATTCCATTCCAGCCATTATAATGAGTCCATCCTCCTATAGCTCCTCCCACCAGCCTCCTCTGCTCTCTATCACTCCCCATTTCCTGTGAAAAGTGTCGTAACACAATAACTCAAAACACATTTGTTAGTGGAAGAAACCAGACAAATTGATTTGTTGTCTACTTTAGACTGTTAATAAGCTTTCTGAACTGACACTGGTCCTTTCCTATCATAGGTAAACAGTCAAAAAATAAATGCTCATTTGCAGTGTCCTATTACAACCCAGGCAGGGGTGGTATAGCAGCCAAACTCCCTGATGTATGATCTTGATTGATTACTGTCATATTTATATTTAGACTTATTTATAATTATATATTTAATATTCTGCACAGTTACACTGAACAGAGATTGATAGTTTATGGACATACCTATTATATTATTCTGTTGTATTATTATATGAAAACATTGATTGTTATGTGTTTGGATCAGCGTTGTGTTGTTCTGTAAGATTATCATCATAAATAGGGTGTTAGGTCACGTGACAAAATCTGTACGCTGAGTTAGAATTCTACTTTGACTCTGGTGCTCACTTTATAAATCATGATATTTTGATAAACTGTGAATTAAATTGAAACATTTTAGCAGAAAGCTACAAAAATGTTGCCTGGGTAAGAAGGTAAGCAAGCGTTCATCTACACTCAGTGTTTGACCATACACATTTGACGAAATGCAACAAAAAAAAATGTATACCACTACACATTTTGCTATGCTGCTATCAAGATTTCATGTTGAATTGTTGAAGCGATCGTAGATTTACCGCAAGTAGGTGGCTAATAAGCTGTTTATCTAGCTAGCCACCGTTAGCTAACTGAGGGTGGTGAGTTATGCTTGGCTACGGCAGATATGTTCTCTCTTACCGCGCTCTCTGTCTCCCTCTCTCGCTTTAATGTTTTGGTGAAACTAAAATAAACATTGAATACATTTAAACCTCATGTTCATAGGAACAATTTGATATGCAGCAACCGAGACTGCATTTAGAATTATGTATCTTCTACCCATCTTCTGACCAATTTGTCTGTATAATGTAAATATACACAACACACACACACACATCTACCATCATTCACTTCTCATCATTCACTTCCTGAAGTTTACTCGAAATACGAATTTATCCCTTCACTTCGTTTTGTTATAACATCTTTGATCTGACAGACGTTTACATGACACCCAGAATGCATTGTATGACGTCAACAAACATGGCTCCACACATAGCTGGCAATTAGCTTAGCATTACCTCATCATAATCATTACATCCTTCAAAAAAGTATTTTACACACATCATATGTGTCCATTGCAATCTATACAATAATTGGAAGGCATGATTTGTCACCAGTACTTGAAAACTGTAAATACATAAATTATTACCTCACAAACCATTTTCTGATAATGATGTATTGATACAAATGGCGGGTGCCGGCAGTCAATTACGTAACCTCTGACACTCACTAGGAGCCACTCAGTGTTGTTGTTTATTTATGTACTGTAGCTAGTGGGCTAAGCTATAGCATTAGTAATGTCTTTCAAAAGGAGACACTTTACAAATGCGTAAATTCTGACAATGAGTCTGAGTATGAAAGTGAGGAATCAGATTCTGACAGTGACAGCGAGGAGCTTCCCCCCAACCTTGTGGCCATTGAGAACCCTGAATCAGAGGCCCCCCTGCCCACCGATGATGTACCAGGTCCCTCTGAAGATGCTGGTGGTGATGGAAGCAGGCCAACAGTGGGTGAAGTACAGGAGGTCTGCGGTAGCTGGAAGGCCGCTAGTCATTTCAATCCTCCTGCAAAGCCCCTTGCCATCTCCCTCTGAGGCAGTGTGCTTCAATATGTTTCTGACAGAGGAGCTAGTGGGAGACATAGTGGAGGAAACCCATCACTATGCCTTGGAGCTACAGGAGAAGAGAGAGCCAGAGCGACGTGTGCGACGTGAAGACAGGATTTGTCCAGGACATTATAGTCAACACAGCGTTGACCATTGACCTCCAACATTATGCGCAAGCACTTTTGAGCACATCTGCAGCAATTACTGATTGACTGACTGACTGACTTGACAGGTGACCTGCCATGATGCTATGCCTTTAGCAGTGAAGGCTCCTCAGAGGAGGAAGGGGAAGATCATCCTCCTCAGTGAATTTCATAAAAATCAAAATAGTGATACATTTGAATAGGTTAATATTTTTAGATAAAACTATACTAAATATATTCACATGTAACCAAATAATTGATGAAAACACACTGTTTTGCAATGAAGGTCTACAGCAGCCTCAACAGCACTCTGAAGGGTAACACCATGGTGTAGCCAGAGGACAGCTAGTTTCTGTAATTCTCTGGGTATATTGACTTCAATACAAAACCTAGGACGTTCATGGTTTTCATCCCCTTCCATAGACTTACACAGTAATTACTGTATGACAACTTCTGGAGGACATCCTCCAACCTATCAGAGCTCTTGCAGCATGCACTGGCATGTTGTCCACCCACTCAAAGTATCAGATAATGAATTTACACTGAACAAAAATATAAACGCAACATGTAAAGTGTTGGTCCCATGTTTCATGAGCTGAAATATAAGATCCCAGAGATTTTCCACACGCACAAAAAGCTTTTTTCTCTCAAATGTTGTGCACAAATGTCACGTATGTTGAATACAGGATTGGACCAAGGTACAGCGTGGAATGCATACATGTTTATTAATGAAGTTAACACACTACAAAACAAAAACAATGTAACGTGAAGCTCACAATGGCTACACACAAACAAGCCAAACAAGTGTCAAGATCCCACAACATAGGTAGGCAAAATGGCTACCTAAGTATGATCCCCAATCAGAGACAACGATCGACAGCTGCCTCTGATTGGGAACCACACCCGGCCAACATAGAAATATATAATCTAGATCTACACATAGATACCTAGATATTCACATGGTAACCTCTAGCATTCACACCCTGACCAACCTAACTAAAGAATAACAGGCTTTCAAGGTCAGGGCGTGACAACAAATGTGTTTACATCCCTGTTAGTGGGCATTTCTCCTTTGCCAAGATCATCCATCCACCTGACAGGTGTGGCATATCAAGAAGCTAATTAAACAGCATGATCATTACACAGGTGCACCTTGTGCGGGGGACAATAAAAGGCCACTCTAAAATGTGCAGATTTGTCACACAACACAATGCCACAGATGTTTCAAGTTTTGAGGGAGCGAGCAATTGGCATGCTGACGCAGCAAGTCCACCAGAGCTGTTGCCAGAGCTAATGTTAACTTATCTACCCTAACCTGCCGCCAACGTCATTTTAGAGAATTTGGCAGTACGTCCAACTGGCCTCACAACCGCAGACAACGTGTAACCACACCAGCCCAGGACCTCCAAATCCGGCTTCTTAACCTGCGGGATTCTGGGTTTGCACAACCGAAGAATTTCTGCACAAACTGTCAGAAACCGTCTCAGAGAAGCTCATCTGCATGCTCCTCGTCCTTACCAGGGTCTACCTTTTTCGTTAAGGTACACTACCAGTCAAAAGTTTCTCATTCAAGGGTTTTTCTTTATTTTTACTATTTCTTACATTGTAGAATAATAGTGAAGACATCAAAACTATGAAATAACACATATGGAATCATGTAGTAACCAAAAAAGTGTTAAACAAATCAAAATATATTTTACATTTCAGATTCTTCAAATAGCCACCATTTGCCTTGATGACAGCTTTGCACTCTCTTGGCATTCTCTCAACCAGTTTCATGAGGTAGTCACCTGGAATCCATTTCAATTAACAGGTGTGCCTTCTTAAAAACTTAATTTGTGGAATTTACAGTGCCTTGCAAAAGTATTCATCCCCTTGGCGTTTTTCCTATTTTGTTGCATTACAACATGTAATTTAAATTGATTTGTATTTGGATTTCATGTAATGGACATAAACAAAATAGTCCAAATTGGTGAAGTGAAATGAAAAAAAAAATAACTTACTTTAAAAAAGTCTAAAAGATAAATATTGGAAAAGTGGTGCGTGCATATGTATTCACCCCCTTTGCTATGAAGCCCCTACATAACATATGGTGCAGCCAATTACCTTCAGACGTCACATAATTAGTTAAATAAATCTAAGTGTCACATGATCTCAGTCTATATACACCTGTTCTGAAAGGCCCCAGAGTCTGCAATGTTGTGGAGAAGGACAGATCGGGGTTGGGTTATAAAAAACATATCAGAAACTTTGAACATCCCACATCCCATTAGACCGGTGGAGCACCATTAAATCCATTATTAAGAAATTGAAAAAATGTGGCACCACAACAAACCTGCCAAGAGAGGGCTGCCCAACAAAACTCATGGACCAGGCAAGGAGGGCATTAATCAGAGAGGCAACAAAGAGACCAAAGATCACCCTGAAGAAGCTGCAAAGCTCCACAGCGGAGATTGGAGTATCTGTCCATAGGACCACTTTAAGCTGTACACTCCACAGAGCTGGGCTTTACGGAAGAGTGGCCAGTAAAAAGCCATTGCTTAAAGAAAAAAATAAGCAAACACATTTGGTGTTCACCAAAAGGCATGTGGGAGACTCCCCAAACATATGGAAGAAGGTACTCTGGTCAGATGAGACAAAACTTGAGCTTTTTGGCCATCAAGGAAAACACTATGTCTGGCGCAAACCCAACACCTCTCATCACCCCGAGAACACCATCCCCACAGTGAAGCATGGTGGTGGCAGCATCATGCTGTGGGGATGTTTTTCATCGGCAGGGACTGGGACACTGGTCAGAATTGAAGGAATGATGGATGGCGCTAAATACAGGGAAATTCTTGAGGGAAACCTGTTTCAGTCTTCCAGAGATGTGAGGCTGGGACGGAGGTTCACCTTCCAGCAGGACAATGACCCTAAGCATACTGCTAAAGCAACACTCGAGTGGTTTAAGGGGAAACATTTAAATGTCTTGGAATGGCCTAGTCAAAGCCCAGACCTCAATCCAATTGAGAATCTGTGGTATGACTTAAACACTGCTGTACACCAGCGGAACCCATCCAACTTGAAGGAGCTGGAGCAGTTTTGCCTTGAAGAATGGGCAAAAATCCCAGTGGCTAGATGTGCCAAGCTTATAGAGACATACCCCAAGAGACTTGCAGCTGTAATTGCTGCAAAAGGCGGCTCTATAAAGTATTGACTTTGGGTGGGGGGGGGGGAATAGTTATGCACGCTCAAGATTTCTGTTTTTTTGTCTAATTTCTTGTTTGTTTCCCAATAAAAAATATTTTGCATATTCAAAGTGGTAGGCATGTTGTGTAAATCAAATGATACAAACCCCCCAAATTTTTATTTTAATTCCAGGTTGTAAAGCAACAAAACAGGAAAAATGCCAAGGGGGGTGAATACTTTCGCAAGCAACTTTCTTTCCTTCTTAATGCCTTTGAGCCAATCAGTTGTGTTGTGATAAGGTAGGGGGGGGGGGGGGTATACAGAAGATAGCCCTATTTGGTAAAAGACCAAGTCCATATTATAGCAAGAACAGCTCAAATAAGCAAAGAGAAACAACAGTCCATCATTACTTTAAGACATGAAGATCAGTCAATACGGAAAACTTTGAAAGTTTCTTCAAGTGCAGTCGCAAAAGCCATCAAGCGCTATGGCTCGCATGAGGACCGCCAAGGGAATGGAAGACCCAGAATTACCTCTGCAGCAGAGGATAAGTTCATTAGAGTTACCAGCCCCAGAAAATGCATCCCAAATAAATGCTTCACCGATTTCAAGTCACAGACACATCTCAACATCAACTGTTCAGAGGGGACTGTGTGAATCAGGCCTTCATGGTTGAATTGTTGCAAAGAAAGCACTACTAAAGGACACCAATAATAAGAAGATACTTGCTTGGGCCAAGAAACATCAGCAATGGACATTGGACCGGTGGTCCTTTAGTCTGGAGTCCAAATTGGAGATTTTGGGTTCCAACCGCCGTGTGTTTGTGAGACGCGTTGTGGGAGAACGGATGATCTCCGCATGTGCAGTTCCCACCGTAAAGCATGGAGGAGGAGGTGTTATGGTGTGGGGGTGCTTTGCTGGTGACACTGTCTGTAATTTATTTAGAATTCAAGGCACACTTAACCAGCATGGCTACCACAGCATTCTGCAGCGATACGCCATCCCATCTGGTTTGGGCTTAGTGGGACTATCATTTGTTTTTCAACAGGACAATGACCCAACACACCTCCAGGCTGTGTAAGGGCTATTTTACCAAGAAGGAGAGTGATGGAGTGCTACATCAGATGACCTGGCCTCCCCAATTCCCTGACCTCAACCCAATTGAGATGGTTTCAGTCGGATGGCAGAGTGAAGGAAAAGCAGCCAACAAGTGCTTCAAGACTGTTGGAAAAAGCATTCCAGTTGAAGCTGGCTGAGAAAATGCCAAGAGTGTGCAAAGTTGTCATCAAGGCAAAGGGTGGCTATTTGAAGAATCTCAAATATAAAATATATCTTGATTTGTTTAACACTTTTTTGGTTACTATATGATTCCATATGTGTTATTTTATAGTTTTAATGTCTTCACTATTATTATACATGTAGAAAATAGTAAAAATAAAGAAAAACTTTTGAATGAGTAGGTGTCTCCAAACTTTTGACTGGTACTGTATCTGTGATCAACAGATGCATATCTGTATTTCCAGGCATGTGAAATGCGTATATTAGGGCCTAATGAATGTATTGCAATTGACTGATTTCCTTTTATGAACTGTAAATCAATAAAATCCTGAAATTGTTGTACGTTGTGCTCATATTTTTGTTCAGTATATATGCACTGAGTGTACAAAACATTAGGAACACCTTCCTAATATTAAATTGCACCCCCCTTTTGCCCTCAGAACAGCCTCAATTTGTTGGTGCATGGACTCTACAAGGTGTCAAAATCATTCCACAGGGATGCTGGCCCATGTTGACTCCAATGCTTCCCACAGTTGTGTCAAGTTGGCTGGTGGACCATTCTTGATACACACAGGAAACTGTTGAGCGTGAAAAACCCAGCAGCGTTCCAGTTCTTGACACACTCAAACCAGTGTGCCTGGCACCTACTGCCATACCCTACTCATAGGCACTTAACATTTTTTGTCTTGCCCATTCAATGGCACACGTACACAATCCATGTCTCAATTGTCTCAAGGCTTAAAAATCCTTTTTAACCTGTCTCCTCCCCTTCATCTACACTGATTGAAGTGGATTTAACTGGTGACATCAATAAGGGATCATAGCTTTCACCTGGATTCACCTGGTCAGCGGAAGGATTTCATTTAACATGCTCATATTATTGTATAACCCCTGAAAATGTCCTGTTGATAGGACATTCCTATCTTGAGATATTTGAGATTATGTTTGTTAATCTGAGTCTACCTGTGTCATTGTGGTGCCATTTTTGGAAAAGGCTTTGCCTTTAACCCGTGCATTATCTCCCGCGACACTTTGACCCAGAATTCGGACACAAAAATGGTAATATTGCAGCAATGGTAAGGCCTACAGACATGAAACAAAGTGCACTGTGCTTCTGAGAGTACTGTAAATTGTATGATTTGGTATGATCAGTTCAACTCTAAAAGCAATGTTTATATTACAACCCTAACACCCAATAATAAGCAGTGATTGAGTGTGTGTGATGGGGATTGATTAACTGATTGATTGTGTGACAGACCTGAGATGATGGTGTAGCCGATGCCTCTCGGTCTCCCCAGATCCTGGTCAATGGCTTTTATCTTGCGCACCTCATAGCCCTGTGGACACACACACAGGAAAAAAATGGTTTAGAGCACTTATTATTTTGTAGACACTATAGTAAGCACACCATCTCGTCCCATTAGACTCTGCCACACCAAGACAATCATTACACATACACACAAACACGGACACGGACACACACACGTTAGCCTTGCATTAGGCTTATTTCTCTCCTATTGTTTCAGAACTCTCCAGCTGAGCGGATGAGGTTGCACCTTGTGAACATGCAGAGAATGAGAAAGAGAGAGTGGTGAAGAAAAATAAGCTATTTGAGAAGTATTTATCCACAGTGTTCTCGGTCTCCGCCCCTCAATCAGACACGGTGGCGGTGCTTAAAAACATTTCTCTCTCCATTCTCGCTCTCTCTTTCTCCCTTTCCTTCTCTCTCCCATTCTCTCTCTTGCTACCTCTGCTGAGCCGACCAGAAAACACCCCTGCCCTCTTCTCTCTCCATCCCTCTCTCCCTCCTTTCCTATCTGCCTCCCATTGATCCAGCAAATTGTGTCTGAGGCGTGTTTATGCTCCAATTCTGCCAAAGCATCTTCTGTCATTGACCAATTACAGCAGAATCAATTAAAGGTATTTTAGATTGGAGCGATCACTACCAGAGACAGAGAGAGGGAGAAGAGAGCGAGGGAAGAGAGGGAGATGGGAGAGGGGAGAGGGGGAGAGGGTGGGTAGAGACAGGAAGAGGGGGAGAGGGTGGGTAGAGACAGGGAGAGAGAGAGAGAGAGAGAGAGAGAAAGTGAGCGAGAGCTGAAGTAATATGAGCAATATTCTCTTGCTGTCCACACAAGTGGAATATGTTCAATCAACTGGCATTTAAACCCCCTACCCTTCACCCTCCTCCCACTCTCTCCATTCCTCCCTCCCTCTCAGCACTCCTCTCTGTCTCTTTATCCCTTATCCTTGTACAATGCTACCTTACACCCCCCACCCCCACTCCCAAAAAATCCTCCCCTCTTTCCTTTCAGCTCAACAGTTTGACAGCCAAATTGTCTTTGTCCCAGAAAGGGTTTAAATGGCATCTCTGACAACGCAAATCCATAACAACAGCCAAAAAATCTGTCCCTATGCTGTTCTTTGACAAAGCCTTTTTACTCTCAACCCGCCATCAAAGTTTTGTATGGATAGCAGGTTGGTTTGCGAAAAGAGAGATACAGAAAGGGATGAAGGGAGAGGGAGAGAGAGGGACAGGGAGGGATGGAGGGAGCGAGAGACAGAGGGAGAGAGAAAGAAAGAGAGAGAAAAGAAGAGAGGGAGAAAGACAGAAAGAGAGGGAGGGATGGCGTTTGAGAAATGACCTACGACAGGGCTACGTGTTTGATATCTGTTTATGTGTAAATGTCAGCAGCCTTGAGGGCAGTTGACACCCACTCAGTCAGTCTAGCCCGGCAGCTTATCACAGGCAAACACTAGCAAACTGAAATAACAGATGCCTGTTAGAATATGATGTGAGGGCAGGAGTGTGTGTGTGTGAGCATAGCGCATTTACAGCATGGATGTATGTCGGTATTTCAGCGGATCTGTAGTTAAGTGCTCTTGTAATTCAGTGCATCACATCACTATCAGGCCACACGGGGGCTAGTGTGGGTGGGTCAGTGGCTGTGTGTGTACAGTCAGGTCCAACATTATTGCCACCTTTGATTAAGATGAGCAAAACAGACTATAAAATAAATTATACAAATACTGAGCTATATTTTTTTCAGGCAGAGGCAACCAAGTTTTTGGCAAAAATGTCCTGATACTGGGTACATTTCATGATGCCGGGCCCTAGAACCAGTGGAAGCAAAATAGCCCCATAAAATCAAAGTTCCACCACCATATTTTACAGTAGGTATGGGGTTATTTTCTGCTTATGCATCCTTATTTCGACTTCAAACCCAACACTGGTGTGTACGGCCAAAGAGTTTGCTAAATGGCATTGGCACTTGGATTGGAACTGGTGCTATGGTCAGATAACATGAAAATAGATCTCTTTGGATATGCACACCAGTGGTGGGTTTGGCGTTGAAATAAGAATGCAGAAAATAACCCCATACCTACTGTAAAATATGGTGGTGGATAGGGCTGTGGCGGTCACAAAATTTCGTCAGCCGGTGATTGTCAAGCAAATAACTGTCGGTCTCACGGTAAAATACCGTTAATTAACATAAACACATTTAGCATCTCCTGGCTTCCACACAGCCTACAAGCCACTAATGCAGACCTTTGGAACATCTACATTTTCAAGTATAATAAAACCATGTAATATAGCCTACACCTTCACAATAAATCCATTATTTATTTTAGACAGGTCTAAAGAAGCATTATATGAAGAAAATGTTGGCTATTTCAGAAGATCAGAGTTGTATACTCTGAGTTGTCCTTATGTTAAGTCCTGATCTGGTTATGCAAAATGGCTGTGGGCTACACTAGTTCATTTAGCAGACAATATTTGCTTATAATTCCGTGGAATTATTTTATAGTATGAAAAATACAGTTGAACAAAGCTGAATAAAATATTTTTCTCCAAACAATTTGAGAGAGTGCGCACATGTGGCTATTCTGTGTTGAGCGGTTAACAAATAAATAAGTATTCCTATATGCTTCATTTCTTGTTATTCATGTTAATATGTTTTGATTTTTAATGCATGATGCGATTCTAATGATGATCTGAAAAAAGTCGCTTGAAAGGCATAAGCTCTGCTTAGGTTTTTGCGCAGGCTGTACACACTTCATTAGTCTCTCATTCACAATTTGACAAGCACTTGATAATGCCTCAAATTCCACGGTGGCATCGTCTTTGTGGCTGTAATGCACCCATGCGTTTTGTGGCCAGTGGCCGTTGTGCACTTCTCCCATCACATGATCAGGGCTTTCTCACAGGCTACAAGTGAAGACAGACACATTGGGGACGCAACTGCACGTGTCTTTATCCAATTCCGAGGTGCATATTGAAGATATTGGAAGAACAGTCCACATTTACTTTTCGTCAGCCAACAAGATGAGTAGGCCTAACAAACAGCAAAAGCACTAGCCTATGTCAATCTACTATCTCCCATAGTACAAAAGTCGACCTATTCTATTCTGTGCGAGAAATCAATATTCCAAACATAGTCTGGGACAGTTGTGGGATGCAATAGATCCCAAATTAATACAACCACTAGCATCAAAAAAACTTTTTTACGCAATGTGGCTGATGCAACAGATCAGAACATTTGGCTTAAAATGTTGATAACTATTAGGCTATTTCTTCAAATTATAAGCACATAAATGTGCACATGGCAATAGGCTATAAGCCATTAGCGGGAAAACACCATTACCAAAAGTGACTGTAAATGTGATTATGCATGTAATGCTTTTATTATAAAGGTGCATTGTTATGGTGAAAATTATCTTATCTAAACTTGAAACTCACGCGCTGCTTATGTATGCCAGTTAGGCTCTAAACCCCTTGTAAAGCAGATTAATGTGCTTAATTTTAAGAAGTTATTTGCCCACTTTAGTTGTGATACAAACCTTACCAAAACATATAGGCCTATGGGCTAGGCTACATGAGGTGTGCAACTATGATTCGTGACAAGTGATCATATACAGTGGGGAGAACAAGTATTTGATACACTGCCGATTTTGCAGGTTTTCCTACTTACAAAGCATGTAGAGGTCTGTAATTTTTATCATAGGTACACTTCAACTGTGAGAGACGGAATCTAGAAAATCCAGAAAATCACATTGTATGATTTTTAAGTAATTAATTTGCATTTTATTGCATGACATAAGTATTTGATACATCAGAAAAGCAGAACTTAATATTTGGTACAGAAACCTTTGTTTGCAATTACAGAGATCATACGTTTCCTGTAGGTCTTGACCAGGTTTGCACACACTGCAGCAGGGATTTTGGCCCACTCCTCCATACCTTCTCCAGATCCTTCAGGTTTCGGGGCTGTCGCTGGGCAATACGGACTTTCAGCTCCCTCCAAAGATTTTCTATTGGGTTCAGGTCTGGAGACTGGCTAAGCCACTCCAGGACCTTGAGATGCTTCTTACGGAGCCACTCCTTAGTTGCCCTGGCTGTGTGTTTCGGGTCGTTGTCATGCTGGAAGACCCAGCCACGACCCATCTTCAATGCTCTTACTGAGGGAAGGAGGTTGTTGGCCAAGATCTCGCGATACATGGCCCCTTCCATCCTCCCCTCAATACGGTGCAGTCGTCCTGTCCCCTTTGCAGAAAAGCATCCCAAAAGAATGATTTTTCCACCTCCATGCTTCACGGTTGGGATGGTGTTCTTGGGGTTGTACTCATCCTTCTTCTTCCTCCAAACACGGCGAGTGGAGTTTAGACCAAAAAGCTCTATTTTTGTCTCATCAGACCACATGACCTTCTCCCATTCCTCCTCTGGATCATCCAGATGGTCATTGGCAAACTTCAGGCGGGCCTGGACATGCGCTGGCTTGAGCAGGGGGACCTTGCGTGCGCTGCAGGATTTTAATCCATGACGGCGTAATGTGTTACTAATGGTTTTCTTTGAGACTGTGGTCCCAGCTCTCTTCAGGTCATTGACTAGGTCCTGCCGTGTAGTTCTGGGCTGATCCCTCACCTTCCTCATGATCATTGATGCCCCACGAGGTGAGATCTTGCATGGAGCCCCAGACCGAGAATGATTGACCGTCATCTTGAACTTCTTCCATTTTCTAATAATTGCGCCAACAGTTGTTGCCTTCTCACCAAGCTGCTTGCCTATTGTCCTGTAGCCCATCCCAGCCTTGTGCAGGTCTACAAATGTAACCCTGATGTCCTTACACAGCGCTCTGGTCTTGGCCATGGTGGAGAGGTTGGAGTCTGTTTGATTGAGTGTGTGGACAGATGTGTATTTTATACAGGTAACGAGTTCAAACAGGTGCAGTTAATACAGGTAATGAGTGGAGAACAGGAGGGCTTCTTAAAGAAAAAGTAACAGGTCTGTGAGAGCCGGAATTCTTACTGGTTGGTAGGTGATCAAATACTTATGTCATGCAATAAAATGCAAATTAATTACTTAAAAATCATACAATGTGATTTTCTGGATTTTTGTTTTAGATTCCGTCTCTCACAGTTGAAGTGTACCTATGATAAAAATTACAGACCTCTACATGCTTTGTAAGTAGGAAAACCTGCAAAATCGGCAGTGTATCAAATACTTGTTCTCCCCACTGTATAATTCACAAGTGATAGGCTAATATTGTCACCCATCAGACTATTCTTGATTTAATCTTGTCTTTACATGTGCCAAATAACATATGTGTGAAATTTGTTTTGATTTGGAATGGACCATTATCATACACCTGTCTCGAAACAGGGGCAGCGGGAAAAAATACATGTCATCTATGCACTTAAATAGCAAATGGAGGACACTTTTCCAGTGGTTGAGTTTCATGCCAGCCAGGTAGGCTATACTCCTGTTGTAAAGATAAACAATGTGCTTAATATTAGGAAAGTTGAGAAATAAATATAGTAGGCCTAGCCTATAGAAAGCTGATGGGATCCTCCTCTTTTTAGTAGAGGCCATCACTCTGTTTTCTCGCGCAATTGCATAGCCTATAGAACTGTTGTGCAACATGAGCTCATGGGCTCTAATGAAGTGTTTGATTCGATTTTCGATTACATTTGCATTAATGTCAGAGTGATTAGAGGGACTGAGTACCAGGCAGTTAGCAAGTTTGGTAGGCTACTAATGACCATCAGCAGCATCAGAGCTTGGAGAAGCCTAATTACTGTGACTAAACGGTTACGTGGAATTTGACTGCCTTCATGACTCGTGACCACCGGTGTGGCGGTAATACGGTCACCGCAACAGCCCTAGTGGTGGATCTTTGATGCTGTGAGGCTATTTTGCTTCCACATTTTTGCCAAAAACCTGGTTGCCTCTGCCAGGAGGCTGAAATGTGGCCGAAAGTGTATCTTCCAGCAAGACTATAACCCCAAGCACACATCAAAATGAATTGACCATAAAATCAACATATTGCAATGGCCATCACAGTCTCTGGACTTGAATCCCATTGGAACCCTGTGGTTTGAATTGAAGGATATCAAAGATCTGGAAAGATTATGTAAGGAGGAATGGTCTAAGATCCCTCCCAATGTGTTCTCCAATCTCATAAAACATTTTAGGAAAAGGCTCAATGTCGTTATCCTTGCATGGTGAGGAATGAAAAGGTATTGAAACAGGGGTGCCAATAATTTTTGACCCCTATATTGTTTTTGAAAATAAGTATTACTTGTTAAACAAAATCTCTATCTCTGAGCAATTGTATTAGTATAACATAATATAATTTTGTTATACTACTGGGTGTGCAGGATTTAGTTCCAACTCTATTCTAACACACCTGATTCGACTTATCAGGTGTGTTAGTGTATGGCTGTAGCAAAAGCCAAACCCACCCAGTAGCTCTTCATGAAGAGAGCAAACTCGGTCAGCCCCACTTTCCCTCTGCCCCCCTTTTCTTCCTCCCTCTCCCTCCCCCTCTCTTCCTTTCTCCCCCTCCCCCTCCTTTCTCTCTCTCCCTCCCTTCTCCCTCAATCCTCTTTCCCTTACACCTTCTTTCTTCCTCTCTCCCTCTTCTCTCTCTCCTTCGTCTTTTCCCTCTACCTCTCCCCCTGACCTTCTCTGTGACAGCTGATGAATCGGAGAGTCGGGGAGACACCAGGCGTCGCCTCAGTCACGCCCAGTTAATATGCATGGATAATGTAGGACTTGACATTTCACTACTGCACCACATAGAGGTTACTAGGAGAGCAGCGCAATTAGAAAGGGGACAGAGAGGGGGACTGAGGGAGACATGACGAAGGGGGAGTGAGGGAGGGACTATAACAGAGGGAGTGAGGGAGGGGACAGAGAGAGGGGGAGTAAGAGAGGGTAAGAGAGAGGGATGGGGTAGTGCAGTAAGAGAGGAGAGAGAGAGAGGTCTCCCAAATTGACTTTGAGTTTGGCCAGGAGAGAGGGACATACCTCAGTCTCACTGTAACATTCTCACTAATGGACAGATAAGAGGAAAAGGAGACCCATACGGAAAAAAATATACATTTAAAATATATTTTTTGATTCATTTTTTAGGATACATGTGAAATATTAAAAATTGGCCAAATGTTTTTATTTAATTTATTATTTTAAACATACATTATGGAATGTATTTAAAATGTATACATAAGTGTATGTAAAATGTATATCACAATATATGTTAAATGCATCAGAAAATGGGTAACACTTTATTTGGATAGTCTGTAGAGCATCTACAGATGCGGCTATCTACAGACTATCAGTAACATTTCAACTAACTATCTACTTACCCTAACCCTAACCTTAACCCTCACATTAACCCTTATTCTAAACCTTTTTTTACATACATTTTTATTCAAGAGCACATAATGTACAGTCCATACAAAACATAACTCTGCAGTCTTTTCACAAGAGCATAATGAGATTCACATGTTAAGGGCAAACAATTCAAGAGTCTGAGTCTGAGAATACAATATAGATAAAGCCACATCAGAAAAACATCAACTAACAAACAAAAACAAAAATCCAGAAATGACAGAATAAGACCAGTATGATATGTCAGGAACTCTGACCAGACATCTTCATACCTACTGTATGTTGTCTATGTTGCAAGATTTATTTCATTCTCTCCATGTCAGCAAGTTCCCTGCATAGACCTTAACCACATATCATTTTTTCCAGCATTTTGTTAAACATTTCCTTGCTGCTTCTAAAAGATAATCTATATATTTTAGTGGAGAGGAGTGGAGTATCTAGAATGAGATGACATGGGTCTGGTTAAATAATAATACATGTAATGTCCTGTATAACATGGAGAATTTCAGACCAAAAATACTGGATTTTCGGACATTGCCAAAATATATGTGATAAAGTACCTACTTGTCCACACTGCCTCCAACACGTAGCATATATTTCTTTGTTAATTTTATCAAGTTTATCAGTGCTCATACAAAGACGATGTAGTACTTTGAGTTGGAACTCCCTTGTTTGGTTACATGTAGTAGCTTTATATAGTGTTTTCCGTACATTCCCCCAACTCTTCTCTGATATACAGTATGCACCTGTAAGCCACCCTGCCATGAGTTCTTAAGATTATCTAAATCAAATCAAATTTTATTGGTCACATACACATATTTAGCAGATGTTATTGTGGGTGTAGCGAAATGCTTGTGTTCCTAGCTCCAACAGTGCAATAGTATCTAACAATTCACAACAATACACACAAATCTAAAAGTAAAAGAATGGAACTCGGGTAGCCTATATGCAATTGCCATAAAACAACGTAAAAAGATGTCACTTTACTCTATAGCACAAAGAAAAGGGGAATGATGAAAGTAGGCTGTACCATTTTTTTTGATTAAATAAATACCTTATCATCCTGACAAGCTGTAGGTTACAGATTGCTGAATTAGTCCAGCAATAAGGTTCCAAATATGAGCATAAATCCAAATAGTTTCAAGTCCTTATGAACAAGGGGTCGCTTTAGTAGTGAATGTGGACTGGAAAATGTTCTGCGGTAGATTTAGGCTACTTCTTGGGACTTGAGTCCTTCTGTCTGGCCCAACAGTTTGCCACATAGTCTGCATATTTTTTCGGACTCTGTCCTCGGATATGGAAGGTGGTGTAATCCCAATGGAGCGCAGGAAGGACTCGACATCAGGCACAGAAGATGTGGGTCTTGCGCTCATGGGTGAGTATGTGATGTTTTTGGCTGCCAATTCTCAATTGATCATGTCATAATCTTTTCTTTTCCGCAACAGCTCAGCAGAATAGTTTCAAGTTTCAAATAATAGCCATTGAAGATAGATGTGCGTTTGTCCTTGTAGAATAGTTCTCCCTTGGTTTATCGACAGCTGCATTATCTGTTGTTTCATTTCGAGGGTTGAGAAGGCAAACGATGATAGTGCTTGACCTCCGTGTTTCCTTCACTCCGGGCCTGTTTTAAGGCCTTCTCGATGACCAGCGGTGTAGCAGCCTCGATTTCCAAGACCTCCCTCAGCATCTTGTCCATAAATGTAGACATTTTCTGCCCACTTTCTGCATTGGTTTCGACCCCAAAAATGTGAATATTATTATGACGTGAAAAGTCTCCTTTATTTTGCAGTTCCTCTACCTAGCCCATCAGGTAGCTAATAGCTTGGTCTTGTTGTATTAGCTACTCGTCGTGTTCCTAATTTTTCTTTTCAGTGTGGGTCATCCGTTTATAATTTTACTCCAGTGTAGCCTTCATGCCATATACAGTGGGGGAAAAAAGTATTTAGTCAGCCACCAATTGTGCAATTTCTCCCACTTAAAAAGATGAGAGAGGCCTGTAATTTTCATCATAGGTACACGTCAACTATGACAGACAAAATGAGAAATAAAATCCAGAAAATCACATTGTAGGATTTTTTATGAATTTATTTGCAAATTATGGTGGAAAATAAGTATTTGGTCAATAACAAAAGTTTCTCAATACTTTGTTATATACCCTTTGTTGGCAATGACACAGGTCAAACGTTTTCTGTAAGTCATCACAAGGTTTTCACACACTGTTGCTGGTATTTTGGCCCATTCCTCCATGCAGATCTCCTCTAGAGCAGTGATGTTTTGGGGCTGTCGCTGGGCAACACGGACTTTCAACTCCTTCCAAAGATTTTCTATGGGGTTGAGATCTGGAGACTGGCTAGGCCACTCCAGGACCTTGAAATGCTTCTTATGAAGCCACTCCTTCGTTGCCCGGGCGGTGTGTTTGGGATCATTGTCATGCTGAAAGACCCAGCCACGTTTCATCTTCAATGCCGTTGCTGATGGAAGGAGGTTTTCACTCAAAATCTCACGATACATGGCCCCATTCATTCTTTCCTTTACACGGATCAGTCGTCCTGGTCCCTTTGCAGAAAAACAGCCCCAAAGCATGATGTTTCCACCCCCATGCTTCACAGTAGGTGTGGTGTTCTTTGGATGCAACTCACCATTCTTTGTCCTCCAAACACGATGAGTTGCGTTTTTACCAAAAAGTTATATTTTGGTTTCATCTGACCATATGACATTCTCCCAATCCTCTTCTTGATCATCCAAATGCACTCTAGCAAACTTCAGACGGGCCTGGACATGTACTGGCTTAAGCAGGGGGATACGTCTAGCACTGCAGGATATGAGTCCCTGGCGGCGTAGTGTGTTACTGATGGTAGGCTTTGTTACTTTGGTCCCAGCTCTCTGCAGGTCATTCACTAGGTCCCCCGTGTGGTTCTGGGATTTTTGCTCACCGTTCTTGTGATCATTTTGACCCCACGGGGTGAGATCTTGCGTGGAGCCCCAGATCGAGGGAGATTATCAGTGGACTTGTATGTCTTCCATTTCCTAATAATTGCTCCCACTGTTGATTTCTTCAAACCAAGCTGCTTACCTATTGCAGATTCAGTCTTCCCAGCCTGGTGCAGGTCTACAATTTTGTTTATTGTGTCCTTTGACAGCTCTTTGGTCTTGGCCATAGTGGAGTTTGGAGTGTGACTGTTTGAGGTTGTGGACAGGTGTCTTTTATACTGATAACAAGTTCAAACAGGTGCCATTAATACAGGTAACGAGTGGAGGACAGAGGAGCCTCTTAAAGAAGAAGTTACAGGTCTGTGAGAGCCAGAAATCTTGCTTGTTTGTAGGTGACCAAATATTTATTTTCCACCATAATTTGCAAATAAATTCATAAAAAATCCTACAATGTGATTTTCTGGATTTCTTTTTCTCATTTTGTCTGTCATAGTTGACGTGTACCTATGATGAAAATTACAGGCCTCTCTCATCTTTTTAAGTGGGAGAACTTGCACAATTGGTGGCTGACTAAATACTTTTTTCCCCCACTATATAGTGGTTTGCATTTTACTGAGTGAGGTGGCTGTTTCTCGTCTAAATAACTTCAGTTCTGCCATGAGAGATGAACCTCTGACATCTCTGTCTCAGCTGTAATGGCAGCCTCTCCCACCTCGTGGAGTTGGGGTCGGTGAACGGCTTAACCACGGTGAAAATATATTCTGTTTGATGCCGTCTTTCTCTTGAATACTTATCCTTACTCATTGCCAGTCCGATTTTAAGGTCAAATATGTACATTTAACTCGAGAAAGTTAATTTAGGCTGAAATTCACAGCCTTCCCCAGAATTCCATGAAGGAAGTCCTGAACATAAACATAACCTTAAATATTACTCAACGATATTCAGTACCGAGACAATAAAGTAGATGAGCTCAGGGTGAGGATCTCCTTCCAGAGAGAAATCAGGGACTGTAACATACTTTGTTTCACAGAATCATGTCTCTCTCCGGATCTACAGTCGTGGTCAAAAGTTTAGAGAATGACACAAGAATTGGTGTTCACAAAGTTTGCTACTTCAATGTTATGAGATATTTTTGTCAGATGTTACTATGGTATACTGAAGTATAATTACAAGCATTCCATAAGTGTCAAAGGCTTTTATTGACAATTACATTAAGTTTATGCAAAGAGTCAATATTTGCAGTGTTGACCCTTCTTTTTCAAGACCTCTGCAATCCGCCCTGGCATGCTGTCAATTAACTTCTGGGCCACATCCTGACTTTGTGGGGTTTTGTTTGTCCACCCGCCTCTTGAGGATCGACCACAAGTTCTCAATGGGATTAAGGTCTGGGGAGTTTCCTGGCCATGGACCCAAAATGTCGATGTTTTGTTCCCCGAGCCAATTAGTTATCACTTTTGCCTCATGGCAAGGTGCTCCATCATGCTGGAAAAGGCATTGGTCGTCACCAAACTGTTCTTGGATGGTTGGGAGAAGTTGCTCTCGGAGGGTGTGTTAGTACCATTCTTTATTCATGGCTGTGTTCTTAGGCAAAATTGTGAGTGAGCCCACTCCCTTCGCTGAGAAGCAACCCCACACATGAATGGTCTCAGGATGCTTTACTGTTGGCATGACACAGGACTGATGGTTGCGCTCACCTTGTCTTCTCCGGACAAGGTGTTTTCCGGATGCCCCAAACAATTGGAAAGGGGATTCATCAGAGAAAATGACTTTACCCCAGTCCTCAGCAGTCCAATCACTGTACCTTTTGCAGAATATCAGTGGCTTCTTTGCTGCCCTTCTTGACACCAGGCCATCCTCCAAATGATTGACTTAGGTGCAATCTTACTAGCAGCAATATCCTTGCCTGTGAAGCCCTTTTTGTGCAAAGCAATGATGACGGCACATGTTTCATTGCAGGTAACCATGGTTAACATTTAACGTTTAAGTCATTTAGCGGACGCTCTTATCCAGAGCGACTTAACAGAGGAAGAACAATGATTTCAAGCACCACCCTCCTTTTAAAGCTACCAGTCTGTTATTCTAACTCAATTAGCATGACAGAGTGATCTCCAGCCTTGTCCTCATCAACACTCTCACCTGTGTTAACGAGAGAATCACTGACATGATGGCAGCTGATGGCAGGGCTGAAATGCAGTGGAAATTTTTTTTTGGGATTAAGTTCATTTTCATGGCAAAATAGGGACTTTGCAATTAATTGCAATTAATCTGATCACTCTTCATGACATTCTGGAGTATATGCAAATTGCCATCATCAAAACTGAGGCAGCAGACTTTGTGAAAATGAGTATTTGTGTCATTCTCAAAACGTTTGACCACGACTGTACTGTCCCCGTCCATACAGCCAGATGGGGTTCTCAGTACATCATGTAGATAGGAATAAAGAACTCTCTGGGAAGAAGAAAGGTGGAGGTGTATGTTTCATGATTAACTACTCATGGTGTGATTGTGGTAATGTACATGAACTCAAGTCATTTTGTTGATTGTGAGGTATTCCCCCTAGAATACCTCACAATCAAATGCCGACTGCATTACCTCCCAAGAGAATTATCTTCGGTCATCATCACAGCCGTGTATATTCCCCCTCAAGCCGATACCCCGACGGCTCTCAAGCAACTACACTGGACTTTGTGCAAACTGGAAACCACATATCCTGAGGCCGCATATATTGTAGCAAATCTGTGGAGATTAAATCAGATAACGATTCAATTCTGCTTCTCCCTTCCTATAGGCAAATGTTATTTGTCACATGCGCCGAATACAACAGGTGTAGACCTTACAGTGAAATGCTTACTTAAAAGCCCTTAACCAACAATACCGTTTTAAGAAAGAATACCCCCAAAAAAACTAAGAAATAAAAGTAACAAACAATTAAAGAGCAGCAGTAACATAACAATAGTAAAATAACAATAGCGAGGCTATATACAGGAGGTACCGGGACAGAGTAAATGTGCGGGGGCACCGGTTAGTTGAGGTAATTGAGGTAATATGTACATGTAGGTAGTGTCATTAAAGTGACTATGCATAGATAATAAACAGAGGGGGGGGGGGGGGGGGGGGGGCAAATAGTCTGGGTAGCCATTTGATTAGATGTTCAGGAGTCTTATGGCTTGGGGGTAGAAGCTGTTTAGAAGCCTCTTGGACCTAGACTTGGTGCTCCGGTACCGCTTGCCATGCGGTAGCAGAGAGAACAGTCTATGACTAGGGAGGCTGGAGTCTTTGACAATTTTTAGGGCCTTCCTCTGACACCGCCTAGTATATAGGTCCTGGATGGCAGGAAGCTTGGCCCCAGTGATGTACTGGGCTGTACGCATTACCCTCTGCGGTCGGAGGCCGAGCAGTTGCCATACCAGGCAGTGATACAACCAGTCAGGATACTCTTGATGGCGCAGCTGTAGTACCTTTTGAGGATCTGAGGACCCATGCCAAATCTTTTCAGTCTCCTGAGGGGGAATAGGCTTTGTCGTGCCCTCTTCACGACTGTCTTGGTGTGTTTGGACCATGTTAGTTTGTTGGTGACGTGGACACCAAGGAACTTGTAGCTCTCAACCTGCTCCACTACAGCCCCGTCAATGAGAATGGGGGCATGCTCGGTCCTCTTCTTTATCCTGTAGTCCACAATCATCTCCTTTGTCTTGATCACGTTGAGGGAGAGGTTGTTGACCTGGCACCACACAGCCAGGTCTCTGACCACCTCCCTATAGGCTGTCTCATTGTTGTCGGTGATCAGACCTACCACTGTTGTGTCATCAGCAAACTTAATGATGGTGTTGGAGTCGTGCCTGGCCATGCTGTCATGAGTGAACAGGGAGTACAGGAGGGGACTGAGCACGTACCCCTGAGGGGCCCCCGTGTTGAGGATCAGAGTGGCGGATGTGTTGTTACATACCCTTACCACCTGGGGGCGGCCCGTCAGGAAGTCCAGGATCCAGTTGCAGAGGGAAGTATTTAGTCCCAGGGTCCTTAGCTTGGTGATGAGCTTTGAGGGCACTATGGTGTTGAACGCTGAGCTGTAGTCAATGAATAGCATTCTCACATAGGTGTTCCTTTTGTCCAGGTGTGAAAGGGCAGTGTGGATTGCAATAGAGATTGCATCATCTGTGGATCTGTTGGGGCAGTATGCAAATTGGAGTGGGTCTATGTTTCTGGGATAATGGTGTTGATGTGAAGTACCCGTGCTAAGTTATTGATTTGCATTTTAATGAGGGAAATAAGTATTTGACCCCCTCTCAATCAGAAAGATTTCTGGCTCCCAGGTGTCTTTTATACAGGTAACAAGCTGAGATTAGGAGCACACTCTTAAAGGGAGTGCTCCTAATCTCAGCTTGTTACCTGTATAAAAGACACCTGTCCACAGAAGCAATCAATCAATCAGATTCCAAACTCTCCACCATGGCCAAGACCAAAGAGCTCTCCAAGGATGTCAGGGACAAGATTGTAGACCTACACAAGACTGGAATGGGCTACAAGACCATCGCAAGCAGCTTGGTGAGAAGGTGACAACAGTTGGTGTGATTATTCGCAAATGGAAGAAACACAAAATAAATGTCAATCTCCCTCGGCCTGGGGCTCCATGCAAGATCTCACCTCGTGGAGTTGCAATGATCATGAGAACAGTGAGGAATCAGCCCAGAACTACACGGGAGGATCTTGTCAATGATCTCAAGGCAGCTGGGACCATAGTCACCAAGAAAACAATTGGTAACACACTACGCCGTGAAGGACTGAAATCCTGCAGCGCTCGCAAGGTCCCCTGCTCAAGAAAGCACATATACAGGCCCATCTGAAGTTTGCCAATGAACATCTGAATGATTCAAAGGAGAACTGGGTGAAAGTATTGTTGTCAGATGAGACCAAAATCGAGCTCTTTGGCATCAACTCAACTCGCCGTGTTTGGAGGAGGAGGAATGCTGCCTATGACCCCAAGAACACCATCCCCACCGTCAAACATGGAGGTGGAAACATTATGCTTTGGGGGTGTTTTTCTGCTAAGGGGACAGGACAACTTCACTGCATCAAAGGGGCGATGGACGGGGCCATGTACGGTCAAATCTTGGGTGAGAACCTCCTTCCTTCAGCCAGGGCATTGAAAATGGGTCGTGGATGGGTATTCCAGCATGACAATGACCCAAAACACGCGGCCAAGTCAACAAAGGAGTGGCTCAAGAAGAAGCACATTAAGGTCCTGGAGTGGCCTAGCCAGTCTCCAGACCTTAATCCCATAGAAAATCTGTGGATGGAGCTGAAGGTTCGAGTTGCCAAACGTCAGCTTCGAAACCTTAATGACTTGGAGAAGATCTACAAAATCCCTCCTGAGATGTGTGCAAACCTGGTGGCCAACAACAAGAAACGTCTGACCTCTGTGATTGCCAACAAGGGTTTTGCCATCAAGTACTAAGTCATGTTTTGCAGAGGGGTCAAATACTTATTTCCCTCATTAAAATGCAAATAAATGTATAACATTTTTGACATGCGTTTTTCTGGATTTTGTTGTTGTTATTCTGTCTCTCACTGTTCAAATAAACCTACCATTAAAATTATAGACTGATCATTTATTTGTCAGTGGGCAAACGTACAAAATCAGCAGGGGATCAAATCCTTTTTTCCCTGACTGTACGTTACTAAATTGCACCAAAGATTGTATGGTATGACTGGAAAGCCAATATCCCCAGCAAGATCCCCAGTTTTCACAAACAGGGGCTACCGTTCTCATTTTAGACGATGTTGAATTAAACATTTATTGAAGGTCCCCTTCTAAAAGGTCCACTTTCTAAATGTACATTTAAGTAGTTAAATAGTATATTGTTCCAAACAACATAAAAATAAGCAATATCAAATTGTACTTTTGAGATGTTAACATTCATTTCTTTAATGTTGAATAAATGAATGTGAACATTTATATTTGAGAATGTAGACATAATCCATATTATCAGGAGCACACTATAAGGAGTATAATGACATCAAAATGTTGTCTGTATCATGTACGGTTCACAGATCATAGTCTTACAGGAGACATGTATACAGTTGCTTGTGAAAGTATTCAACCCCCTTGGCATTTTTCCTATTTTGTTGCCTTACAACCTGAAATTAAAATGGATTTTTTGGGGGTTTGTATCATTTGATTTACACAACATGCCTACCACTTTGAAGATGCACAATATTTTTTATTGTGATACAAACAACAAATAAGACAAAAAAACAGAAAACTTGAGCGTGCATAACTATTCCCCCTCCAATTTTGTGTATGTCCATCACATGAAATCCAAATAAAAATCTATTTAAATTACAGGTTGTAATGCAACAAAATAAGAAAAATGCCAAGGGGGATGAATATAGGGCCTAAAATTGCTACTTTTATCATGATTTTATAAAGAATGTTTGTTTGTTATACAAATGTAAAAAGAATGTCAAACAGCCTCTGGAAGCAACGTCAGCACAAGAACTGTTCGTTGGGAGCTTCATGAAATGGGTTTCCATGGCCGAGAAGCCGCACACAAGCATAAGATCACCATGCGCAATGCCAAGCGTCGGCTGTAGTGGTGTAAAGCTCACCGCCATTGGACTCTGGAGCAGTGGAAACACGTTCTCTGGAGTAATGAATCACGCTTCAACATCTGGCAGTCTGACTAACAAATCTGGGTTTGGCGGATCGCAGGAGAATGCTTCCTGCCCCAATGCATAGTGCCAAATGTAAAGTTTGGTTCAGGATAGCCCCTTTAGTTCCAGGGAAGGGAAATCTTAACGCTACAGCATACAATGACATTCTAGATGATTCTATGCTTCCAACTTTGTGGCAACAGTTTGGGGAAGGCCCTTTCCTGTTTCAGCATGACAATGACCCCGTGCACAAAGCGAGGTCCATACAGAAGTGTTTTATCGAGATTGGTGTGGAAGAACTTGACTGGCCTGCACAGAGCCCTGACCTCAACCCCATCAAACCTTTAGGATAAATTGGAATGTCGATTGCGAGCCAGGCCTAATATCCCAACATCAGTGCCCAACCTCACTAATGCTCTTATGTCTGAATGGAAGCAAGTCCCCACAGCAATGTTTCAACATATAGTGGAAAGCCTTCCCAAAAGAGGCTGTTATAGCTACAAAGGGGGGGCCAACTCTATATTAATGCAGATGATTTTGGAATGAGATGTTCAACTAGCAGGTGTCCACATACTTTTGGTCATGTAGTATACTGTGCCTTCGGAAAGTATCAGACCTCTTGTCTTTTCCACATTTTGTTACGTTATAGCCTTATTCTAAAATTGATTAAATAAATAAAAATGCTAAGCAATCTACATACAATACCCCATAATGACAAAGCGTCATGCAATTATTTTATTTTTTTAAGAACAGAAATACCTTATTTACATAAGTATTCAGGCCCTTTGCTATGAGACTTGAAATTGAGCTCAGGTGCATCCTGTTTCCATTGATCATCCTTGAGATGTTTCTAGAACTTGATTGGAGTCCACCTGTGGTAAATTCAATTGATTAGACATGATTTGAAAAGGCACACACCTGTCTATATAAGGTCCCACAGTTGACAGTGCATGTCAGAGCAAAAACCAAGCCATGAGGTCAAAGGAATTGTCCGTTGAGCTCCGAGACAGGATTGTGTCGAGGCACAGATCTGGCGAAGGGTACCAAAAATTGTATGCAGCATTGAAGGTCCCCAAGAACACAGTGGCCTCCATCATTCTTAAATAGACCACCAAGACTCTTCCTAGAGCGGGCCACCCGGCCAAACTGAGCAATCAGGGGAGAAGTGCATTGGTCAGGAAGGTGACCAAGAACCTGATGGTCACTCTGACAGAGCTCTAGAGTTTATCTGTGGAGATGGGAGAACCTTCCAGAACGACAACCATCTCTGCAGCATTCCACCAATCAGGCCTTTATGGTGGAGTGGCCAGACGGAAGCCACTCCTCAGTAAAAGGAACATGACAGCCCTCTTGGAGTTTGCCGAAAGGCACCAAAAGACTCTCAGACCATGAGAAACAAGATTCTCTGGTCTGATGAAACCAAGATTGAACTCTTTGGCCTGAATGCCAAGCATCATGTCTGGAGGAAACCTTGCACCATCCCTACGGTAAAGCATGGTGGTGGCAGCATCATGCTGTGGGGAGGTTTTTCAGCGGCAGGGACTGGGGGTCTAGTCAGGATCAAGGCAAAGATGAACGGAGCAAAGTACAGAGAGATCCTTGATGAAAACCTGCTACAAAGTGCTTAGGACAGACTGTTGCGAAAGTTCACCTTCCAACAGGACAACGACCCTAAGCACACAGCCAATACAACGCAGGGGTGGCTTCGGGACAAGTCTCTGAATGTCCTTGAGTGGCCCAGCCAGAGCCCGGACTTGAACCCGATCTAACATTTCTGGAGAGACCTGAAAATAGCTGTGCAGCAACACAGAGCTTGAGAGGATCTGCAGAGAAGAATGGGAGAAACTCCCCAAATACAGGTGTGCCAAGCTTGTAGCGTCTTACCCAAGAAGACTCGAGGTTGTAATCACTGCCAAAGGTGCATCAACAAAGTACTGAGTAAAGGGTCTGATTACTTATGTAAATGTAATATTTCCTTTTTTTTATTTTTATAAAAAGGTCAGGGCTTTGTGATGGCCACTCCAATACCATGACTTTGTTGTCCTTAAGCCATTTTGCCACAACTTTGGAAGTATGCTTGGGGTCATTGTCCATTTGGAAGACCCATTTGCGACCAAGCTTTAACTTCCTGACTGATGTCTTGAGATGTTGCTTCAATATATCCACACAATTTTCCTTCCTCATGATGTCATCTATTTTGTTAAGTGCACCAGTCCCTCCTGCAGCAAAGGACCCCCACAGCATGATGCTGCCACCCCTGTGCTTCACGATTGGGATGGTGTTCTTCGGCTTGCAAGCCATCCCCTTTTTCCTCCAAACATAACGATGGTCATTATGGCCAAACAGTTCTATTTTTGTTTCATCAGACCAGAGGACATTTCTCCAAAAAGTATGATCTTTGTCCCCATGTGCAGTTGTAAACCGTAGACTGGCTTTTTTATGGCGGTTTTGGAGCAGTGGCTTCTTCCTTACTGAGCAGCCTTTCAGGTTATGTCGATATAGGACTTGTTTTACTGTGGATATAGATACTTTTGTACCTGTTTCCTCCAGCATCGTCACAAGGTCCTATGCTGTTGTTCTGGGATTGATTTGTACTTTTCGTACCAAAGTATGTTCATCTCTAGGAGACAGAACGCGTCTCCTTCCTGAGCGGTATGACGGCTGCGTGGTCCCATGGTGTTTATACTTGCATACTATTGTTTGTACAGATGAATGTGGTACCTTCAGGCGTTTGGAAATCGCTCCCAAGGATGAACCTTGTGGAGGTCTACAATTTTTGTTCTGTGGTCTTGGCTGATTTCTTTTGATTTTCCCATGATGTCAACGAAAGAGGCACTGACTTTGAAGGTAGGCCTTGAAATACATCCACAGGTACACCTCCAATTGACTCAAATGATGTCAATTAGCCTATCAGAAGCTTCTAAAGCCATGACATCATTTTCTGGAATTTCCCAAACTGTTTAAAGGCACAGTCAACTTCTGACCCACTGGAATTGTGATACAGTGAATTCTAAGTTAAATAATCTGTCTGTAAACAACTGTTGGAAAAAGTACTTGTCTCATGCACAAAGTAGATGTCCTAACCGACTTGCCAAAACTACAGTTTGTTAACAAGACTTTTGTGGAGTGGTTGAAAAACATGTTTTAATGACTCCAACCTAAGTGTATGTAAACTTCCGACTTCAACTGTACGTACCACTCATTCGAAGCACAAGACCTAGACTGACACTTTGACACTTTTTCATTATTTAACTAATCTGAAGAGAGCACTTACTAATAGTCTTATTTTTTACCTCTTGAGACGGGAAACATTTGTTTTAGTATTAAATAGAACACTTTATGACTGAATGCAAACATTTTGTAAAATTGAAATATATTATTTTACTCACCATTACAACTTCAATTATATCACTGCAAAAGTTTTGGCTTGGTGGCCCAAAAAAATATCTCTATTGATCAATATGTAAAGAGTAATTTAAGAAGCCGGAATTAGGAACCACTTTTGCCACCCTGTAGACTAGAATTTTGTCAGACATTACATGCATTTGAGCAAAGATGCAAATGTCGGTACATGCATCTCTGGAATACATTTTAAGGCATTATATTCATTTTAGCAAAGATACAAATGTATCTACATGTATTTGAAACACATATATATCTTTTTTTTCATATGGAGAGGCGAAGAAGGAGATGGAGAAGTAAACTAAAGGGGGGTGAGACAGAGTATTACTGACCGGTGGGGCGTCCTCCCCTATGTTGGTGCTGTAGGGTAGGTTGGTAAAGATGGGGTCCATGTCCTGAACATCAGTGATGGTGATGGCTAAGTTAGACAGACTGGACAGAGGGCGCTTCTTATCCTGGTCCTGAGGGAGAGAACAGACACACACAAGCATGGTCACCCCTGGGTCGTGTTCATTAGGAAGAAAACAGACTCAAACAGGGAGGCATTACCTGGACTTGCTCCTTTTCTAAATGTTAAAACATTATGCCCTACTGAACACCATCCTGCCTTCACAATAATATGCCAATATTTCCATGCCATTCTCAGTAGAATTTGTATTTATTTACAGTAACCACAGCAAAATAAAATAGACATTAGACAAGATGGTTATGCTTGTTACTTTATAAAATGTATATTTAAGTTTGTGTGTATTTTGTGTATCCCCTCACCGTGGCATTGACAGTGAGCTGGTAGGCCGATGTGGTCTCGTAGTCCAGAGCCCTGGTGACAGTGACCGTACCACGGGCTCCATCGATGGAGAAAAAGGAAGAGGGGGGCTGGAAAGAGAAGAGCACACTGCCCCCTGTGCCTTGGTCTGGGTCTGTGGCATTCACCTGGTAGACTGAGGTGCCCACTGGAGTGTTCTGGAACACAGGGAAAGACAGGCACACAGGTTGGCATAAAGTCATATTTCTGTAGTTTGAGGGGTTCTTTAAAAGGTGGATGGATGGCTATGTAGAAACAATGGATGGAGACAGATTACTGTTCAGCACATTTAAAGGGGGGCTGAACTTCCTGATTTGGCCTCGGTTTTCGGCTTGCTCATTAAGATTTGCTAGTGGCCATGACTGAAGCCAAACAAGAGTTGTCTTGGGGGTGTGGTTTGATGTGGGTGTTTCTTGGGTGTGTCTTTGACATTTAATCACAACAAACAAGTGCAGTAGTGAGTAGTGACAACGAGGTAAGCTAAGCTAGCTTTGCTATGGAGAGAAGTGTAGAAGTTCAGGACTTCTCCCCTCCTGACTGACTTGCCCTCTCAGATGATCTGCTAATTCAGTTCTATGTGTAGGCTAAAGCCTGCGCTAACCTTGTGTTTAGCCAACGTGACAGCAGCTAGCTAGCATAGCTTGGGGGTAGCTGCGGCTGGCTAGCCTATCTAGCTAGCTGATATTTATCTGTCAAAGCACAGTTATGCCATGATAGCAAGAACCACTTGTTTGAATGTGTTTCATGAGACACTTGTTCTACAACACCTTGCTACGAAAGTAGCTTGCAACTTAAAGTTTAATCATGTCATATAAAGACGTGTTACCGTGGAAAAGATATCAACTGCGGGTTGAATGCCCGGTCTTCAGTCAGCACAGCTGTCCTACAACACATTTTTCTCTAACTGGCTAGATTTGTCTCGTCTCTCCTTAAGTCCGCTGTTAGAACTTTACCGGGGCACAAATCCAAGAACTACTAATATCCCAACAGGTGTAGGCTACATGTGGAGCAGGTTGGCATTTATTGAGATGACTCGTGTACTGGAGGCAGCTCTGCAGAGAGGTCACTAGCTGGCACAGCCACAAAGTCATAACCCTAACCTTAACTCTAACCTTAACCACACTGCTAACCCTAATACCTAACTCTAACCTTAAATGAAGACCAAAATGCTAGTTTTCTAAGTTCTGCCTCCAGGGCAAGACTCATTACAATAAATGTTAACCTGCACATGCGGACATTGCACAAACATCACCCAGCTTGTGTGTAGATACATTTATCAACAGCAATTCGATGGGTGTGTTCATTTTTTGCTGTAAATATCATATTGATGTGCTTTTAAAAACAGCATGCCAACACTTTACCTAGCAAATGAAAATAAGTTGTGTGTAGAGTACAACTTCAGCAGTCTTACCAGAACTAGAATGGCATTCTATGTATATGGTCTATTCTAAAGATTTGACTGTCTAACCACGCACTGACATGCACAGCTCTCTGGGTGAGATTCTGTCTCCAGTGGGTGATGAAGTCCCTTCCATCTACAGTGAGGGAAAAAAGTTTTTGATCCCCTGCTGATTTTGTACGTTTGCCCACTGACAAATAAATGATCAGTCTATAATTTTAATGGTAGGTTTATTTGAACAGTGTGAGACAGAATAACAACAACAAAATCCAGACAAACGCATGTCAAAAATGTTATAAATTGATTTGCATTTTAATGAGGGAAATAAGTATTTGACCCCCTCTCAATCAGAAAGATTTCTGGCTCCCAGGTTTCTTTTATACAGGTAACGAGCTGAGATTAGGAGCACACTCTTAAAGGGAGTGCTCCTAATCTCAGCTTGTTATCTGTATAAAAGACACCTGTCCACAGAATCAATCAGATTCCAAACTCTCCACCATGGCCAAGACCAAAGAGCTCTCCAAGGATGTCAGGGACAAGATTGTAGAACTACACAAGGCTGGAATGGGCTACAAGACCATCGCCAAGCAGCTTGGTGAGAAGGTGACAACAGTTGGTGCAATTATTCGCAAATGGAAGAAACACAAAATAACTGTCAATCTCCCTCGGCCTGGGGCTCCATGCAAGATCTCACCTCGTGGAGTTGCAATGATCATGAGAACGGTGAGGAATCAGCCCAGAACTACACGGGAGGATCTTGTCAATGATCTCAAGACAGCTGGGACCATAGTCACCAAGAAAACAATTGGTAACACACTACGCCGTGAAAGACTGAAATCCTGCAGCGCCCTCAAGGTCCCCCTGCTCAAGAAAGCAGTCTCTCATTGTTCAAATAAACCTACCATTCAAATTATAGACTGATCATTTATTTGTCAGTGGGCAAACGTACAAAATCAGCAGGGGATCATATACTTTTTTCCCTCACTTTATACAGTGTGTGCGAATGTAGTAAGTTATGGAGGTAAGGCAATAAATAGGCCATAGTACAAAATAGTTACAATTTCATATTAACACTGGAATGATAGATGTGCAAAAGATGATGTGCAAATAGAGATACTGGGGTGCAAATTAGCAAAATAAATAACAATAGGGGGATGAGATAGTTGGGTGGGCTAATTTCAGAATGGCTGTGTACAGGTGCAGTGATCGGTAAGCTGCTCTGACAACTGACACTTAAATTTAGTTTGGGAGATAAGAGTCTCCAGCTTCAGAGATTTTTGCAGTTTGTTCCAGTTATTGGCAGCAGAGAACTGGAAGGAATGGCGGCCAAAGGAGGTGTTGGCTTTGGGGATGTCAAGGATCGGAGGCTTTGTTGCGAAATAGGAAGCCGATTATAGATCTAACATTTGATTGGAAATGCTTAATGTGAGTCTGAAAGGAGAGTTTACAGTCTAACCAGACACCTAGGTATTTGTAGTTGTCCACATACTCTAGGTCAGACCCGCCGAGAGTAGTGATTCTAGTCGGGTGGGCGGGTGCAAGCAGCGTTCGGTTGAAGAGCATGCATTTAGTTTTACAAGTGTTTAAGAGCAGTTGGAGGCTACGGAAGGAGTGTTGTATGGCGTTGAAGCTCGTTTGGAGGTTTGTTAACACAGTGTCCAATGAAGGGCCAGAAGTATACAAAATGGTGTCATCCGCAAAGAGGTGGATCCGAGCTTCACCAGCAGCAAGAGCAACATCATTGATATACACAGAGAATAGAGTCAGCCCAGGAATTGAACCCTATGGCACCCCCATAGAGATGGCCAGAGGTCCAGACAACAGGCCCCCGATTTGACACATTGACCTCTATCTGAGAAGTAGTTGGTGAACCAGGCGAGGCAGTCATTAGAGAAACCAAGGCTATTTAGTCTGCCAATAAGAATGCGGTGGTTGACAGAGTCAAAAGCCTTGGCCAGGTCGATGAAGACGGCTGCGCAGTACTGTCTTCAGCGTGGCTGAGGTGTGCCCATGACCAGCTCGGAAACCGGATTGCATAGCGGAGAAGGTACGGTGGGATTCGAAATGGTCGGTGATCTGTTTTGTTAACTTGGCTTTCAAAAACTTTTGAAAGGCAGGGCAGGATGGATATAGGTATGTAACAGTTTGGACTAGAGTGTCACCACCTTTGAAGTGGGGGATGACCGCGGCAGCTTTCTAATCTGGGGATCTCAGACATTACGAAAGAGAGGTTGAACAGGCTAGAAATAGGGGTTGCAACAATTTCGGCGGCAAATTTGAGAAAGAAAGGGTCCTAATTGTCTAGCCCCGCTGATTTGTAGGAGTCCAGATTTAGCAGCTCTTTCAGAACATCAGCTGTCTGAATTTGTGTGAAGGAGAAGTGGTGGAGGGGCATGGGCAAGTTGCAGCGGAGGGTGCAGAGCTGGTGGCCGAGGTAGTGGTAGCCAGGTGGAAAGCATGGCCAGCTGTAGCAAAATGCTTGTTGAAATTCTCGATTATTGTAGATTTATCGGTGGTGACAGTGTTTCCTAGCCTCAGTGCAGTGGGCAGTTGGGAGGAGGTGCTCTTATTCTCCATGGACTTTACAGTGTCCCAAAACTTTTTGGAGTTAGTGCTACAGGATGCAAATTTCTGTTTGAAAAAGCTAGCCTTTGCTTTCCTAACTGATTGTGTATATTGGTTCCTGACTTCCCTGAAAAGTTGCATATTGTGGGGGCTGTTCGATGCTAATGCAGTACGCCACAGGATATTTTTGTGCTGGTCAAGGGCAGTCAAGTCTGAGGAGAACCAGGGGCTATATCTGTTCTTAGTTCTGAATTTTTTGAATGGGGCATGCTTATTTAAGATTGAGAGGAAAGCACTTTTAAAGAACAACCAGGCATCCTCTACTGACGGAATGAGGTCAATATCCATCCAGGATACCCGGGCCAGGTCAATTAGAAAGGCCTGCTCGCTAACGTGTTTTAGGGAGCGTTTGACAGTGATGAGGGGTGGTCGTTTGACCACGGACCCATTACGGACGCAGGCAATAAGGCAGTGATCGCTGAGATCCTGGCTGAAGAAAGTGGAGGTGTATATAGAGGGTAAATTTGTCAGGATGATATCTATGAGGGTGTCCATGTTTACATATTTAGGGTTGTACCTGGTAGATTCGTTGATAATTTGTGTGAGATTGAGGGCATCTAGTTTAGATTGTAGGTTGGCCGGCGTGTTAAGCATATCCCAGTTTAGGTCACCAAGCAGTACGAACTCTGAGGATAGATGGGGGGCAATCAGTTCACATATGGTGTCCAGGGCACAGCTCGGGGCTGAGGGGGGTCTGTAGCAAGCGGCAACAGTGAGATACTTATTTCTGGAAAGGTGGATTTTTAGAAGTAGAAGCTCAAACTGTTTGGGCACAGACCTGGATAGTACGATAGAGCTCTTTAGGCTATCTCTACAGTAGATTGCAACCCCACCCCCTTTGGCAGTTCTATCGAGACTGAAAATTTTGTAGTTGTGTCACGAATACCGCCGAGGCTGCTCCTCCTCTTTGTTCGGGCAGGCTTCGGCGTTCGTCGTCCCCGGAGTACTAGCTGCCACCGTTGGATGTTTCAATGTTTGTTTGGTCATGTCTAGTGTAGTGCACCTGTTTCGTATGCTGTCCTGATTATGTCACCTATAAGTTTCACTGTGTTATGTTTTGTAGTTGTGTGTTATTGTCCGCCTGTCGTTTGTCTTTTTGGTTTATTTTGTGCATTAGTGTTTTACGCGTTGCGCGTAGGTTATCGCCTCCTGTGTGTTCGAGGCTATTTATTTTTGTATTGTGTCATTGAGTCAAGTAAAGTCGTTTTGACTTATCCGCTGTGTCCTGCGCCTGACTTCACCACCACATCCACAAGTATACCGTGACAAGTTGGGGATGGAAATTTCTGAATTTTTGGTGGCCTTCCTAAGCCAGGATTCAGACACTGCTATGAGATCAGGGTTGGCGGAGTTTGCTAACGCAGTGAATAACTCAAACTTAGGGAGGAGGCTTCGGATGTTAACGTGCAAGAAACCAATGCTTTTACGGTTACAGAAGTCAACAAATGATAATGCCTGGGGAGTAGGAGTGATACTGGGGGCTACAGGGCCTGGGTTAACCTCTACATCACCAGCAGTCATGAGTTAAAAACGATTTGGTTTAATTTGAAGTTATACATTTGAAGTTATTTCTGTTTACATTATAGGGAATAGGCTGGCTTGCCGGGTCCTCCATATTACATCACACCACGGAAAACATTTTCCGACATAACTTTGGCTATCTTCGGAATTCTTATCGTTTTTATGTAATAATAAAACAAAATACTAACTTTGCATTGTGACTTTGGTGCATATACTAATACAAATCCATATGTTACATGTGGTTACGTTTATGCTACCTACCCTTTAACTGCTTTTCACTGACTGCTGCAACGCAACAATCAGCTATTTGGTAGGCTATTTGCTGTGTGCTGCCCCAAATTGTGCGCTTAAAACAATCCACAAATAAATACATAAATAAATAAAAAGCTAATGATCCTCTGTGGCCAAATCATGCTCTCTGGTGTAGTATTTTGAATGATTTTATTTATTTTTGTATAGGCACAAGTAAATGTTGGCTAATTTTATTCAATTTACTTTAGGAGAAGCTTATCTTCCCCTAGCCTATTGGATGTGCCGCCTAAGCCGACATCAATGTGAATTCAACCGGTGCATAAAACAGCTGGCAAGGCAGCGTTCAAATGCAGACATCAAATTCAATGCAATCGGCGAACTGCCTAAATGGCTGACCAGCAAATTTAACTGTCTGGCACAATCTCTGCTCTCTGAGAGTAAGGCCCGCAGGCTGGCAGCTTTTCTCAGAACGATGCTCTACATGGTCCTAAAGCCAGCCCACCAATATGCTAAACAGCCGTTGCATTTTAATCAGGACTGGAATGATTTGAGTCAACTTTTTAGTAGCCATACCTAACTGTCATACCCAACTGATGCCCCTGTCTTCCAGTGATGGAGAACCCAGAGTCCGTGGTCACCTTCATCTGTCGATTGAGGTGCCGACGTGGACACAAGTGATGGGCAGCTACCCAATGCTGGAAGTCTCTCATTCTCAGTAGTCCTAGCAGTACTACTGAAATGGTGAATGCCATCAACCTCAGCACTCAGAGACACGTTCTGAGCAGGACCGAGCATACCCTGTTGAACAGGGAGAGGCACTGTTAGAACAATGTGATGCAACTGTCCGATAGTGTAGCCCGGTAAGAGAGAGAATCCAGCTTGACGCCTAGGTATACTATTCTCTGTGTGGGCACCAAACAGCTATTTTTCTGGTTGATCTTGAAACCCTAGCTCAGTGAGGTGGGTTACAAGAGAAGCTGTGTCTCGTACCGGCCATGAGCTCAGCTCACCACATGGAACGGCAGCCACGAGTTGCCACCACGAGTCGTCAAGACAGCTAGCTACGAATTTACAACCAACAAGTGAGTAAATAATACATGTATTTCTAATTTGTGGGTTTTATTTTATTTTGTAACATTATAGTTTGTTAGATGTGATGCTAGTTCTTGAATTTTAGCCATGCAATATATGCGTGTTAGCTAACATAGCTAGCTGCTAGTTAAGTTAGGCTGTAGTTTTACAAAAACATTTGAGAGTCAACTGATACCACAAAGTATGTTTCTTGTTACTGCCCTGAATCAGAAGAACATAATTGTGTGTCTGCAGGGTAACAACATGGAGCCCTAAATCAAGAGCAGGGACCAAGCTACGTATTAATGGTTGCAATTTGCAAAGTAGCTGGTTTTGAACTACTGTAAGTGATATAAAAGTGGGTAAAGACAACAATAACCGTTAGAACTGATTGCATTTTATTATTGACTGTTCCAGGGAATGTACTCCAGTAGAGACTCGGCTTCCTAAAACATCTCCGGCAAGGATGTGGCTCCATGTTCTGCGGTCCGTAGAGGTTTGAGCCCAGTAGTGACGCACACTGGCCTTGTTCCTGTGACAAGTCACCACCATCACCTCCCATTTCTCCTTGCCAGGTTTAATGGTTAATTGCACTGCTGTTGACCTCACTGAGTGGTTTGTGTATTTCTGTAAGAGACCTGAAGTTACATAATGCATAATTGTTCACAAATTGTCAACACACCAACAGAAATGTATCATTTTCCCCAACAGATGCCTGCCTCCTTACCAGCCTCTGCTGATCGTGGCCATCATGCTGGACAGGTAGTTGACCCCCATTGGCTCCATGGAGTACCATGTATATTCAGCCTCAGTTCCAACCCTAGGCGTTGGGTGCATGTAGAATGCAGCGGCTCCAAGGGGTAGTCTGGCTATGTAGCTCTTGAATGATGCCACAGAACAATTAGGATCTCCAGGTGTGGCATACATGAAAATCCTTAGCTGCTCCTTGCCTCTGTGTTGGAGTTATGATTTTATGTTGCCTTGTTGAAGTACAGGAACACATACTCCAAACCGTTCTCATCCTCCATGACAACAAAAGAGTTTGGTTTCAGGTCCCTCAGGCCCTCTCTACCCTGCCTTGCCATTGTAAGCTGGATGTCTAGCCACACTTTGCGCACCACACCTGCTGCTGTCATCGAGAGAGGACAGGTGATACTTTCAGCTTCTGCAGGTCAGCTGGGGAAATTGCAGGGTGATGTTGTGACCTGTCCTTCTGACTGCGCCTGAAAGTTTTCAGCACCAATGTCAATATTTGATGATGTAAAGCTCTTGTTCATTATGATACTGATGGTGTGTTTTAGGCCCACTGCAGGTGAGTTAAGATGCCTGTTCAGGCCGGCTCTCAGCCCCACGTAACTGCTCATGGAGTACTTGTCACCTGTAGACGTCCTCACCTCTGCGTTGAACCGGGGCAGGGTTTTCTGTATCTTCTCTTCTCCATCAGTTTCCCAATTTAACGTCACTGCTGTGTGCACAGCCGTCGGTGAAAACTGCCCAACTAGTGACCTTTTTAGAGTTGCGCTCCTCCTTTTTGCTCTCAATCTGGTCCAGTTGAGATGCTACAAGCTTGACATGCCTGTTCTTTATCTTTGGCCTTTCCTTATCAACTGTTGCCCAGAATCTTTCAGGGGTGAGCCCCCAATATGAATACAAATGTGTCACAAAATCCTCCATATTTCTGTCTCATTGATGTGTTGCTATTGACTGTAAGTTAATTATGATAATTACCATTATCTGATTGAAATATGTGTTCCATTCACGATAATAAGTTCGTAGGTAGTTAGTAAAGTCTTTCTGATAGGCTACTTCTTTGTTCCTAGGTTCTAGGACAAGTTGAAAACATAACATGGAATGTATACCAGCTGAGTTGTTTTATTAGAAAACCTCGGCAAAAATGTTATTAGGGTGCGGGAATGTTAGATTAGTCTTTTACTTTTAAGATAACCTTCATTGAAGTTTGTGGTTACTACTGGTTAAGGATCTGAAGCGAGAAATTTGTCCGCCATTTTTTTTTTGCTTTGGTCAAGGCTTGGAGTTGGCGTATTGATACTTTGACAACACATACTACTTCGGTGAGTGATTAGGCTATGTCATTATTGTTGACCTTTAACGTAAATGATCTAAAAACGTGTCAACCCTGATTTATCTCATTTTCACATATGCTGTAGCTTAGACCCTATTCTACATTGTCTGAGGTGTTTGTGTTGTGCCTGTCATCAGTTGAGACACAGCATTCTCTTAAATACAGGGTGGGTATACTTTCAATCATAGAAACATAATTAATAGAATGGACCTATCCCTTCAGACTACTGCAATCTATCTGGTACACCATTGAAATTGAATTTTTAAGTTTCAATTACTACCAGAAAGATGGCCGCCAGTCCACCCACCGTTGACCAAGATTGACATTTTAATTGAAAACAATGGATATTCCCACTCAAGTCAACATTCTCTCTGATGTGTGGACCTCTTACCATCTTTGTGGCACCATTTGAAAGTTGACATTTATCAGCCAAAACATGACACCCACCCTGCATTCAAGAGCATGCTGTGTTTCAACCGAAGGTGGGCACAACACAAAGACCTCTGATGTAAAATAGGGTCTAAGCTACAACATACTGTATATGAACATGAAAAAATGTGGAGTTCACGTGTTTTTAGATAATTTATGTTAAAGAGTAACAATTGTTATTTATTATGAAACTTTTTTTTCAAGAAATGTTACGATAATTTCAACTTTTTATTTTCTTCAGTGATGACGATGGCTCTCATGGTAGGGTGGGGTATGCAAAATGGGTCAACTTTGAGCAACTCTATCTCCTGAATGTTTTGGCAATCAGGTCCAAAATGTCAGAAAGTGATTGAAATCATATGGGACGACCCAGTTTTGAGTTTTGATGTCTTCACTATTATTCTACAATGTAGAAAATAGTAAAAATAAAGAAAACACTTGAATGAGTAGGTTTGTCCAAACTTTTGACTAGTACTGTAATATTCAGACCTTTTACTCAGTGCTTTGTTGAAGCACCTTTGGCAGCGATTACAGCCTCGAGTCTTCTTGGGTATGACGCTACAAGCTTGGCACACCTGTATTTGGGGAGTTTCTCCCATTATTTTCTGCAGATCCTCTCAAGCTCTGTCAGGTTGGATGGGAGCGTTGCTGCACAGCTACAGTGAGGGAAAAAAGTATTTGATCCCCTGCTGATTTTGTATGTTTGCCCACTGACAAAGACATGATCAGTCTATAATGTTAATGGTAGGTTTATTTGAACAGTGAGAGACAGAATAACAACAACAAAATCCAGAAAAATGCATGTCAGAAATGTTATAAATTGATTTGCATTTTAATGAGGGAAATAAGTATTTGACCCCTCTGCAAAACTTGACTTAGTACTTGGTGGCAAAACCCTTGTTGGCAATCACAGAGTTCAGACGTTTCTTGTAGTTGGCCACCATGTTTGCACACATCTCAGGAGGGATTTTGTCCCACTCCTATTTGCAGATCTTCTCCAAGTCATTAAGGTTTCGAGGCTGACGTTTGGCAACTCGAACCTTCAGCTCCCTCCACAGATTTTCTATGGGATTAAGGTCTGGAGACTGGCTAGGCCACTCCAGGACCTTAATGTGCTTCTTCTTGAGCCACTCCTTTGTTGCCTTGGCCGTGTGTTTTGGGTCATTGTCATGCTGGAATACCCATCCACGACCCATTTTCAATGCCCTGGCTGAGGGAAGGAGGTTCTCACCCAAGATTTGACGGTACATGACCCCGCCCATCGTCCCTTTGATGCGGCATAATGTTTCCACCTCCATGTTTGACGGTGGGGATGGGGTTCTTGGGGTCATAGGCAGCATTCCTCCTCCTCCAAACACGGCGAGTTGAGTTGATGCCAAAGAGCTCCATTTTGGTCCCATATGACCACAACACTTTCACCCAGTTCTCCTCTGAATCATTCAGATGTTCATTGGCAAACTTCAGACGGGCCTGTATATGTGCTTTCTTGAGCAGGGGGACCTTGCGGGCGCTGCAGGATTTCAGTCCTTCACGGCGTAGTGTGTTACCAATTGTTTTCTTCGTGACTATGGTCCCAGCTTCCTTGAGATCATTGACAAGATCCTCCCGTGTAGTTCTGGGCTGATTCCTCACCGTTCTCATGATCATTGCAACTCCATGAGGTGAGATCTTGCATGGAGCCCCAGGCCGAGGGAGATTGACAGTTATTTTGTGTTTCTTCCATTTGCGAATAATCACACCAACTGTTGTCACCTTCTCACCAAGCTGCTTGGCGAAGGTCTTGTAGCCCAATCCAGCCTTGTGTAGGTCTACAATCTTGTCCCTGACATCCTTGGAGAGCTCTTTGGTCGGCCATGGTGGAGAGTTTGGAATCTGATTGATTGATTGCTTCTGTGGACAGTTGTCTTTTACACAGCTAACAAGCTGAGATTAGGAGCGCTCCCAATCTTTCTGATTGAGAGGGGGTCAAATACTTATTTCCCTCATTAAAATGCAAATCAATTTATAACATTTTTGACATGCATTTTTCTGGATTTTGTTGTTGTTATTCTGTCTCTCACTGTTCAAATAAACCTACCATTAAAATTATAGACTGATCATTTCTTTGTCAGTGGGCAAACGTACAAAATCAGCAGGGGATCATATACTTTTTTCTCTCACTGTATTTTCAGGTCTCTCCAGCGATGTTCGATCAGATTTAAGTCTGGGCTCCGGCTGGGCCACACAAGGACATTCAGAGACTTGTCCCGAAGCCACTCCTGAGTTGTCTTGGCTGTGTGCTTAGGGTCATTGTCTAGTTGGAAGGTTAACCTTCACCCCAGTCTATTGTCCTGAGAGCTCTGGAGCAGGTTTTCATCAAGGATCCCTCTGTACTTTGCTCCGTTCATCTTTGCCTCAATCCTGACTAGTCTCACTGCCACTGAAAAACATCCCCTCATGCCACCACCATGCTTCACTGACTCGTCCATGGATTGATGATTCAGCATGGTCTCAATGAAGAGTTTGGCGTTCGACTAGCCATGTGTGACATGCACACGCAGTTACAAGGCTGCTAGAGTTATCGGCAGGCGGGTGAGCAATATCCACCATCGTAGTACGGATGAAGTCTGACCTGGAATGTGAAGCTAACTGAAGCTGGCTAACTTAAGCTGGCTAGCTTTATAAAAGGCTGAGTAGATCTAGCTTGCTTCGTACTATACCACTTAGACACACACAGTTACACACACACACTAACTACCATTCCCTTGCACCTGTATGTTAGTCTAATGGCTGGGATGCCAGTGAGATGTTCAACTAGGTGATGTACAGAGTCAACTCAACCTATGGTTTACTATCCATGTACACGTGAGTATCCTCCCCTCAGCTCCTCAATGGCTCCTCAATGTCTTTTTAGGAGGTTTAGTAATGCATTGTTTGCCTCAACAAGCACCCCATTTCCAACCAGAATACCTGTATTTATACTGGTATACCTTACTGGTAAGACCATTTACATTTTCTCTCCTTCCCATCTATCCCTCTCTCTTAGACCGAGGGCAACCCCCCAAAACCACCAACCTTGTCGCACTGAAGAATGATGAAGGCAAGACTGAGGAGTACAAGTACAGTACCATGGTCTAAGAGAGAGAGAAGCGACATGAATGAGTAGTGCTGACGGCAGGTGGGTCACGAGAGGAATCACAGACATACACTAATACATGATCACATACAAACATGTAAAATATTTAAGAACGTGCCGTAAGCTCACTCCACAACTAGCTTGCAATATCTCGGATGGAGCCATCCAATTGGTACCTTTTAGGTGTCTCAAACCATTGGTACGTTGTCAAGTAGGATGGTCATGTATGTTTGTGAGAAGAGGATGACTGGTTTGAGCCTAGTATGGGATAGGGACAGTGGAGGAAGATACAATGTTTCAACACTTGATAAATTGATAATATGAATTGGCTGTGTAGTGCTAGGGCAAAAACTAAAAGATGCACCCATTTGGGTCCACAGGACCAGGAAATGCTGTTCTATCTAGATTAACCACATTCCCCACTTCAGGTCTCCCTGGCTACCATATGTAGACATGATCCAACTCTTGTGAACACATTGACTGTACTTCAATTAATGTTTGTTACATGTACCCGTTTGCTTTCTTTGCCGGCCACAAGCATGTAGGTTAGATATGAGAGCATTGCTTTTTTTTGTTTCTGTGTTGCTAAGGTTTGCAAACAAAGTAATTGTGACACTATTTATGTTTTTCAGGTGATCATGGTGACAGTCTATCATAGAGATGGGCAACTTTAGTCCTTAAGGGAGGGAAAAGGATACCCCCATATCTCGTACACACTCCCTCCCTAAACAGTCACATGCACAGACACTCCACAAATATGAATAATCACACTCTCTAAAATATATCTAAACACTCTGTACAAGTACTCTGCACACATTTGGGGCACTCGCACAGTGGTCGTGTCTGAAATCTGGCTTGCCTAGTACTTACTTAAACTGCATACTGTATACTCTGTCATTGCGTCTAGAATAACTGTTCGAACAGTAACTTTAGCTACAGGGTTACTTGCTGTTGAGTGACAACTTCATATTTAACGTTAGCCTAGTTAGCTAGCTAGTTTCATTGCACATAACGTTAACCTGTAATGGTGAAAGTAACTCTACTTTGCTCATGTTTTTCATCTTATGAAACTTGGGCATCATCCTACAGCTCTGTCTTCTCCGACCTGAAGATCACCGACGTCACAATTTTTCCCAGTCTGAGCTCGTTTTTGTTTCCGAATTCCCAGTTGTCTTGAACACACCAAAAGTAATATGTTTCGCCCATGGCATACTGTATACTTTTTACTAAACAGTACGTGCAAAATCATACATAGTACGATTAGTACACAGTTTGCAGTTTAAGTAAGTAGTGCCCCAAATGTGTGCAGAGTACTTCTACAGAGTGTTTAGATATATTTGAGAGAGAGTGATCATTCATATTTGTGCAGTGTCTGTGCATGTGACTGTTTAGGGAGTGTGGAGTGTGTACGAGATATGGGGGTATCCTTTTCCCTCCCTAAAGCCTGACAGCCTGTCTCTATCTCTCGCCACACAGCAGCCTGCTAAACAATGGCTCATTAACACAACTGCCACTGGGGCTCAGTAAATAACCCCACACACATCAGTCTAGATGTAGTTTCAGAGCTGGGAGTGCCACATTGAATTGTTCAGTAGTGCAGAGCTGAGCACAATTGACCAGCTAAGTTGTGTGGAAGTACTTAGGTTAGAGAGAGAGAGAGAGAAAAAAAATCCATCCCTCGAATAGCCATGAGAAATCTGTAATACGGAAGGGACTTCCATTTCACTTTTAACTGGCCTGGCTGCTCTATATTGTATATTAGGGCTGTTAGCCCCCCTCTCTTCCACCAGCCTCCCCCCTCTACTCGACCTCAGCCGCTCTAGATCTAGCAGCAAGAGACTGCTTTCTCCAAACCCACTTATAGAGAGGTGGGGAATCCTGCAGACTCCATTTATCCATTCTGCACCGGTTTGAGAGTGTTAAGAACTGCAACGCTGCTGGGTTTTTAACGCTCAACAGTTTCCTGTGTGTATCAAGAAAGGTCCACCACCCAAAGGACATCCAGCCAACTTGACACAACTGTGGGAAGCACTGGAGTCAACATGGGCCAGCATCCCTGTGGAATGCTTTCGACACCTTGTAGAGTCCATTACCCTCAAAGGGGGGGAGGGGGGGGATGTATGCTCAGTGTAATATCTATCTATATATATATATATATATATACACACACACACACACACACACAAACTGAGTGTACAAAACATTAGAACAGCCTCAATTAGTCGGGGCATTGACTCTGCAAGGTTTCAAAAGCTTTCCACAGGGATGTTGGCCCATGTTGACTCCAATGCTTCCCACAGTTGTGTCAAGTTGGCTGGATGTCCATTGGATGGTGGACCATTCATGATACACACGGGAAACTGTTGAGCGTTAAAAACCCAGCAGCGTTGGACTTGGTAAAAGACCAAGTCCATATTATGGCAAGAACAGCTCAAATAAGCAAAGAGAAACAACAGTCCATCATTACTTTAATTTCAAGAACTTTGAAAGTTTCTTCAAGATAGGTTAATTAGAGTTAGCAGCCTCAGAAACTGCAGCCCAAATAAATGCTTCACATAGCTCAAGTAACAGACACATCTCAACATCAACTGTTCAGAGGGGACTGTGTGAATCAGGCCTTCATGTTTGAAATGCTGCAAATAAACCACTACTAAAGGACACCAATAAGAAGAAGAGACCTGCTTGGGCCAAGAAACACGAACAATGGACATTAGACCGGTGGAAATGTGTACTTTGGTCTGGAGTCCAAATTTGAGATTTTTGTTTCAAACCGCCGTGTCTTTGTGAGACGCGGTGTGGGTGAATGGATGATCTCCGCATGTGTAGTTCCCACCGTAAAGAATGGAGGAGGAGGTGTTATGGTGTGGGGGTGCTTTGCTGGTGACACTGTCTGTGATTTATTTAGAATTCAAGGCACACTTATCCAGCATGGCTACCACAGCATTCTGCAGCGATACGCCATCCCATCTGGTTTGGATTTAGTGGGACTATCATTTGTTTTTCAACAGGACAATGACCCAACACACCTCCCAGGCTGTGTAAGGGCTATTTTACCAAGAAGGAGAGTGATGGAGTGCTGCATCAGATGACCTGGCCTCCACAATCCCCCGACCTCAACCCAGTTGAGATGGTTTGGGATGAGTCGGATTGCAGAGTGAAGGGAAAAGCAGCCAACAAGTGATCAGCATATGTAGGAACTCCTTCAAGACTGTTGGAAAAGCATTCCAGTTGAAGCTGGTTGAGAGAATGCCAAGAGTGTGCAAAGTTGTCATCAAGGCAAAGGGTGGCTATTTGAAGAATCTCAAATATAAAATATATTTTGATTTGTTTAACACTTTTTTGGTTATTTGATTCCATATGTGTTATTTCATAGTTTTGATGTCTTCACTATTATTCTACAATGTAAAAAATAGTAAAAATAAAGAAAAAACCCTTGAATGAGTAGGTGTGTCCAAACTTTTATTGGTACAGTATATATATATATATATATATATATATATATATATATATATATATATATATATATATATATATATATATATATATATAGTTTGTATGTATATATAGTTTGTATGTATCTGTTGGGCTTCATGAATTATTTATTTGTATGTGTTGGGATTTAGCTGAGATTATTCTGTACAGAGTGAAGTATATTTGTCCAGGCCTCAATTGTTCCTTGACTACATAATATATGGAAAGCATTGAATATTTAAATTCATGCAATTCTAAATGAATTTTGTAACCTTGCCCTAGAAGCATTTAAACCTCTAAAAGTATAAGCCGTTGGTGCTAACATATGGAATTGTTTTAAAATGGTCATACCGTGGATAATTTAGCTATTTGATTTAGAATTTTAGGACCAGTTTAGGTAAAAATATACACAACAATTATTTTATTAAATATTTAATTTTGACTTTACTACTATAGCCCACACCAATAAATGTCTGCAGCATTGAAGGTCCCCAAGAACACAGTGGCCTCATCATTCCTAAATGGAAGAAGTTTGGAACCTCTAAGACTCTTCATAGAGCTGGCCTCCCGGCCAAACTGAGCAATCGGGGGAGAAGGGCCTTGGTCAGTGAGGTGACCAAGAACCCGATGGTCACTCTGACATAGTTCCAGAGTTCCTCTGTGGAGATGGGAGAACCTTCCAGAAGGACAACCATCTCTGCAGACTCCACCAATCAGGCCTTTATGGTAGAGTGGCCAGACGGAAGCCACTCCTCAGTAAAAGGCACATAACATCCCGCTTGGAGTTTACCAAAAGGCACCTAAAGGACTCTCAGACCATGAGAAATATGATTCTCTGATCTGATGAAACCAAGACTGAACTATTTGGCTTGAATGCCAAGCGTCACATCTAGAGGAATCCTGTCACCATCCCTACAGTGAAGCATGGTGGTAGCACCATCATGCTGTGGGGATGTTTTTCAGCGGCAGGGACTGGGAGACAAGTCAAGATTGAGGGAAAGATGAACAGAGCAAAGTACAGAGAGATCCTTGATGAAAACCTGCTCCAGAACGTTCAGGACCTCAGACTGGGGCGAAGGTACACCTTCCAACAGCACAACAATCGTAATCACACAGCCAAGACAACGCAGGAGTGGCTTCGGGACAAGTCTCTGAATGTCCTTGAGTGGCCCAGCCAGAGCCCAGACTTGAACCCGATCGAACATCTCTGGAGAGACCTGAAAATAACTGTGCAGAGACACTCCCCATCCAACCTGAGAGCTTGAGAGGATCTGCAGAGAAGAATGTGAGAAACTCCCCGAATACATATGTGCCATGCTTGTAGTGTCATACTTAAGAAGACTCGAGGCTGTAATCGCTTCCAAAGGTGCTTCAGCAAAGTACTGAGTAAAGGGTTTGATTACTTATGTAAATGTGATATTCCCGTTTATTTTATTTTATAAATTAGCAAGAAAATAAAAAAAGTTTGATGTATTTGCAAATATTTCAAAAATGTTTTGCTTTGTCATTATGGGGTATTGTGTGTAGATTGATGATGGGGAAAAAATATTTAATCAATTTTAGAATAAGGCTGTAACGTACGATAATTAGGAAAAGGTCAAGGGGTCTAAATACTTTCTGAATGCACTGTATGTTCCAAGACAGAGCAGATATATGACCATTCTAGTCTATCAAAAGCTTGTTATGCATCGAGAGATAATACAGCCCAATGAGCTGTTGTTTCTGATGAAGCATCTACAGTTGAAGTCTGAAGTTTACATATACCTTAGCCAAATACGTTTAAACTCAGTTTTCACAATTCCTGACATTTAATCCTAGTAAAAATTCCCTGTTTTAGGTCAGTTAGGATCACCACTTTATTTTAAGAATGTGACATGTCAGAATAATAGTAGAAATAATGATTTATTTAAGCTTTTATTTATTTCATCACTTTCCCAGTTGGTCAGAAGTTTACATACACTCAATTAGTATTTGGTAGCATTGCCTTTAAATTGTTTAACTTGGGTCAAACATTTTGGGTAGCCTTCCACAAGCTTCCCACAATAAGTTGGGTTAATTTTGGCCCATTCCTCCTGACAGAGCTGGTGTAACTGAGTCAGTTTTGTAGGCCTCCTTGCTCGCACACGCCTTTTCAGTTCTGCCCACACATTTTCTATAGGATTGAGGTCAGGGCTTTGTGATGGCCACTCCAATACCTTGACTTTGTTGTCCTTAAGCCATTTTGCCACAACTTTGGAAGTATGCTTGGGGTCATTGTCCATTTGGAAGACCCATTTGCAACCAAGCTTTAACTTCCTGACTGATGTCTTGAGATGTTGCTTCAATAAATCCACATGATTTTCCTTCCTCATGATGCCATCTATTTTGTGAAGTGCATCAGTCCCTCCTGCAGCAAAGCCCCCCACAGCATGATGCTGCCACCCCCGTGCTTCACAGTTGGGTTGGTGTTCTTCGGCTTGCAAGCAACCCCCTTTTTCATCCAAACATAACGATGGTCATTATGGCCAAACAGTTCTATTTTTGTTTCATCAGACCAGATGACATTTCTCCAAAAAGTATGATCTTTGTCCCAATGTGCAGTTGCAAACTGTATTTTTGATGGCGGATTTGGAGCAGTGGCTTCTTCCTTGCTGAGCGGCCTTTCAGGTTATGTTGATATAGGACTCGTTTTACTGTGGATATAGATAATTTTGTACCTGTTTCCTCCAGCATCCAGTCCTTTGCTGTTGTTCTGGGATTGATTTGCTCTTTTCGCACCAAAGTACGTTCATCTCTAGGAGACAGAACGCGTCTCCTTCCTGAGCGGTATGACGGCTGCGTGGTCCCATGGTGTTTATACTTGCGTACTATTGCTGGTACAGATGAACGTGGTACCTTCAGGCGTTTGGAAATTGCTCCCAAGGATGAACCAGACTTGTGGAGGTCTACACATTTCTTTCTGAGGTATTGGCTGGTTTCTTTTCATTTTCCCATGATGTCTAGCAAAGAGGCACTGAGTTTGAAGGTAGGCCTTGAAATACATCCACAGGTACACCTCCAATTAACTAAAATGATGTCAATTAGCCTATAAGAGGCTTCTAAAGCCATGACATCATTTTCTGGAATTTTCCAAGCTGTTTAAAGGCACAGTGAACTTAGTGTATGAAAACTTCTGACCCACTGGAATTTTGATGAAGTGAATTATAAGCAAAATAATCTGTCTGTAAATGATTGTTGGAAAAAGTACTTGTGCATTGTACAAAGTAGATGTCCTAACCGACTTGCCAAAACTATAATTTGTTAACAAGAAATGTGTGGAGTGGTTGAAAAACAAGTTTTAATGACTCCAACCTAAGTGTATGTAAACTTCAGACTTCAACTGTAAGATATTTAATAGTCAACGGAGGTTATCCTAGGATAGCTGTTTTTTTACAAACACGATTTGGTCCGTGTGGATCAATTTGGGTAAGCAAGTCTCGAGACAAGACGACAACATTTTGGAAAACAGTTTAATATCTGTGTTTATCAAAGATAAGGGTGACAATGAGAACACTTGGTTGCATATTTACCTTTTTTTTATAAAAGCAAAATTTGTGCTGTGTTCACATCTCTCACAAATGAACCTTTGTGAACAGCTGTATTAATCATTTAGAGCAATAGCAGACCTAATTGATTCCAACATTTTAAATAGACTCCAGGAGGAATACCGTCCCATCCAGGTGATTTGCCTTCATTCATGTTATCCAATGCCCTTTTGAGTACATGGAGAGAGATTTGGGCTCCCAGCAAGCCGGCTTCCTCAGTTGAGAGAAGAGGAGTTCTTATATCTTTAAATGAGGACTCGATCTGGCTTGGTGTGGAGTTACAATCAGAGGTGTACAATTATTTATAGAAACTGGAGAATTTTAGGTTGATTTTAATTTGGGTTCTGATAGTAATTCACCTGATTCAGATTCAATAGTTGCAATATACACTAATTGATCATTACTGTGAAGCTTGTTAGCCAGCAGACGACTGGGTAGATTATCATGGAAGTAATGGTTGAGTCTAACTCGATGGATGGCAAATTCTGCTCTCTGTCTTATCAATAGATTTAGTTCTGTCTTGACTTTGAAGAGAGTAGTCACTACCTGGTCTGAAAAAAAATAGTTTGTTGAGAATGCTGTAACGTCATTAACAACTTTTCTAATTCTTTATTTGTGATTTATTCAGCCCAGATGCAAATGCAGTTGTTTTTAATAAAACCTTTAATGGCATAATATCCAAGGATCATTGACTGAACTTTTGTTCATCATTATGAATTCTTTCAATTCTGTTTGAAATTGTTGAGGCTCTTTTAGGAGATTCTGAAATGTGTATATGGCAGTAATAAGCATGATGATCAGATAGGCTCATATGTCAAATTTTTATTTTCTTGATTAAAGAAAATAGAGTAGATAATAGTACAAAATCGATTTGGGAGAATGTTTTGTGCCTGATTTGAATAGAAAGTGTACTCTTTTGCTTTAGTGTTATGAGCTCGCCAGGCATTAATGAGGTTGTAATCAGAGAGTATATGTTGGAGAGCCTTGGTTGCCTGTGGATTGTAGTTGGTCTTTTTAGATTTGTCCCGCATGTCCAGAATGGCATTCATGTCTGTCCCAATAACCAACTGGAATTCAGTTAATTCTAACAATATGCTGTTCAAAGAATAAAAAAGGTTAGGAATTTGGAGCATTAATAACACATTAATAAAGGCAATTTTCTTTCCATGATGGATACATTTAAGGAAAGTGATTCTGCCTTCTTGGTCTTTACCAAGGATGGTGATTTTGAGTTTCTTATGTATCGTTATGGTTACACCTTTAGTTTTGTTTGGGGCTGATGAAAACGCAGCCAGTTTGTACAAATTGTTCTCTATTCTATGTGTCCCCTTTTGGAGCAGGTGTGTTTCTTGGAGCATTGTTATATCAACATGGTTTCTTGCTAGAATACCAAGACAGCTGGAACGGTTGATAGGAAAATTAATGCCTTTCAAATTCCACAAGTGAATAGCTAGTGTTGTCATTGTTTTTCTAACATGTAATTCTCATCTTTAGTGTTGATAAGCCCATGGATGTCAAATTAAAAGCAGGACCCACAGGGAAACCCACCCATTGGTCACTCCCCACCCAGAAGACCCTCTCTATAAATCATTCCCCCTTCCCTGCCCACTACCCCAGCCCCCCTCTTCCCTAGCCCCTCAGCTCTCTCGCCACTGTTCCCCCCGCCCTGCACTATAATTACAGGGTTGTAGCATAACAGCGAGTGGCAGCCTTACATATGAAATGTGTGTCTCAGTTGGTAGAGCATGGCGCTTGCAACGCCAGGGTTGTGGGTTTGATTCCCACGGGGGACCAGTACGAAAAAGTATGGATATGTATGTACTCACTACTGTAAGTTGCTCTGGATAAGAGTGTCTACTAAATGACTAAAATGTAAATGTAAATTAAATCTCTTAAGCAGCATATGTTTGGTCTTCAAAAATAAATAATAATAAAGTAGTAATATTGTTCCTTGTACCCACACGAGGGGTATCTTCAATAATATCTTGTGCTGAGGGCAGCATCATAGCCATAGGCTAGGCTATATGATTGTGCATGGATAGCATACCTGAATAATGAGCCAGTCATGGGGTTCCATCTGTCAGCTTGTCCCCATGTGTGGACATTGTGCTCAATTGCCCTCAGCTATGTTTAGACTGTTGTTGTTCATGTTTTGCTGGTTTCTAGTGTACTATGGAATATATTGTTTTCTTATTTTTGACACTTTTCCCAGTCATATTTAAGGTTAGAACTACCTTTCTAAGAGTTCTGATACTTCTAACTTGGAGTTGTATTTGTATGATATTTACATTTACATTTACGTCATTTAGCAGACGCTCTTATCCAGAGCGACTTACAAATTGGTGCATTCACCTTATGATAGCCAGTGGGACAACCACTTTACCTTTTTTTTTTCTTCTTTTATTAAAAAAATAAAATAATAACACTAACAATAACAATGATAATAATAATAATAATAATAATAATAATAATAATAATAATAATAATAATAATAATAATTATTATTATTATTATTTTATATATTTTGTGGGATGTGGGGTGTGGGGGGGGGGGACCCAGCTTCTCCTGCCCAAACAGTTCATAGAAAAGATTGCTCATGAAAGAAGTTGGGTTTGCCCGCTTCCACACCAGTTTCAAGTCCTGTGACCCACACATTGAATTTACGTGAATGATTTTCTAGGGATTCTGTTTTCTCTTTTGGAGTTTGATTGTCCCTTCCAACTTAGCTTGCGTTGTTTCCAGGTCATGTAGTCACACCACTGTCGCATTGGCTGTCTTCTCCAGACTTTCCACTTTGGTTGAATAGGTATTCACACTATCAGTGAGCACTAACAGTAATTCATTTACTGGTTTTAATTGTAAGTCGAGGGCAGAGGTACTGTAATCTCCTCATGAACAATCTCTTGTATAGTAGTGGCCAGCTCTTTCTGTTGTTTGGTGTTGAGAGACACCATGTTTCCACAGTTGAATTGTGGATGGATCATTTATAGCTGCTGGAGCGTAATAGACCTGCAAGTTATTTCTTGTCACACAAAGAATGTTCCACACCTTAAAATTATGTTTAGTATTGACAGGTTTTAGGAAATAAGTCTGTTAATTCATAGTAATTTGCAAAAGAATGCCACACGTTTCAATGCATGCCACCGGAACAAGAATCTTTTTTTAAGCTTCACAATCAATTTGAGATACTTGCGGAAGTTTTTGGTGCTAAAATGCTAAAAATGTTTGCATTTGGAAACTGTGCCAGGGAAACAAAAACCACATGGATTGCTGTCATACATATTCCATAGACTGCTTACAGGGTAAGGAAACCAATATGTCATTTTGTAATTAGGTGAACTGAGTTCCATATGAATTAGCTCTTCTCCTCTGTAATTAGGTTAAGGATTTCAGCACCCATGGACAGAGCAGTGTAGAAGTGAGTGGGAGTTGTTGTGATCAGGATAATACTGGGACTTCCTTTATTTGCTAAGCAAAGTAATTCACTCCTTTGTGGTCCTCTGTGGCTCACTTGATAAAGCACAGCGCTTACAACGCCAGGATTGTGAGTTTGTTTCCTGCTGGGACCACCCATATGAAAATGTATGCACACATGACTTTAAGACTCATTGGACAAGTGTCTTCTAAATGGCATATATTATAATATTATATACATTGTACAAAAAGTGTTTTATAAAAAAAATTTTCCTACATTTTAGTCATTTAGCAGACGCTCTTATCCAGAGCGACTTACAGTTAGTGAGTGCATACATTTTTTATACTATTATAAAAAAAAAAAATCTTGCCACCTACATCGTTAGCCAGCTATTATCTTAGTGCACTCACTCACAATTAGACACAGCAGTGCAATCCACTTACGAAAAACACAATGTCTGTAATTGCTTATATTGAAAGAATACAGAACACTGAACACACATGTCAAGTTGCAGTCACCCTCTCATTTGACGTTATTTTATGCACGTGCAGAATGTTAAAAAGGTGTAATTTGCGGGGGTGGTGTCTGGACGCGGGGTGTACAAAGGGACTGAAGGGGCTGTGGGCAGAGGTGTCCCGCTGGGCACAGGTACAGAGGTACTGAGGTCCAACTGCTCACCACAATGGAGCCATGATTACACTTACGTTGTCTAAAGGGCCTCGCCTCTCCCCCCATCTCGCCACCTCCTCCTGTTCTCCTGCTTTCAACTGCCCTCTGCTTTTCAGCCAGCGGGGCTGTGATTGTGCCAGTTCTCTCACACTCCTTCACTCTCTTCTTTAATTTTCTCACTCACTCGTTCCTTCCAGAGCTACAGTTTGTCTCACTGCTGAAGTTATTATTGGGTTTGAAGGAAGAAAGTGAGATAAAAGAAAGAAGGGGATCATGAAGGTGAGAATGAAGTAAGGGTCAGGCTAAATGGAAATGGTTGGAGCCTTTATTGTTAACTGAGGTCAAATTCTGTATGCAACAAAAGTAAAAAGCTGTATGCTTTGTTTCTTGATGAATTTGGCTTAGAAATACACTAATGAAAAGCAGGTAGCTTAGTGGTTAAGAGTGCTGTGGCAGTAACCGAACGGTCGCTTGTTCTAATCCCTGAGCAGACTAGGTGGAAAAATATGTCGATGTGCCCTTGAGCAAGGGTCTTAACCCTAATTGCTCCTGTAAGTCGCTCTGGATAAGAGTGTCTGCTAAATGACTCAAATGTAAATGTAATATGGGAATTTTGGGATATTATCAACAGTAAAATATGGTGAAATGTTTTACTGCAGTATAATGGAAATTGTGGTGCATTGTGGGAAAATTTGGTTTTTTAAATGGTACTTTAATTGCATTCCAAGGAATACAGTATCATACCGTATTTGGGAGCTCCAAAAACCTTTTGACCACTAGTGGGTGCATGGTATTGTTGTTTCTGGATCGTTAACATATTTTGAGGGGTGCCTTGTAAGAGGCTATATTTGTTGCACCCGTTACTGAGAGTGCTGTAACAATTTAACTCGTGGTAATAGTTTTCCATCAATTTTAAATGTAGGGGACAGATTGGAGTAGCAGAAAGTCTTAAATCTATGGTTGAGCATTTTGCTTTGTCCTTTTGGTCTGTTTTGCCCTGTAGTCACTGCCAGTTTGGTAGCCTTTTAAGGCCTCTAGAATTGGTAGTGATATAAAATACCAACTATTCATTGATAGCTGTAATATGTAAACACATTACCTAGCAGCCAACCTGCTTGCACCAATTCCATAACAGTAATTTAATTACAGTAAAATACTGTGAAATACAAACCCCAATCCCCTCAATGAATTCCAATCACTTTTTTACAGTATAAAACGGTCAATTCTATGGTAGTGTACTGTGGGTCATTACAAAGTACTTGTTTTGATACTGTATTTAGATGACTGAGGGTGTACTGCAATATGAACTAGAGTAACTTACTTGCCTCTTAGCTGCCTGTAAATTACTGTCAAATTCATGGCAACCCCTTAACAGTGTACCAATAGCATAGTAATACAAAAAAGACCCTGGTTAGGGTTAGAGCTAAATGGTCACTGCTGAGGTACTAGTTATACTGGGTTATACAAGGTTATAAGATGTTACAAGAGCTAATAAGAGGTGATGTACTGTACTGGAAGATGAGATACAGGTACAGTACTGATTAGGAAGATATACTGTAAGAGTCTCACCCTCTAGTTTCTGCCTGAGATCCTGAAACAGATGCAGCTACCCCAGGAACCCTTCCATTAATCACTGAAGCGAGACAATCAGCCATATTTCACCTCTGAAATGAGCTGATCAATAATTCAGCATGTTATTAAATTGTGTCTAAATGTCCTTCATCCGCAGGTTTGTCACTATAAATGGTCAAAATTACTAAGAAATGACTAATCCTCTGTAAAAAGATTGGTTGGAGTGTGTGTATGTACAGTATGCATGTGTATGTGTGCCTTCGTGTGTGTGTGTGTGTGTGCGTGTGCATGTCTCGGGTAATACAGACACATACAGTATCTGAATCCTCAAATCTGAACCTGTGTCTCAGCCAGCCACCAGTCAACCGACCGTCTAAGAGAGGTCGACCAATCAGGAGCAGCAGGTAAATAAATCAAATAGGGAAAAAGTTGAGGAGGGAGCAGTAGAGAGAGAAAGGAAAAACGGGGAAGTGGGGCATTCACACTGCAGCTAAATTGCCAGCATCCAATTTTCATTTTCATTCATATTTACATTAGATGTTCTCTTTTATTTTTGTTTCTTTTCCTCCTCCCTCCACCCTCTTATTGTATCACTGAGCTGATGGCTAGAGTGAGGGGAGGAGAGGAGCGAGATAATGAGAAAGAGACAGATGTTAAATGAAGTGAGATAGGGTTCCATCCTGTCTTTATGAGACTAATGGAAGCTTCCCCACAAGTGTCTGCTAAAGAGAAAAGAACAAGGAAAGAAAGAGAAAGGAGGGGGTTATCGGGCTTCCATATATTTATTGGTCTTAGACAATTTCTTAGTCGTTTTCTTTGCCCAGCGGAGTCTAGAATTATAGCATTGGGTATTTTGGAAATGCATTGCATTGCAATCGATCTTAGCGGAAAATCATTGGGTTGACTAGTCAGTTGGACAGTTTGCGTGTTAGTGTAGTACTACGTCTTCCCTCTAGCCTCTCCCAATAAATGAATGACATCCGCTAGGCTGTCTTTTTCATTGTTTCCTCTCCTTGGATAGGGAGCCAGGCAGCTTGCCTTTATTTTAAGTTTGACCTACTGCACCTAAGAATGTCCACTCTCACTAGCAATGAAACATACTTTATCTAAATTAATTTAAAAAACAACATTTTAAGCCGAAAAATACAGGAAAGAAAGCTAGTTTGACCTATGCACTAACAAGGCTTTGCAGCATTACTGCAAAAATGGAAGAGGAAAGTGGAAGGGGGAAAAAGTAAGGAACTTGTCTGTCGGCCCTGCATTAAAGAACATAATTGGTTAAAGAAAATTATGATAAATAAAAAAGTATACCAGTTTCATTTAAGGGCCAAAGGATTGACAGCCGTCCCATTTTCCAGATTGCAAAATAGTTGGGAAAAGATTTTTGACGTACCGATTCCATGGCATAGTGTTTATGAACTGATATGCAAAACGACGCCGGATTCAAAACTTAGAATTGTTCAATTTTAATTATTATACAAAATTATTGCTACCAATAGAATGTTATTTACATGGGGGATACAATCTTCCCAGCTCTGCAGATTTTTCTGCGGAGAGACAGAATCATTAGACCATTTGTTTTGTTACTGTCAATTTGTAGCTTGTTTTTGGTCACAGGTCCAGGAATGGCTGAAGGATTGCAATATTTACCTGGAGCTAACCCTGCAGATATCACTACTGGGTGATCTGAAAAGTCATATTAAATCGATCAATAATCTAATAACACTTTTAGCAAAAAAAAATATTTTCAATTTACAATCTGTATAAACAATGAGAATAGAAGGGTTCAGAACTTTTGTGAAACAGCACAGTACAGTTGAAAAATATATGGCAAATAGAAATCCAATATGGATGGTGTTAAGAGATAGATGGGAGGTGTTGAATGGAGCTGAAGGATGAGACTAATAACAACTAACAACAACTAATAACAACAAGATAACTAATGGAAAGCATACTGTGTCCATAACAAGTATATAGGTTATAGGTTGAGAGCTTTCGTAAAAGAGGACAGTTAGAAAGATATGGCATATAGAAGCAAACCGGATGGACATCATCAAAATGATCGGAGAGGTTGAGGGTAGAGGAAGTTCAGGAGTAAAAACAAACAAAATTGAATTATTGTAAAATTGACTGTGTCCATAAAATGTATATAGTATATATAAGCTGGAAGTAGAGGCCTAAGTGTTGTTGTTCACTAGTTTACTCCAATTAGGGAAGGGGTGGTGGGGTTGGAAAGTAATAAAGGGAAATATATATTTTTAAAGGATATGTGTGTATATATACACTACCGTTCAAAAGTTTGGGGTCACTTAGAAATTAAAATAACCATTAAAATAACATCAAATTGAAAATAAGCAATAAAACTGGCCTTCTTGAGACTAGTTGAGTATCTGGAGCATCAGCAATTGTGGATTCGATTACAGGCTCAAAATGGCCAGAAACAAATAACTTTCTTCTGAAACTCGTCAGTCTATTCTTGTTCTGAGAAATTAAGGCTTTTCAGCGTATGCAGCTTGACTACTGCTAGAGTACTGTAGCTTTATTGACATACTGTACTTCAACAACAGATGTACTCATATTGGATGGGTTGATTAGGATTCAAACCTTCTCTCAAACAGCCTAATACATTCTCTTAGAGTAGGTTTGCCCCATTAATGTACTTGGTAATGTAAACATAATTTCATTCCACTCATTTAAACATTAGGGGGAGGTTTTCCCGGACAGAGATTAAGCCTAGTCCTGGACTAAAAAGCAAGATCAATGGACAATCTCCAGACAAAATTATTTATAGTCCAGGACTAGGTGTCATCTGTCCACGAAACCACTCCTTAACCCTACATTTGACCTAGCCTAATACATAAGCCTACTCGGAAGCTGACAACTTTTGAAGCTATACATGGTTTATGTTCCTGTTATAAACAATGGAGCAATGCAACCTTATATTTTGGGTTATGATAGGGTAAGACATTTACGCTATGCTCTTGAGACATTTATAAGTTATAGTATTTAAAGCAGAGGTGGCACCACAGGTTCAAAAGTGGTGTGTCTTTTCTGGGGCTTGGAGTTTTTCCTGATCTTATGACCGGGTCAGGTAAAACTCTGGGTCCTATTCGTAAGCTATGGCAAGGTCCAACGCTAACTATTTTTCTCACTGGTGCGATCGGGCCAGTTGGCCAAAAATCAACTGGCCCGAACATAATTTCTACTGGCCCGGATATGGTGTAGTTCTTAATGCATTGAGGTCATTCAGGGCCTATAGGTTGGCATGCTTTCTGTCTATATGCAGCTATTAATAGGCTATATTTATAATAATAAAACATATATATATATATATATATATATATATGTGTTTCACACATAATTGCCCAAGAGGAAGGCAGGTCTAGGCTTCGCACGCTGAATGATACACCCTATGAAGGCTTCCGGTGTATTGATCTGAAAATAAATGTAGTCCTGCTTTGTGGCATTTCGCGAAGGCACTATGTGATACTGATCGCACTATACATTTTTGTGCATGTAGATATGTTTGTCCTTGTTTGATAGAGCCATTAGACATATTTCAGTGATCTTATCAGCGGGTTCATTGCTAAATATACAAGCTGACACATTTTTTCCAGTCTCTGAAAGACTACAAATTGTGTGGGGTGGTGGTTCGTGCTCTGGTCCCATACCACTCCCAAGGCAGGCTTTTTTCAAAGGGAGGCGGACACTAAAAACACACAAATTTGACGATGGAGCTTCATTTTTTAAATGCCTGGACAATTTTAACTTTGGAGAGTCTCTCATACAATGGGTTAAAGTTATGTATAGTAACCCCAGGTGTAACATAATAAATAAAGGCTTCTTCTCAGAAAGTATTAAACTGTCAAGAGGTGTAAAACAAGGTTGTCTACTGTCGGCATATCTGTTTATTATGTCCATCAAAATGTTAGCTCCAACAATAATAGATAATAGAGGGGCTAGAAATCCAGGGCTTAAAAACAAAAGTGTCATTGTATGCTGACGACTCAAGTTTCTTTTTAAATCCGCAATCTGGATCCCTGCACAGTCTCATAGAGGATCTAGATAATGTCTCTAACCTCTCTGGATTACAACCGAACTGTGTAGTTTACTAATAAAATGTTCTGACGGTGAAGTGGACATACTCAGTATTCATATCCCCAAAGAAATAAAGGAACTTACTACGACACATTTCAATAGAAAGTTAGCAAAAATAGATAAGGTTTTGTTATCAAACCTTTTTGCTTTATCTTGGCCAGATCGCAGTTGTAAATGAGAACTTGTTCTCAACTGGCTTACCTGGTTAAATAAAGTTTTTGTTTTTTTTAGGTAAAAAGCTGTCTATTTGTGGAAAAATGACAAAGCAAAAACAGGTTTTTCAAAATTTTTGCTAATTTAAAAAAAATCTAATAAATGATATCACATTTACAGAAGTATTCAGACGATTTACTCAGTACTTTGTTGAACAGCTTTGAAAGCAATTACAGCCTCAAGTATTCTTGGGTATGACGCTACAAGCTTAGTACCCCTGTATTTGGAGAGTTTCTCCCATTCTTCTCTGCAGATCCTCTCAAGCTCTGTCAGGTTGGATGGGGAGCGTCACTGCACAATGATTTTCAGGTCTCTCCAGAGATGTTCGATTGGGTTCAAGTCTGGGTTCTGGCTGGGCCACTCAAGGACATTCAGAGACTTGTCCCGAAGCCACTCCTGTGTTGTCTTGGCTGTGTGCTTAGGGTCGTTGACCTGTTGGAAGGTGAACCTTCTTCCCAGTCTGAGGTCCTGAGTGTTCTGGATCACGTTTTCATGAAGGATCTCTCTGTACTTTGCTCCATTCATCTTTCCCTCGATCTTGACTAGTCTCCCAGTCCCTGCCGCTGAAAAACATCCCCACAGCATGATGCTGCCACCACGATGTTTCACCGTAGGGATGGTGCCAGGTTTCCTCCAGATGTGACGGTTGGCATTCAGGCCAAAGAGTTCAATCTTGGTTTCATCAGACCAGAGAATGTTGTTTCTCATGGTCTGAGAGTATTTGGGTGTCTTTTGGCAAACTCCAAGTGGGCTTTCATGTGCCTTTTACTGAGGAGTGGCTTCCGTCTGGCCACTCTACCATAAAGGCCTGATTGGTGGAGTGCTGCAGAGATGGTTGTCCTTCTGGAAGGTTTTTCCCATCTCCACAGAAGAACTCTAGACCTCCCTGACCAAGGCCCTTCTCCCCCGATTGCTCCGTTTGGCCGGGCAGCCAGCTCTAGGAAGAGCCTTGGTGGTTCCAAAGTTCTTCCATTTAAGAATGATGAAGGCCACTGTGGGACTTGGGGACCTTCAATGCTGCAGAATTTATTTGGTAACCTTCCCCAGATCTGTGCATCGACACAATCCTTTCTCGGAGCTCTATGGACAATTCCTTCGACCTCATGGCTTGGTTTTTGCAATCTCTAAAACTGATAAACTGGTTTTACTGTAAAAATATTTGCCTAAGCAGATGCCTGTTAGACATGGCTGTAGCTAGATACTGTCTGCCTACCTACCTAGGTACATTTGTACAGTCTGGTCACCATAAAAAGTTTGAGGGTTATGCCATATTTATTTATATTAGGCTAGCTATTGTTCTAAATGTAATCTCTGTGTATGTATGCATGTTTAACTCGTCTACCCTAATGTTGTAATGCCGGCACAGTTCAACTGTCGCTCAAACTGTGCAATGGAGTATTATTTATAATATATGTTTTTATACAGTGGAGAAAAAAAGTATTTAGTCAGCCACCAATTGTGCAAGTTCTCCCACTTAAAAAGATGAGAGAGGCCTGTAATTTTCATCATAGGTACACGTCAACTTTGTTATATACCCTTTGTTGGCAATGACACAGGTCAAACGTTTTCTGTAAGTCTTCACAAGGTTTTCACACAATGTTGCTGGTATTTTTGCCCATTCCTCCATGCAGATCTCCTCTAGAGCAGTGATGTTTTGGGGCTGTCGCTGGGCAACACAGACTTTCAACTCCCTCCAAAGATTTTCTATGGGGTTGAGATCTGGAGACTGGCTAGGCCACTCCAGGACCTTGAAATGCTTCTTACGAAGCCACTCCTTCGTTGCCCGGGCGGTGTGTTTGGGATCATTGTCATGCTGAAAGACCCAGCCACGTTTCATCTTCAATGCCCTTGCTGATGGAAGGAGGTTTTCACTCAAAATCTCACGATACATGGCCCCATTCATTCTTTCCTTTACACGGATCAGTCGTTCTGGTCCCTTTGCAGAAAAACAGCCCCAAAGCATGATGTTTCCACCCCCATGCTTCACAGTAGGTATGGTGTTCTTTGGATGCAACTCAGCATTCTTTGTCCTCCAAACACGACGAGTTGAGTTTTTACCAAAAAGTTATATTTTGGTTTCATCTGACCATATGACATTCTCCCAATCCTCTTCTGGATCATCCAAATGCACTCTAGCAAACTTCAGACGGGCCTGGACATGTACTGGCTTAAGCAGGGGGACACGTCTGGCACTGCAGGATTTGAGTCCCTGGCGGCGTAGTGTGTTACTGATGGTAGGCTTTGTTACTTTGGTCCCAGCTCTCTGCAGGTCATTCACTAGGTCCCCCCTTGTGGTTCTGGGATTTTTGCTCACCGTTCTTGTGATCATTTTGACCCCACGGGTGAGATCTTGTGTGGAGCCCCAGATTGAGGGAGATTATCAGTGGTCTTGTATGTCTTCCATTTCCTAATAATTGCTCCCACAGTTGATTTCTTCAAACCAAGCTGCTTACCTATTGCAGATTCAGTCTTCCCAGCCTGGTGCAGGTCTACAATGTTGTTTCTGGTGTCCTTTGACAGCTCTTTGGTCTTGGCCATAGTGGAGTTTGGAGTGTGACTGTTTGAGGTTGTGGACAGGTGTCTTTTATACTGATAACAATTTCAAACAGGTGCCATTAATACAGGGAACGAGTGGAGGACAGAGGAGCCTCTTAAAGAAGAAGCTACAGGTCTGTGAGAGCCAGAAATCTTGCTTGTTTGTAGGTGACCAAATACTTATTTTCCACCATAATTTGCAAATAAATTCATTAAAAATCCTACAATGTGATTTTCTGGAGAAAAAAAATCTCAATTTGTCTGTCATAGTTGACGTGTACCTATGATGAAAATTACAGGCCTCTCTCATCTTTTTAAGTGGGAGAACTTGCACAATTGGTGGCTGACTAAATAATTCCCCCCCCCACTGTATATATATATATATATATATATATAAGACAATACCGTGAGGTACTTGGGCTTCTTCCTGGAGTGGATTCTTGGAGAGAAACATAATTCCTTTGCCTGCATGTGTCATTGTAGCCGAAATGTATACCGTGAATGGTATCCTTCTTCATGGATTGGACATAATGCTGGATTTCAAGCAGAAGATGACTCAAGAGGAGCTGAATGGCTGTACAATTGTTCCCTAAAGTTATTGTATGTTTCTTTGGAATGGCAATTTCATCATGACCACCTCTCCCATCATCTGCTGCTCACCATTTCTCTTAGCTACAGATTGTTACAGCAGATAATATGATTTAACCAAATGATGCTGTCTTCGTCCTCGATTTGTGGAAACAGGAGTTTCAGTGTCCAGTTGCAGGGAGTCAGTTTGAATTTAGAAAATGCTCAGTTATTCAAATAAATATATATTTTTGCTCCATGAAGTAATCCAACAATGTGTACGTCGCCATCGTGCCTATTTCAAGTCTTCTCTCATTGATCGAGACAGGTGACTGTCATCATGGCATGCATCAGTTTGGGTTGGACACTCACCTGTCTCGATCAATGAGAGAATACTTGAAATAGATAAGATGATGGCAAACACTGTTGGATTACTTAATAGACCAAAAAAGTATTCATTTTAATAACTGCATTTCTAATTTCAAACGGAACGCCTGCAACTGGATATATTATGAGACTCCTGTTTACACGAATGGAGGACAACGACAGCATCGCCAAGATAAAGTTGGTCGGGAATTCTCTTTGCTACACCAAACAGTACCTATCCTGTATAAACATTATTTGGATATATCTGAATGTCTAACACTTGTTTGATGCTACAGAGCCCTGTACAGCTTATACAAATATATTCTGTGAATCCATAAAGGCAAACAAATTTCGAGGATTGATAAAAAATATCCATATTTATTTGTTGGTCCTTTATCCGGCTTCAGTACACTGGCAATGGTGTTTGGCATGGTGGACTGTGGAAGCTGAGTGCTTGTGACTAATGGTCTTGTCCCGTCTGTGCTGTACGGCCAGCTGGATAAGACTGCCGGAAGTGGTGTAGGGCTCGTAGACCTTAACCACCAACTGTTTGGTACTGCACGTCTCCTGGAAAGACATGATTCTGGTGTTACCATTTTACACTTTTTGTGGAAGGGACCGAGGGTAACACACCTTTGTGAGTATAGGCGTCAACTGATTGGGACCTAAGTGTTTAGAGACAGACTAGTGTATTGTTTGGGGATAATGAGGGACATTGGAGCTGCTTTTAAGAAGACAGATCAGTCAACAAAATGAATGGGAGGCTGCAGAAAGTGTGAAAAGTCATAGGAGGGCAGTTTTTACACAGTACAGTATGTATTGTTGTGTATGGGAGTTTGAGGAGAAATGGCACCTTTACATCATTCTCATACACAAATTTACTGTCTCTAAGCACAACCAAAAACCCCTTCCTCATCTCAAAGACCTTTCTGTAAACCTACCCCAGCTCATTATTGTTGCCCTTGGCAGGGGATTTTGTAGACGTGTCTTTGTATTGTATTTTGAGAATCTGCAGAGAGAAGAATAAGGTGGTTGTGTCATTACTGTTATAGTCTTAATGTTATAATCTTGTTGTGCTCCATAACCGCAAGGTGTGTTCCCTCCCTCATGCTCGTGTACCCAAAATGCATCCACTTTGAGGTATTTTTCAACAGGGCCTGTGGAAGTACTCCAGTTAACCTGAGTTTCACAAAGAGAAAAGGTACAAAGAGAAAAGGGATAGACTAAATTGATTACATGGTCTGGAAGGTAATCTGTGGTCCTCAGGCTACATCTAACCACCATAACACAAACACAAACCCATACAAACACTACCCAATTCATGTTTATGCCATGCTTACTGTAAATGGAACTATCTTAGCCGTCAGCTTGGAAATATTTTTGCCAATTTACCTTCAACTTGTGCAGAGCTAGGGGTTGGAAACACATGCTGGTGGAATCAGATTATGTACCACCTACAACAAAACACATAATAATACACAATTGAACTACCCCACTAATTGCATTGATCTCTATTAGACTGGCTAGCTTAGCACACCTAACATGGCCATTTCAATATTGTAGCGTCACCAAATTGGCAGCAATATTGCTAGCCAGCTGAGAACCAACTAACCTACCATAAACAATTTATACACATTCATCATTCCTACCAACACACCGAGAGTGAGTTAGCTATATCGACAATTCTATTTTTAGTAATGGAGTGTTTTCCAGACAAGGGTGGAATAGATTGCTGCCAGATTGATTTACTCTTATTTTCTAATGTCAGTCAAAGATAGAACAAACAAACAAACATGTTTACTCTGCTGAAGGTAGCTACCAGTCTACCATGGCATAGGCAAAATTGATTGACAGTATGTTTCCAAAAGATAGCTAGCTATATGATTTAGCTGACGGCTTTCAGAGTTCAATACAGGACTGTAATGTTAGCTAGCTAATTTACCTAGTCCAGCTAACGTTATGTTACCTCTAATCGAGAATCTTCAGTTTGTTGTGAAGGGAGAAAATGATGGTATCGCATTACTTCTCAGCTGTCGTCGAAATGGATTCCCCCTCCGTTCAGCCTGAAAATCCCTCTGATAATCTTTGGTCACCGTAAGTATAATTCTTAATAGTAACAAACCACTGGCAGCATCGGGATGAATCTCTGGTAGGTAGAACAGTGAAAGATAACTCATTTTCGCGCTTGTTTGTAATTAGTACAGCCAGACAGAACACCACACAGGCATGATGACAAACGTTAGTGAAAAACAAATATTTTGGAAAGAAATTGCCTAGAGAAGTTCTGAGATTCCTGTGTGTTGGTCGTTCAAAGTAAACAACGCCATCAACCAAGTTTGTGGGCACGTCCCATCTACCTAGCGGGGCGTTGTCGGCATTCGCTATGAATGCTGGACTTTGGTTTTCTAGCTTGTGGTTTGGATAATGTTGATGTTTATGACAAAAACGTAATGTTGTTAATATAGTATTGACTATATGTGTGGCTAATGTCTCCTGTCATGGACAGTAAAGTGTGGTAGAATTGCATGAAATGTGTTTATAAAATTATCTTTTTTGGGGGAACCTGAGAAAAAGATTCCTCTAGCTGGGGCTGAGCTCTGGATGTGTGCAAAGAAAAGAGAAGATACGCAGAACTTTATTTTTTGCGAACAGTGAGTCAGTTATATTATTAGCCAAACGTATGACTATCCAATCTACTCATCACATTAGGATTAGCTATCTTACATTAGTCTGCAAATATGATGATAGATGCATACAATGCTTTATCATAAAGGTTAATTTCTTCATAAAAAATATAGCTTCCCCAAACTTGAAACCCACACGCCGCCTATGTATTCCACCTCCAAACAACACTCTCTCTGTTTATCCCCCTGTACTCTCTTCATCTCCCCTTGTCCGTGCTCTCTGGCCAGGCTGAGCGATGGGTGATTTTCTGGAGGCACTCAGCCAAGCAAAATGATTCCACACCGACTGACAGCAAGGGGAGCCACTGTGTGTGTGTGCGTGTGTGCACGTATGCTCGCGCTCATTTGTGTGTGTATGCACCGGCTTGCGTGTGTGTGTGTCTATGGGTGTGCATGCTCCTGTGTGTGTGTTTATGTGTGTATGCTAGAGTGTGTGTGTGTGTGTATGTATGACGTACATCGGCCTATGTGTGAGGTGGGTTTCTATCAGCCGAGTGGGAGAAAGAAATAGCATCTTTATCTCCACATCAGCCTCCTCCCACCTCCTGCCTGTCTCGTCCTCCTCATGGCTGGCTGCCTCCTAAGAGCCTCTCCTGTTTATTTAAGTGTAAAGGTAATCAAGTCCAGTCGCTCTATAGGGAATGGGAAAAAGAGAAACAAAAAGACCTGTGGCTCAAGGTTGATCCCACAGGGAGAGGACAAGGACGGGCCAGCCGAATGGCTTTTCTCCCGAAACTCCTGAGCGGCCCTGCTGCTGTTTAAAACTATGAATCTTATTCTGTGTCAGAGACCTTGAGGAGAGGCTAGAGAGTGGAGACGGAGGTTGTTCTTTCTCTCTCCCTCTCTCTTTCTCTCTCTCCCATTTCATGAAGCTCCCGACGAACAGTACTTGTGCTGACGTTGCTTCCAGAGGCAGTTCGGAACTCGGTAGTGAGTGTTGCAACCGAGGACAGGCGATTTTTACGCACTTCAGCACTTGGCGGTCCCGTTCTGTGAGCTTGTGTGGCCTACCACTTTGCGGCTGAGCCGTTGTTGCTCCTAGACGTTTCCACTTATAATAATATATAATATGCCATTTAGCAGACGCTTTTATCCAAAGCGACTTACAGTCATGCGTGCATACATTTTTTTTTGTGTATGGGTGGTCCCGGGGATCGAACCCACTACCTTGGCGTTACAAGCGCCGTGCTCTACCAGCTGAGCTACAGAGGACCACTTCACAATAACAGCACTTACAGTTGACCGGGGCAGCTCTAGCAGGGCAGAAATTTGACGAACTAACCTGTTGGAAAGGTGGCATCCTATGACGGTGCCACGTTGAAAGTCTCTTCAGTAAGGCCATTCTACTGCCAATGTTTGACTATGGAGATTGCATGGTGGTGTGCTCGATTTTATACACCTGTCAGCAACGGGTGTGTCAGAAATAGCCGAATCTACTACTTTGAAGGGGTGTCCACATACTTTTGTATATATAGTGTATGTCTCTCTTTTTCACATTCTACTCAACTTCTTCTGTTTTTAAGGAGAAGTACTTTTTTTACAGAATTGAATGCAAATGAGAGCCAAGCTGATTATTATATAAATGGACGTGGCCTAGGGGGCTAGACACTTTGACTTTATTTATTTATTTCATCATATTTTCTCCCGCTTTCTATAAAACAGACTTTAATCAGTCCAGCACTTTGGTCTTATAAAGACATAAGAGAATAAGGGACAGAGAGAGAGAGAGAGAGAGGGTGGGTGTGCGTTAGTGTGTGTGTGTGTGAGAGTGAGAGTGCGAGAAACAGTGAGAATATGTGTATGAAGGGAAGGGAAATAGGTGCATGTGTGTGTGTGCTGGTGTGAGAGAGATGTGAGAGAGAGGCAGCAACCGACCTGTGTAGGTACGCAGTGGAGAAAGAGAGATTTTCTCAATAATGAGCTTTGTCAACCAATTTACCCTCATTAGTGTCATGTTAACGACTGCTGTGCATTGCTCAATTAGCTGAAGGTGCAGGCTGTATGCACATGTAGCTCATGTCGTTAATCTGTTACAATGCGTCCTACAATCCCCTACAAAAAGAGCACTTGGTACCCTGATCCGCACTATAAAGCATGTGTGAAACGCAAATTAACCCTGGCTGTAACGAATCCTGGACATGCGTGAGTAGCAGGTCCAAGATCCAGGACCAGAGTACCAGGTATTGTGACACGGCAGCGCGAGTCACGTGGAACTTTTTTGCCTGTTGTATACAATCTAGCTCGCTTATGTCATGTAGAATGTCCATCTTGCTAATTGTACCCTGAAACTGTTATTTTCAGGTCTTGTGAAAGCTAAATGTATTCTGTAGAATTCTCACAAATTCTCCAGGAAACCGAACCAGGGTACCGAGTTTCATATGTGAAAAAGCCTTACGTCTCAGAGTAGGAGTGCTGCTTTAGGATCTGCTTTGCATTTTAAATCATAATAAATGAGATTACTTGGACTGGTTACAAAACGTCCTGTAATTTACCAAAGTTACATGATTTTAAAGAAAATATGGAAATGAACAAGCAATTTTGGAAATCTATGAAAACTTTGAGAATTGATACTTGAACGAAACCTAGACAGGGGGACCTGATCCTCGAACAGCTTTTTAAAGAGTTCTCAAGACTATTCTATCAGCTCCATTTGACATGCCAGTCTGATGCAGCCTGATGTCTGTGTTTGTTTTTAATTTGAATTCAGAAGGAGTCATGTTTTGGTAAAGAGATGAGGGATGGGGCTGGAGAAATGTAAACACTCTCAAATTCATAGAAAGAGCTATGGATGCAATGAAGGACCATCCATTAGATCACAATTATTAGTTTTAATTAAACAATGTAAAACAAACGTATATTTTGGGTTATGATGGGTTGCCACTGTTAAACTAAGCTCATGATGCATTTATAAGTGATATGCTTCAAGAATCAATGGCTATTGCAAAGTGTGGCCAAGATTTCCAGTCTAGTGGATTTGGGGCTGAAAACATAAAGCGACTCGAGTAGGAGTAGGGGTGTTGATTACGGGGCGGGTGGATCTCATAATCTGAGACGTTTGATACATACAGCCCATAGACACAGCCATTGCCCCTCTCCCACAGAGCTGTAGTGGCCATGGCAGTGCCTCAGTATGGTGTCTAAGGCTGAGATCCTTCTCAGCAAGACCTCTGGACTGAATAAAGAGCTATGTCGCAAGGAGCCCCAGTGTGTCACTAAGACCATACTAAGGCAATCTCAGCTGTTTCAAAAGGGATTCAGTCCATTCACGGGTGTTGTTCTTGAAAATCCTCTAAATAACCCTGTCCTCTTTCTCAATCCTTCTTCTTCGTCTGTCCTTTATCCTGCAGTCTACTGTGCATCCCCTGGATCGCTCTTCTTTTTCTCTCTCAGTCCTATAGGTGTCACTACTCATCTGTATAGCTCTCCACACATACACATTCTATATACACACACAGACACACGCAGAAAAACACACACACACAGGGAATAACCCTGGGTACAGTCTAAGAAGTAATACTGTACTGTATACACACACAGGCTTCAACCAGCTGACAAGTACATGGACATCAACACATGGACAACACTCCCATAAAAAACACACATAAACACACACACAAACGCATGCACACACACCCACACACTCCTGACGCCTGTCTCCTGTGTAATGGTGTGCGCCGTGACCCTCAGAGCCTATGATTTCCCATTATTCCAGCACTTGGAGAGGGTCACAGGTAATTCCTCAGAGGAGCATGTGTGTGTGTTCACCATGCCTGTCACCTGTCCTTACGGACCACACACAAGCACGTACACACACACAAACACACAACGAGACACACAGGCGCACCAAGCATGCACGCGCACACACACAGACACACACAGGCACACACAGACACACACACGCACAAACACACAGACACACACACACGCACAAACGCACACACACACTCAGAAAATTACCCTGGGTACAGTCTAAGAAGCAATGCACCGAACATACTGTACTGTATACGTACAAAGGCTTCAACCAGCTGACAGGTACATGGACATCAAACATGCATGGATACGGGCATGAATACATGCCAACACACACATACACACAGGCAAATGCTTACACACAAAGTCACACATACACACACACACAAACACACACAGAACCCCCTCTCCACACACACACACACACACACTCCTGATGCCGATCTCCTGTGTGATGGTGTGTGTCGTGACCCTCAAAGCCTGTGATTTCTGTTGCATTATTCCAGCGTTTGGAGAGGGTCACAAGTAATCACTCAGAGGAGCATGTGGGTGTGTGTTCACCATGTCTGTCACCTGTCCTTAGAGGGGGACACATGCGCAAGCACAAACACGCACGCACGCACACACACAAACACACACACACAGACACACAATGAGACAAGCAGGCACACCAAGCACGCACGCACACACACACACACACACACACAACCAGATAGCCATCTGGGCTTCTCATTATTCTAGAGAGGAATCTGCTAACAAAGTTACAGCAGTGTGAATTATAACTGGTACAAATTACTTTCTCTCAGATCCATGTCAGTGGAAATCCCCATTGGTATGTATAGTCACTCTGAATAAGAGTGTACGCTAAATGAATAAAATGTATGGTAGAAATGTATGTGCAGAGCAATTTGATCATATTAAAATGTTGTTATAAGAGAAAACAGAGGGACAGAGTGGAAGGCAGACCAACTGAGACAGAGTGAGCGAGAGGTAAGAGAGGTGGGTATGAGAGGTCGAGATAGACAGAGAAAGAAAGAGATTATCATATTAAGTGGTCACTATAGGAGAGAACAGAGTGAAAGCAACATCAGAGAGAGAGAGAGAGAGAGAGAGAGATGAGCAGAGGACAGGTATGTGCCACAGAGGGAGGTAAGAGAAGAGGGGGAGAGATGGAAGGAGAGCGAGAGGGAAAGGTGAGGGTGCTAGTCGGTGTGTCTGTTGAGCCCCCTGCACAACACGCACACAGTTTGCAATCACTTCATGTAGCTCTGCAGTAGACAGGTGGAGAGAGTGAGAGATAGAGAGAGAGATGGAGATAGAGAAAGAGGGGCAAAACAAGAGTGGGGGCGAAGAGGGAGACAATGAAGCTATACTAACAAAGAAAAGAGAGAGAGAGAGAGAGTGATGGAGAGCGGGAAGACAAGAGTGAGGGGAGAAGAGGGGTACAATGAAGCTTTACTAACGAAAGAAATAATGGTTTGAGTTTATTGAGTTTGAGTAGGCTACCCTGCTAACAATAATGAGTTGTTAGGATGAAATGGTTGCCTAAAGTTGTCACAACGTCCCAAGAATGTCATAAAAACGTCCTCGGGACATCCCCAGGACAAACCAGGAACTACACAATACCTCCAGAGGACCATGACACAACGTCCCAAGAACGTCCTAAAAACATTCCGGGACAAACCGGGAACCGGGAGAACGTTCCCTTGGGACCATCACGCAACGTCCTAAGCACTATTAAAATGAATGTCCTGAGAATGTCCTTAAAAGGTCCTGACATGGTCCTCGGTGACGTCCTGTGAACTTATAGGTAACTAGACTGAGGTCCCCCAGAGAACATTCCCTTGGGACATTCACGCGATGTCCTAAGCACTAGTAAAATGAACGTCCTGAGAACCTAAAAAGGTCCTGACATGGTCCTCAATGACCTCCTGGGAACGTACAGAGAACTAGACAAAGGTCCCCCAGAGAACGTTCCCTTGGGACCATCACGCAATGTTCTTAGAAAGTTCTCAGAACATCAGAAGGATAACGTCACGCCAAAACCCTTAAGGGACCTAATGGGAACATCTCCAATTAGCACTCTCTCTCTCTTTCCCAATCGAACCCTGTGACGATTGTCCTATGCCCTACGTCCCTTAAAGCCAGACTCAGAAAGTCCCAAATAAAATGTCACTTTTTTGACTGGTTTAATATATCTCGAAATGTATAGATAAAATATGAATTTGCCATTTGGATCACATCAAAGTTATAAAAATGAAGGTTTTACAAGTTATAAGTACAGCAGCTTTGTTTACAAATTGCATGTCAGATTCTCCAGGTAATTACGACGCATAGGCCTATTCATAATTTCTCTTGCACACATTCTCTGTGCCTCTGATCCATCCACGACTAAAGCAACACATCAACAATACATATCTAGCTATATATTCCTCTCAATACAAACAAGACTCATAAATGAGAGTTGAGTGATACAGAATAAAAGTGTAATTTAGCTGACAAATGCATGACCTAATGGTTAATAATATTAGCTCCTGCCTGTCAGTCCGTCTGTGGGCCTGCCTGTCTGTGTGACAGCTGACGATACACAGGAGCGCAGATTTTCAAAACACTGGTGGGTCTGTCATTACAAAGTTGATTTGATGTTGCTAGTTTGAGTTTCTGAATGAAAACTGGAATTGTGGGTGATTTTCATTCAGCAAGGGATTCAGACTTCTCAGCAGCATGCTGGACACAATGGATGATAATCACAAAACCCAGCTCTTTCTGCTGGTAAGTGAAGCAAACTAGCTATAGCCTACCGGTGGGTGATTAGCCTATAGCCAAATAAACGTTCATGCACTTGCAAACTTTGCTGGAGTTGCAGCCTGGTCTCATAGACTAGACGTAACATAGTACATGTAAGTCCGTGACTCAAAATTAGTATGATATGTTATTTTTGGTATGATTACATAAGACAGATGGTTACTTGAGTACAGTGGTGGTTGGTCGGAGTGGATGGGTAGGCAGGCATATAATGCAAACGTCTACCAACTTAAAGGTCACAAGTTTGAATCTCATGACGGACAACTTGAGCATTTTAGCTAATTAGCAAGTTTTCAACTACTTACTACTTTTTAGATACTTTGCAACTACTTAGCATGTTAGCTAACCATTCCCCTAACCCTAACATTAACCCTTTTAGCTAACCCTTCCCCTAACCCTAACCTTAACCCTTTTAGCTAACCCTTCCCCTTCGTAACATATCATAAGTTTTGCAAATTTGTAACATATTGTATGTTTTGCAATTCGTCAAATATAATATGAATTGTAATTTGTATTCGTATTTGTATTTGTATTTATTATGGGTCCCCATTAGCTGCTGCCAAGGCAGCAGCAACTCTTCCTGGCAGTTAAAAAAAAACATTACAATACATTTATATCATATTTCACAGCACACTAAGTGTGTGCCCTCCACTACCACATATCTAAAACACAAAATCCTTGTGTACGTGTGTGTATAGAGCGTATGTTACCATGTGTGTGTGTATGCATGTGTCTGTGCCTATGTTTGTGTTGCTTCACAGTCCCCGCTGTTCCATAAGGTGTATTTTGATCTGTTTTTTAAAATCTGATTCTACTGCTTGCATCAGTTACCTGATGTGGAATAGAGTTCCATGTAGGCATGGCTCTATGTAGTACTGTGCGCCTCCCATAGTCTGTTCTGGACTTGGGGACTGTGAAGAGACCTCTGGTGGCATGTCTTGTGGGGTATGCATGGGTGTCTGAACTGTGTACCAATCGTTCAAACAGACAGCTCGGTGCTTTCAGCATGACAACACCTCTCACAAACACAAGCAGTGATGAAGTCAATCTCTCCTCCACTTTGAGCCAGGAGAGATTGACATGCATATTATTAATGTTTGCTCTCTGTGTACATCCAAGGGCCAGCCGTGCTGCCCTGTTTTGAGCCAATTGCAATTTTCCTAAGTCCCTCTTTGTGGCACCTGACCACACGACTGAACAGTAGTCCAGGTGCGATAAAACTAGACCCAGTAGGACCTGCCTTGTTGATAGTGCTGTTAAGAAGGTAGAGTAGCGCTTTATTATGGACAGACTTCTCCCCATTTTAGCTACTGTTGTATCAATATGTTTTGACCATGACATTTTACATTCCAGGGTTACTCCAAGCAGTTTAGTCACCTCAACTTGCTCAATCTCCACATTATTTATTACAAGATCTAATTGTGGTTTGGAGTTTAGTGAATGATTTGTTCCAAATACAATGCTTTTAGTTTTATAAATATTTTGGACTAACTTATTCCTTGACACCCACTCTGAAACTAACTGCAACTCTTTGTTAAGTGTTGCATTCATTTCAGTCGCTGTAGTAGCTGATATTTATAGTGTTGAGTCATCCGCATACATAGACACTCTGGCTTTACTCAAAGCCAGTGGCATGTCATTAGTAAAGATTGAAAAAAGTAATGGGCCTAGACAGCTGCCCTGGGGAATTCCTGATTCTACCTGGATTATGTTGGAAAGGCTTCCATTAAACAACACCCTCTGTGTTCTGTTAGACAGGTACAGGGGGTGTACATCCATAACACATACGTTTTTCAATTATCAGACTATGATTGATAATGTCTAAAGCAGCACTGAAGTCTAACAAAACAGCCCCCACAATATTTTCATCATCAATTTCTCTCAGCCAATCATCAGTCATTTGTGTAAGTGCTGTGCTTATTGAATGTCCTTCCCTATAAGTGTGCTGAAAGTCTGTTCTGGTCAAACACAATTTTTCCCAAAACATTACTAAGGGTTGGTAACAGGCTGATTGGTCGGCTCTTTGAGCCAGTAAAGGGGGCTTTACTATTCTTAGGTAGCGGAATGACTTTTGCTTCCCTCCAGGCCTGAGGGCACAAACTTTCTAGTAGACTTAAATTGAAGATATTGCAAATAGGAATGGAAATATCGTCTGCTATTTTCCTCAGTAATTGTCTATCGAATTTGTCAGACCCCGGTGGCTTGTCATTGTTGATAGACAACACTACTTTTTTCACCTCTTCCACACTCACTTTACGGAATTCAAAATTACAATTATTGTCTTTCATAATTTGGTCTGATATACTTGGATGTGTAGTGTTAGTGTCAAGTTTGCTAATCTTGCCAATTAAAAAATCATTAAAGTAGTTGGCAATATCAGTCAGTTTTGTAAAGAATGAGCCATCTGATTCAATGAATGATGGAGCTGAGTTTGCCTTTTTTCTCAAAATGTCATTGAAGGTGCTACAAAGCTTTTTACTATCATTCTTTATGTCATTTATCTTTGTTTCACATTGTAGTTTCTTCTTCTTTTTATTCAGTTTAGTCACATGATTTCTCAATTTGCAGTATGTTTGCCAATTGTTGTGCAGTAGACTTACTTGCCATTCCTTTTGCCTCATCCCTCTTAACCATACAATTGTTCAATTCCTCATCAATCCATGAGGATTTAACTGTTTTTACAGTCATTTTCTTAATAGGTGCATGCTTATTAGTAACTTGGATAAGCAATTTCATAAATGTGTCAAGTGCAATGTCTGTTTGCTCCTCATTACACACCACGGACCAACAAATATTATTTACATCAACAACATAGGAATCACTACAAAACTTATTGTATGACCTCTTATACACTATATTAGGCCCAGCCTTTGGAACATTGGTTTTCCTAGATATGGCTACTATATTGTGATCACTACATCCAATGGATTTGGATAATGCTTTCAAACACATTTCTGCAGCATTAGTAAAGATGTAATCAATACATGTTGATGATTTCATTCCTTTGCTGTTTGTAACTACACTGGTAGGTTGACGGATAACCTGAAACAGGTTGCAGGCACTGGTTACAGTTTGAAGCTTTTTCTTGAGTGGGCAGCTTGATGAAAGCCAGTCAATATTTAAATCACCCAGAAAATATACCTCTCTGTTGATATCACATACATTGTCAAGCATTTCACACGTTATCCAGATACTGACTGTTAGCACTTGGTGGTCTATAGCAGCTTCCCACAAGAATGGGCTTTAGGTGAGGCAGATGAACCTGTAGCCATATTACTTCAACTTATTTAACATAAGATCCTCTCTAATTTTTACAAGAATGTGGTTCTGAATATAAACAGCAACACCTCCACCACTGGCATTTCTGTCTTTTCTGCAGTGGTGTAATGTGTGTGTATCAAATCAATGCTACTTTTCTAATAACCACTTAGATGGGTTCATGCAGGTGACTGACTGATCGTGTATGGAGGAATTCTCACTCTCACTGACAAGCAACTTGGCAGTACACCCAGAACATTGCTATGGAACCGAGGTATCTCAGTTTCAAGGTCTCAACTTGGAGAGTCACATGCAGGAGCCAACGTTAATGATGAATAATGAACAATGTAAATCATAAGTGTAAGCAGTATATAAGAGAACTGAAGGTACCGTCCCGAGAGAGCTCCCGACAGATGTTCACTATGGTGCATCAAGTTTGTTGGAACCTCTCCAGCTTGCTGACAATAAAGAGTGATTTATTTAATATTGACTTCAGGTGTCACTGGTGTTGAATTTACACCACAATCTTGGCGTCACGAATTGGATCAGTGATTCCACCTGTGGAGCATCCCAGAGAAGGTATGCGAGGGAACACCGGTGGCGCATTCCATGTGAAAGCGTGCAAGAGAAATTCCCGTCTGACCAAAGACAACGTGGACCCATCCAGACCAGACTTTTACTGTGAGCATCCCGGGGGAAGATACCTGATCCGCGAAGCTCTGAGGGACACGTCTACTGAATTTCAGTAAGTCAAGACTCATGGGCGGCGCACAATTGGCCCAGCGTCGTCCAGGGTAGGGGAGGGAATGGCCGGCAGGGATGTAGCTCAGTTGATAGAGCATGGCGTTTGCAACACCAGGGTTGTGGGTTCGATTCCCACGGGGGGCCAGTATAAAAAAAAAAATGTATTCACTAACTGTAAGTCGCTCTGGATAAGAGTGTCTGCTAAATGACTAAAATGTAAATGTAAATGTAATTTAAATTTGTATAAAAATAAAATAAACATTATAAAACCAATAAAACTGAACATAAAGATGTAGAAGAAGGCTAGAACTAGTCTTAAGAGAAGGCTATAGTGAGGGCAGGAGAGGCCCCACTGACAATTGTCTGTAGTCATTTATAGGAGAAGTGTTTACGTGGTCTGAGAACCACTGGTAGTAGCACAAGGTGTTATTTTAGGCATTTATGTAGAAGAAGCTGCAAGACTATAGAGTCCATAGAGACCATAGCATTTATGACTATATCAACTATTGATACTATGGATGCTGAGGGACTATAGATGCTTTAGGGACCATAGATGCTATAACTATAGGGACTATGGATGCTATTGGGACTATACATGCTCAGGGACTGTATATACTGTGGATACTATGGCAACTATGGAGACAATAGAGGAACCACAGAAGATACATATGTATGCATAGGAAGTAACAACAAGTAATAAGGGAGATTACTGAGTGTGTTTGGGAATAGTACTAAGTGAATGTGGATGAGAGTATTGTGTGCTTGACTAATTAACTGAACAGGGGTTTAGCCCCGGTGTGAGTGTGGGATGACGTGTTAAGCTGGAATGTTTTTTTCTAAAGAGTTCAACAAAGGGTTTGAGTATGGGAAACGGAACTAGTAAGAGTAGGATGGGGGATCCGTGCTGGGAACCAAAAGGGCTGTGTAGTGTAATGGCAAAAAAAAATAGGTAGTGGGGTACTAAACTAAACAGAAGACTGGACAAGATGGACAGATGGAAATGTCCCTGTTGATGGGACACTGAGCACAGAAAAACTGAAGTCTGTGAGAGGCCAACTTGAAAGTAAAGAAAGAAAACATAAGAAAGTTAAAGTGAAGTGGGATGATTTCAGAAAGTGGGAGAGAGAAGCAGAAAATGCAAAAGATAAAGCTATAAGATGGTAAAGCCAATGGAACCGGAGAAGAAAGAGGAAGAAGAAAAAAAGAAGAAGCCATGCTGGCTGGCCTTTCTCCGAGGGGAACCCTTTCATGGGGCCCACACCACTGCCAAATCCTCCACCAGAATTTACAGACAGAATAATACGAAATGCTCTGAGACCAGCAGCCAGCTAATTGTTTTCCTCTTTTATGTGTCTATGTCGATTACAATTCAATTTTACTGCTGTAACATTCATAGCTGACTCCACTTGTTAATTGTAATTTTTATATAGTAGAGTAAACTACATGCTTGTTGTAGTCGACAAGCAAATGAGAACACTAGCTGTCTGACACTGACTGATCGAAGGGTGGCTGGCCCAGCAGCAGCTTGAGAACTCTCAGATACAAAGCGTTATGACGTCTTGCCTGGGTTTGTTTACATTACGTCTAGCCTGGGTTGGTTTTGTCGCCCCGACAGTTTGATATTTCATATTCACAAATTATGTAAATGACACTTACTGAGTCTGGCTTTAATCAAAATAATTGTCTTGATGAATAAACCAGACATTGATTAAATCAGACCATTTATTAAAAGAAGCACATTGATTTATTGCATTTGTGTGGCTGTCGATGGTATCCCGTTGTGAGACTGTTGATCACCAGTAAAGAGGAAAGAAACAGAGTTTGAATTGGAGCACTAGCAATTGGTTTGGCAACGAAAGCTTTTGTTGTGCGTCTCCCGTTATATAACTTTTTCTATTCATGCGTTGAGTGATCAAAAGTTACAAGTACAAGATGATAATGTTTAACAATTAACACGTTAAGGTGAATCAAAATAAATGTGAATGGTTACCTTTTATTTCCTTGTTAATTGAAGAGGGTTATGTCTTGTTTCCTGATCAGAGTTTGACCATCAAACAGTGCGCATGGTTTTTCATTGTGCAGGGTATGCGGAAGTTGCTAATTCCCGGGGTGGCTTACATGTTTATATCCCGAGTTGTATTTATGCCTAAGCATGAGTTAGCACCTTTATTGAGATGTGTGCTGGTATAAATGTATGTATGATTATGACCTGACTATGTCTGCATTTAATTATATACAGTTGAAGTCGGAGGTTTACATACACTTAGATTGGAGTCATTAAAACTCGTTTCTCAACCACTCCACAAATGTATTGTTAACAAACTATAGTTTTGTGCATGACACAAGTCATTTTTCCAACAGTTGTTTACAGACAGATTATTTCCCTTATAATTCACTGTATCACAATTCCAGTGGATCAGAAGTTTACATACACTAAGTTGACTGTGCCATTAAACAGCTTGGAAAATTCCAGAAAATGATGTCATGGCTTTAAAAGCTTCTAGAAGTTTCTAACGTTATATGTGTATTAACTTGCTCACCCAAACGTAGACGTGCGTCATGTGTGGGGAAGTAATTAATATGGGTTTTCTAAGTGTGTACCGTTGTGGGATCATGTGATAGAGATAAGGTTTAAGGAATAAACTGACCATAAGTAATGTGGTTATAGACTTAATGTATAATATAGTACAAAGGTAATATAGGGTTTCCATTTAACTAATTATCAGGGTAGAGCTAACGTAGTGAAGTGAAGGTACTTCATTTTGTATCAGCGGGTAAGATGACAAACCATTGTAATTGAGCTATGTGTGGGATATATTTGTCATTTCAATGGCATAGAGTAAAATCTGTATTTATGAGTGTAATTCAACTGCTGGTATATGTTGCTTGAACGGATACTACAGAGTATTTGGTTTGGTGATGTACAATGGAAGGCTTGTAGCGTGTTTTGGTTCAAATAGAAAGACTCACTTATTTAACAGGTATAGAGAGGTGATTGCGTGGTAGTCATTTTTTATTTGTTTTATTTTGGTGTTGACTAAGGGTTTGCTAGATTAAACGATTGAGAATGGTGGCATAATGTCTATAAATAAATTGGATATTGATAATATTGATATGAATTCAATATATGATGGTAAAATACAGCAAGTGTTTGGTCTTACTTGTAGCCTACTTAGAAAGGACAGTTACCTACATCTGATGTATTCTGATAATGGCGGAGTGGTGGTTTCATATGAGCTGTGGCTATGATCTTAGTTGATTACAGGGGAAATAGAATGTAGTTTAGGACGCATAGAGAAGTGAATGTCTTATCTTCATGGGAAGTGAAGCAGGGGTATTCGGAGAATAAAAGGAAATATAACATTGACTGAGGACTATGGCAACTTTTGGTTGAGGTCAATATAGAAGTATTATGGACATACTATCGTAATAGATAAACTGTACCAAACATGACGTTACTACAGCAATTTAGGATGGTTAATGTTGTTACGTAAATTTTTCAACCCTACGATAGAGGTAAATACAGAACGCTGTTTGAGAATGTGTTATTTGGTCTGCTAGTAAAAGATTGAAGCGTTTCCATGTTTTTGTCTGCGGGTGTTAACCAATGGGAGCTCGCTGAAACGTGAGAGAGCTGTAAGGGACATAATTGTTTACATTAGGTGTACAAGGATCAATGGTTGCTGTGGAGAAGGAAGTCATAGGGGATTGAATGTTTGGTGTGAAAGGGCTAGCTAGTTAGTGGTGAGAACTAGTGACGTTTAGAGTGGTGACGTAACTTGCTATGCGATGTGGAAGTAGTTGTTTAACGTGCTTTGCAAGGACAGCGGATTTTGTGGAGTTACGGGTAACGGTGTTTTGATGGTAAATGGTGTCGATATGTGTAGAGGGTTCCTGGTTCAAGCCTAGGTAGGGACAGAAAGCAAAACCTTTACATTGATGCTATTGACCTAGATCCCTAGGTGAATTGATAACATTATGTGAAAGGGATTGTCTTACCAACACATAGCGGATAGGATAACATAGTAATTAAAGTTGCATATCTGTGAATAGATGTTTTGTTAGTTTTGACTATAACTTCACAATAATTTGTCATATGTTGAGGTACCGTTACATCTACATTTTAGTCATTTAGCAGACGCTCTTTTCCAGAGCGACTTACAGTTAGTGAGTGCTTACATTTTCATACTGGCCCCCCATGGGAAACAAACCCACAATCCTGGCGTTGCAAGTGCCATGCTGTACCAACTGAGCTACAGGGGGACTACATTAGATGGAAAGTCAGAGGTAGAGTATGATAGATATTGTAGAGGGTTTTCTGTGCTAGACGGTTAAGTAGGATCATTGGGAGATATGAAATTTTGAATTGAATTGTTTGAAGAAGGTTAAGTAGGTTTATTGGGAGATGTGAAAGGTTGACTTGGATTGTTTAATAGACTGGAATTAAAATAATGATTTATATTTAGGTGAATGAAAATATGTTATTAGGTAGTACTGCTTTGTGGAGACAATTTACTAATGACATGATTTCGTAAGAGGGTGAAAGAAAGTAGTGATAAGTGGGCTATATTGACATATGTAGGACGCATTGATGGAGTGGTTTTCATCTTTTGAGAGATTTTATATAATATTTTTATGGAGTAGTTATGTGGTATTAGATTGATACAAACAATTATTGATGAGATAGGACTGTGTATATCTGTATCATGTTTTGTGTGTACTTACTATTTTTGGATTACTGATTGTACTTGAATGTTAATGAAATGTATAATTTCTCTTCCAGGAGAAAGGGGATTTCCTTATCTCATTGGAATACTGCCCAGGGCTAGGGGGAGCAGTTTAGTGAAGTTAAGCAGTATTAGTTCGTAAAAGGGAGGTACCAAAATAAATAAGGCCTGGCTATTTTTGTTTGGTGTTTTCCAATAGGGTTTTTCAAATAAAAACACAACACACCTAGTATGATGTTTATAAAGGGTTGTTATTTTGATTTTAGGGGGTTTTCAACAGGTCAAAGGTGATAAGTCTTAAAGGAGCACACACAGTGATTTTTATGAAGTTTTATTTTCTTTTTTGAGTGAGTTTTGGGTATACACATGACTTAATGTACACTTGGGATAAGTAACATTTATGAAATGTTTTGAATGTTGGTAATGATTAGTATACTAAGGGAACAATTCGTTGAATGATTTTAATGACCTCTGAACTCTGTTCTGACTTTCTAGTGTGACTTGATCACCCACATTGGAAATCCTAGAGGCATACCGAATTGGGGGTTAGTTATAATAAGTATAATTGTGAAGAAGTTTATAATTTGGTAATAAAATATATGATTCGAAACATAAAATAACAAAAGAGAGAGAGCTTTCCCTGCATGAGGGATACCTGTTACTAGTCAATTGTACTAATTTTGGATTACTTTATGGGGTAGAAGTAAGTTAAGGTATTATCAAATGTTGTCATTTTAATTTCATTTATTATTTTGGTTTAATATGCAATGTTAGTGTTTTGTTTTTGAAAGCATGAATCACTTTGTGACTCATGTGATAAGAAAAGGGGGTAGTACTGATGGATTTATTTGGAGTATATTGTAGTAAGAATATGAGCAGTAGTAATTCATGTGTTATGGGTTAGATGAAATGTTTTAGGTGAAAAATGTATTTGTGGTATAAGGTAGAATGTAGTGGAGGCATGTCTATGGAAAGAGTGACTATAACAAGATGCAAGATTGTGCACTTTCTAATTGAGGCTTTTCCTGACTGATTGATAAGAAGACTGTGTAAAGTAGCATATTGTGTCTCAACTAACAATGTTCTGCAGACTTTCTTTCAAAAAGGTGAAGGCTTCTTGGCAAGAACTAAGAGGAGAATCTGGGCATTTTCTGATTTGGAGACTGTGTGGCAGTAGAGGATTACAGAAGTAAGAGCAGGACAGAATCTAGAAGGAGTGGTTAGTACTAGGTGTTGCTGGCTACCTCAATGGAGGGGACAGTAGCTGAGAGAGACTTGTGCATATATTTGTCCCACTGTAGGAGGTAATAAAAATCAGAGGAGGAAGATGGAACTGTCAATGTGGAGCATTGTTTTTGTTTTTGTGTCTATGTCTGTGTGTCGTTGCAGCAGTGAATCTTGAATTCCATAGTGGTGCGATGCAAGAAGGACACACTACACAGAGCGATGTGAATAGAAATTCGGAAGTATATTAGAAATTGGTAGTTAAAACATAATAATTTGTCATATAGTCAATGCTTATATGGATTTATTGGATTAGAAATTAAAATCAATTAAAATGTTATGTTTGTCTTCTAGTGAGGTAAATACAGGTGGTGTCTTGATGCATAGTAGGGATAATTTGGCCTAGAAGGGTGTGAACAAAAATAAAAGTAACAAACTATGAACCGGCTGAAGATGAATATCAAAGGTGTTGAAGATGTTTTTGTAAAGTACCACTTCTATATGTAACTGGTCTACAACAACCAATCGAAGATATCAAGGGATTTTCTCATGTTTTTATATCAAGGGAATGGGATAGGAGTCCACCATTAAGTGAGAATGGAGAGATATATGTTCAGATACAACATTTTTAATGATGTGGGCATAATGGTTGGCAAATGGACAAGACAATGAGGTTGTGGAGTTGGTGGTGACTCGAATGAGACATTGTAGTTGTGACATTGCAATAGGCAAGTCATTTTGAACTATGAAGCTGTCTGAAGAACATAATGAAGAGACGACAGAAGATTTAAGTGCCGGGAGAAAAAGGGGTTGCTTAGATGTGTTGATAATAAAATTTGGTTTATATTAATTTGATAATTTGGGTAGTAAGTATATACACTGCTAAATTAATAGTATTAAGAATGCATTGAGATAATGATATGTATTTATTATCAGGATGAGGAAAGTCATAAAATAATTATGGATGTTTATACTGTATGTTAATATAGGTGTACATTCTGACAGTTGTAATGGGTGATAAAGTTGAGGGTTTTAATTTTCTTTGATAAGGATAAAGTGAATCAATAAGGATTGTCATTTTAAATTTGGTTGAGTTAAGTCATTTGGTTGTGGGATATAATTTATAAGATGACTGAGTGATTTAAGTGAATCATTAGTATGTATTAGTATAATTATTTTCAAAATGAAGGATATTAATTGTACAATTTAGAACTGTTTTATATAGATATTATGGTTAAAACAGTGATACATTATGGTAATGTCTTAGGATACACTTATATGATTTATTTTGAGTAGACATTGTTGAATAAAACTGTTTGAAACATGGAAGTTAATGTGAGAATTGAGAATGAAATCAGGTTTAGAGTGGGAAATATCTATGTTGCTAGGCAAGTACTTAATTGGTTACTATCAGGGGGTTATGCTATTTTCATACGATCTGATTTTGGTTGAATTTTTCAAGCATAACTAGTTTAGGGATGTAATGATTTAGCAGGGAGTGAAAATAGAGTGTTATAATATGTATGTCATATCAGGTATATTAGGAGAACAAAGTAGGAGTTGAACATTGTATATTAACAATCATGGGTTTTCAAGCAATTGGGTCTGAGATGTAACTCATTAGACTATGTAAGTGATAATCACATAGCATTGGATGCTATTATAGTAAATAAAGAGGGAATGTATGTGATTATATGGGGGATACATGTTGGCCATCAAGATTAGGAAGGTATTGGGGATTTAACTAAAGATATGGGAAATATTAGAGACACGCAGGAAGGCATTAAGAGTAATAATTCTAACTATATATATCATGTTATTACAGTTTAGAGTCCATTGATAATGTTGATTGAGGAATGGGGAATGTTAAGTTGGAAATGTATAAGGTGGATTTTAAGGTTTACAGGATTGAAGATGTGGAAAGAAGACTATCTCAGTCGATCAGATAGCGCCTTAAGTGACCAGTGAAAAGCTAGGGGTTTATCTCACTGCGCATGGAAGACGAAGACGGACGTTTTTTTTATTTTTATTTACCAGTTTATAATATCCATGTTACTTAGAAAGTGTCATGGATCTCTGTATTTGTGGGGATGATGTCATGACGGTCACAATTTATTTCTATGGATGTTTTCTTGGTAGCATGTCTAAGATGATGGGTCAGTTATCTAGCATAGTTTAGGCTCTAGTCATATATATATATATATATACAGTGAGGAGAACAAGTATTTGATACACTGCTGATTTTGCAGGTTTTCCTACTTACAAAGCATGTAGAGGTCTGTAATTTTTATCATAGGTACACTTCAACTGTGAGAGACGGAATCTAAAACAAAAATCCAGAAAATCACATTGTATGATTTTTAAGTAATTAATTTGCATTTTATTGCATGACATAAGTATTTGATCACCTACCAACTAGTAAGAATTCCAGGTCTCACAGACCTGTTAGTTTTTCTTTAAGAAGCCCTCCTGTTCTCCACTCATTACCTGTATTAACTGCACCTGTTTGAACTCGTTACCTGTATAAAAGACACCTGTCCACACACTCAATCAAACAGACTCCAACCTCTCCACAATGGCCAAGACCAGAAAGCTGTGTAAGGACATCAGGGATAAAATTGTACACCTGCACAAGGCTGGGATGGACTACATGACAATAGGCAAGCAGCTTGGTGAGAAGGCAACAACTGTTGGCGCAATTATTAGAAAATGGAAGAAGTTCAAGATGACGGTCAATCACCCTCGGTCTGAGGCTCCATGCAAGATTTCACCTCGTGGGGCATCAATGATCATGAGGAAGGTGAGGGATCAGCCCAGAACTACACGGCAGGACCTGGTCAATGACCTTAAGAGAGCTGGGACCACAGTCTCAAAGAAAACCATTAGTAACACACAACGCCGTCATGGATTAAAATCCTGCAGCGCACGCAAGGTCCCCCTGCTCAAGCCAGCGCATGTCCAGGCCCGTCTGAAGTTTGCCAATGACTATCTGGATGATCCAGAGGAGGAATGGGAGAAGGTCATGTGGTCTGATGAGACAAAAATAGAGCTTTTTGGTCTAAACTCCACTCGCCGTGTTTGGAGGAAGAAGAATGATGAGTACAACCCCAAGAACACCATCCCAACCGTGAAGCATGGAGGTGGAAACATCATTCTTTGGGGATGCTTTTCTGCAAAGGGGACAGGACGACTGCACCGTATTGAGGGGAAGATGGATGGGGCCATGTATCGCGAGATCTTGGCCAACAACCTCCTTCCCTCAGTAAGAGCATTGAAGATGGGTCGTGGCTGGGTCTTCCAGCCTGACAACGACCCGAGACACACAGCCAGGGCAACTAAGGAGTGGCTCCGTAAGAAGCATCTCAAGGTCCTGGAGTGGCCTAGACCTGAACCCTATCGAAAATCTTTGGAGGGAGCTGAAAGTCCGTATTGCCCAGCGACAGCCCCAAAACCTGAAGGATCTGGAGAAGGTCTGTATGGAGGAGTGGGCCAAAATCCCTGCTGCAGTGTGTGCAAACCTGGTCAAGACCTACAGGAAACATATGATCTCTGTAATTGCAAACAAAGGTTTCTGTACCAAATATTAAGTTCTGCTTTTCTGATGTATCAAATACTTATGTCATGCAATAAAATGCAAATTAATTACTTAAAAATCATACAATGTGATTTTCTGGATTTTTGTTTTAGATTCCGTCTCTCACAGTTGAAGTGTACCTATGATAGAAATTACAGACCTCTACATGATTTGTAAGTAGGAAAACCTGCAAAATCGGCAGTGTATCAAATACTTGTTCTCCCCACTGTATATATATATACACTAGCCAGTCTCCAGACCTTAATCCCATAGAACATCTGTGGAGGGAGATGAAGGTTTGAGTTGCCAAACGTCAGGCTCGAAACCTTAATGACTTGGAGAAGATCTGCAAAGAGGAGTGGGACAAAATCCCTCCTGAGATGTGTGCAAACCTGGTGGCCAACTACAAGAAACGTCTGACCTCTCTGATTGCCAACAAGGGTTTTGCCACCAAGTAATAAGTCATCTTATATATATATACATTGAGGGAAAAAAGTATTTGATCCCCTGCTGATATTGTATGTTTGCCCACTGACAAAGACATGATCAGACACCCCCTGTTTGTACAGATGAACGTGGTACCTTCAGGCGTTTGGAAATTGCTCCCAAGGATGAACCAGACTTGTGGAGGTCTACAAATTTTTTTATGAGGTATTGGCTGTTTTCTTTTGATTTTACCATGATGTCAAGCAAAGAGGCACTGCGTTTGAAGGTAGGCCTTGAAATACATCCACAGGTACACCTCCAATTGACTCCAATTATGTCAATTAGCCTATCAGAAGCTTCTAAAGCAATGACATCATTTTCTGGAATTTTCCAAGCTGTTTAAAGGCACAGTCAACTTAGTGTATGTAAACTTCTGACCCACTGGAATTGTGATACAGTGAATTATAAGTGAAATAATCTCTGTAAACAATTGTTGGAAAAATTACTTGTGTCATGTACAAAGTAGTTGTCCTAACCGATTTGCCAAAACTATAGTTTGTTAACAAGAAATCCGTGGAGTGGTTGAGAAACAAGTTTTAATGACTCCAACCTAAGTGTATGTAAACTTCCGACTTCAACTGTATATATAGAGAGAGTGGATCTTTGTTCTGGAGTTGGGAAGATGGCAGAGGCAGGGCTATGTCCTTTGTCTGTTATAACTAAACATGGTACCACATTAAATATCTTATATGAACTCCCCATCAAAAGTGTCTAAGTACATCCTTACATTCGTAATCACTTGATACCCTAGAAACTCATCATAACAGTAACGTCATGAGTTGGGATTATGGTTAATTGTTTAGCTAGCTATCTACACGCCTTAACAAAAGACTCCACTATGCAATTAACCATTTGAATAGAATGTTCATGATGTCACTGCGACAACTGTTGATAGACGTAGCTGGTAAATTCGCTCTGGCTATCTACTCTGATTTCAGAGCACTCTCGTCCGAGTGTGCCAGAGATCAGAATAACTGACGAATTTATGAACACTCAACACCCGTTGAATATGGCCGGTGTCAGTAAACGTTTGCAAAAAAGCATAAATAATTGTTGCTAGCAGCACAGTTGCCGTCACCAACGCTCTGGATAACATAAAAACAGCCTAACCAGCTCTGTTAGGGCGAGTAAAATGGTCAGAGTGAGCTGTTCTCTCATTTGTGTCTGGAAGTAGCTAGCAATCTACAGTTAGCTTGGGTGCTTGACTGCTGTTGTTAAGTCAGCTAGCTAACGTTACGTGTATGATCTGTGTAGTAATATTATTTGTATCTCAGAGCCATTTGCTTTGCTAGTTATAGCCTAATTTTAGCTAGCTAACATTGAACCTGGTTGGTTCGCTACCTGCAGATTCATGAATTGGGATTATGGTTAATTGTTTAGCTAGCTAGCTAGCTACATGTCTTAACAAAAGACTCCACTATGCAATTAACCATTTGAATAGAATGTTCATGATGTCACTGCGACAACTGTTGATAGACGTAGCTGATAAATTCGCTCTGGCTATCTCCTCCGATTTCAGAGCACTATCGTCTGAGTGTGCCAGAGCGCAGAATAACTGACAAATTTCCGAACGCTCAACACCCGTTGAATATGGCCGGGTCAGTAAACATAATTAAATTGTTGCCAACAGCACAGTTGCAGTCGCCAACGCTCTGGATAAAATAAAAACAGCCTAACCAGCTCTGCTAGGGCGAGTAAAATGGTCAGCGTGAGCTGTTCTCTCATTTGTGTCTTGAAGTAGCTAGCAAACTAGCCAACGTTAGCCAATTAGCTTGGGTGCTTGACTGCTGATGTTAGGACAGAACACTCGGATCAACCCTACTCCTCGGCCAGAGCGTCCAGTGTGCGCTCTGAACGCTCCTTAAAGAGATGGGCGGGGCTAAAGCTTAAGAGGGTGTGAACGATGCTGAATGGGTGTAGACAAAGAAGAGCTCTCCACTAGGTGTACCAAAACATTCAAAAGCCATTTTCTCAAAAGTGAGGTTACAAGTTTATCAACTTTCAAAGCAGAATTGCTTTCCCAATGTTCCTCAACTGTAGTGTGTGATATACCATTTTCTAGCTCTGAGTCTCTACTTTTATCCAATGTAAAAAACACAACGAGCCGTTCGGTCACAAATGACCTCGACTAACCTGTACCACCGCACATTGACTCGGTACAAGTACCCCTTGTATATAACCTCGTTATTGTTATTACATTTTTTACTTTAGTTTATTTAGTCAATATTTTCTGAACTCTATTTATTGAACTGCATTGTTGTTTAAGGGCTTGTAAGTAAGCATTTCAGGTTAAGGTTGTATTCGGTGCATGTGACAAATATAATTTGTTTTTATTTATATTAAAACAAAATACTTTTTGACTTTTACTCAAGTAGTACTTCACTGGGTGGCTTTTACTTTTACTTGAGTCATTTTATATTAAGGTATCTTTACTTTTACTCAAGTATGACAATTGGGTACTTTATCCACCACTGAGTATTCATTAGTTGGACTCTCCTGACAAAGACAGTTACTAATACAACTGTTTCTGATGTCAGAGTGACTTGCCCAACAATTCAATTAAATCCTGTCTCAAACATACGATTTGAAACCCCTCTGACCATGTCTCTGTTTTACTCCTTCTCTCCGATGTTTTCTCTTTCTCTCCTCTTCTCCATCACTCCTTTAACCAACCTTTTCTCTAAGCCATCTCCTGGGGGGAAAAGAGGCACGCAAGGGAAAGGGGAGAGGAGAGGCTGAGAGCACGACTCAATTATACATCAAAGCACTTATAGTCAGGGAGGGACACTAGGGAGGGAAGGGGACGAGGGGGGCTGAGGGGGCTTTGGGGGGCTAAGTTGGTGTTAGGGAGGACGGTACTGTAGTATTAAGACTAACCGCAGGGCCTAGTAACCATTGAAGGAGACTTCGCAGCTTGAAAAGAGGGTTCTGATATTGTAGGAAACGTGCCAAAAATTGAAGAGATTTTGAATGCATGTCAACCACACAAGGCTCCAAAACACGACCTGTAAATACACACGCACGCACACAAACACAGAAACACACACACACGCATGGACAATGTTGATGTACGGACGTGGACAATTGTGTTTTTCCCACCAAATGGGATGACTCAGAAAAGATACAGCCACTAAACAGCTGATTGATTGAAATGACAACGGCTGGTAACATTTGTGGCAAACGTTTGTCAACATTTGGATTTATAATTGAGTGGTTAAACATCTGTTCCTCCCTTTAATTGGACAGAGTGTTTTTTTTTATGTTTGTCACGTCTGATGAGGATGGAGATGATGATGGTGGTGTTAGTGCTGGTGTTGTGTGTGTGAGTGTGTGAGTGTGTGTGTGTGTGTGTGTTGTTATGACACGACAAGGTTAGCTAAAACTTAACTAAACAGTAGTAGTGACAACAGCCCTGGTTACATTCACCAACACCTGCAATAATTATGGCATGTTTGTTAGTCCAGGGGTTCCCAAACATTACCCTCTGAATGTAAAGAATGATAAGACATGAAAAGAGTACAAAATGAAGCTCCTTATGACTTTTATAAAAATGGAAACATAAGCAACCTTATCTTCCACACAGACCATCCCCTGGCATGGCACAACCCATTTAGGCCCCCTCAGATCAGACCTATGCCCCTTTTACCCACCCCATGCCCCCCACTCCTGCAAAGAGGGCCTCAACATGAAAGTCACACATACGCCCAGGCCGTGAGTAGGCAAACAGGCCCAACCCCCACTCTTACACTAGCCCAAGCCAATGGCAAGTACCAGATGCTCAGCAGGCTCTGCTCACAATTACTGGCCTGAGGCCAAACCACACAACCAACAACATTAGACACTTTATGGAACACAAAGGCTTCACTATTTCATCCTGGAATATCCAAGGCCTGAGGTCATCTGCCTTAGGCCTAAAGAGCAGGAACCTGGACTTCACCAAAGAAATCGGAAATACAGACATTGTCATCCTACAAGAAACATGGTATAGAGGAGACGTACCCATTGGTTGCCCTCTAGGTTGCAGAGTGCTGGTAGTCCCATCCACCAAACTACCAGGTGTGAAACAGGGAAGAGACTCAGGGGGTATGCTAATTTGGTATAGAGCAGACCTAACTCACTCTATTTAATTAATCAAAATAGCAACATTTTACATTTGGCTAGAAATTCAAAAGGAAATGATCTCAAAATGTGCTCCTGTGTCCACCTACAGTGAGGGAAAAATTTTTTTGATCCCCTGCTGATTTTGTATGTTTGCCCACTGACAAAGACATGATCAGTCTATCATTTTAATGCTAGGTTTATTTGAACAGTGAGAGACAGAATAACAACAACAAAAATCCAGAAAAACGCATGTCAAAAATTTTATAAATTGATTTGCATTTTAATGAGGGAAATAAGTATTTGACACCCTCTCAATCAGAAAGATTTCTGGCTCCCAGGTGTCTTTAATACAGGTAACGAGCTGAGATTAGGAGCACACTCATAAAGGGAGTGCTCCTAATCTCAGTTTGTTACCTGTATAAAAGACACCTGTCCACAGAATCATTCAATCAATCAATCAGATTCCAAACTCTCCACCATGGCCAAGACCAAAGAGCTCTCCAAGGATGTCAGGGACAAGATTGTAGACCTACACAAGGCTGGAATGGGCTACAAGACCATCACCAAGCAGCTTGGTGCGAAGGTGACAACAGTTGGTGCGATTATTCGCAAATGGAAGAAACATAAAACAACTGTCAATCTCCCTCAGCCTGGGGCTCCATGCAAGATCTCACCTCGTGGAGTTGCAATGATCATGAGAACGGTGAGGAATCAGCCCAGAACTACAGGAGAGGATCTTGTCAATGATCTCAAGGCAGCTGGGACCATAGTCACCAAGAAAACAATTGGTAACACACTACGCCGTGAAGGACTGAAATCCTGCAGCGCCCGCAATGAACATCTGAATGATTCAGAGGAGAACTGGGTGAAAGTGTTGTGGTCAGATGAGACCAAAATCGAGCTCTTTGGCATCAACTCAACTCGCCGTGTTTGGAGGAGGAGGAATGCTGCCTATGACCCCAAGAACACCATCCCCACCGTCAAACATGGAGGTGGAAACATTATGCTTTGGGGGTGTTTTTCTGCTAAGGGGACAGGACAACTTCACCGCATCAAAGGGACGATGGACGGGGCCATGTACAGTCAAATCTTGGGTGAGAACCTCCTTCCCTCAGCCAGGGCATTGAAAATGGTTCGTGGATGGGTATTCCAGCATGAAAATGACCCAAAACACACGGCCAAGGCAACAAAGGAGTGGCTCAAGAAGAAGCACATTAAGGTCCTGGAGTAGCCTGACCACTCCAGACCTTAATCCCATAGAACATCTGTGGAGGGAGCTGAAGGTTTGAGTTGCCAAACGTCAGCCTCGAAACCTTAATGACTTGGAGAAGATCTGCAAAGAGGAGTGGGACAAAATCCCTCCTGAGATGTGTGCAAACCTGGTGGCCAACTACCAGAAACATCTGACCTCTGTGATTGCCAACAAGGGTTTTGCCACCAAGTACTAAGTTTGAAAAATGTTTTGCAGAGGGGTCAAATACTTATTTCCCTCATTAAAATGCAAATCAGTTTATAACATTTTTGACAAGCATTTTTCTGGATTTTTTTGTTGTTATTCTGTTTCTCACTGTTCAAATAAACCTACCATTAAAATTATAGACTGATCATGTCTTTGTCAGTGGGCAAACGTACAAAATAAGCAGGGGATCAAATACTTTTTTCCCTCACTGTATATCCCCCTACTAGAATCCCCATACTTTAATGAAGACAGCTTCTCCATCCTGGAGGGGGAAATCAATAATTTCCAGACCCAGGGACATGTACTAGTCTGTGGCGACCTAAATGCCAGAACTGGACAAGACCCTGACACCCTCAGCACACAGGGGGACAAACACCTACCTGGAGGTGACAGCATTCCCTCCCCCATATGCCCCCCAGGCACAACTATGACAACATAACCAACAAAAATGGGTCACAACTCCTGCATCTCTGTCGCACACTGGGTATTTACATAGTCAATGGTAAGCTTCGAGGGGACTCCTATGGTAGGTACACCTATAGCTCATCTCTTGGCAGTAGTACTGTAGACTACATAATCACTGACCTCAACCCAGAGTCTCTCAGAGTGTTCACAGTCAGCCCACTGACACCCCTATCAGACCACAGCAAAATCACAGTCTACTTGAACAGAGCAATACTCAATCATGAGGCATCAAAGCCAAAGGCACTGAATAATATTAAGAAATGCTATAGATGGAAGGAAAGTAGTGTCGAAACCTACTAAAAAACAATAAGGCAACAACAAATTCAATCCCTTTTAGACAACTTCCTGGACAAAATGTTCCACTGTAATAGTGAAGGTGTAAACTTGGCAGTAGAAAACCTAAACAGTATATTTGACCTCTCAGGTTCCCTATCAAATCTAAAAATCTCTAACAGAAAACCAAAGAAAAGTAACAACAGTGACAAATGGTTTGATGAAGAATGCAAAAACCTAAGAAAGTAATTGAGAAACCTATCCAACCAAAAAACATAGACACCCAGAACACCTGAGCCTACGCCTTCACTATGGTGAATCACTAAAACTGTAATGAACCCTGCGTCCTGAGTCGGTTCCTGCCTGTGTTGCCGTTTTTCTGCTCTGAATCTCCTGTTTCCTGAAGGTTCTTGAACGCTCCCTGCCTGGTTGCCGGGCGACGTTGCTAGGCGGGAGATCTCCCGATTACCCGCACCTGCATCTCATCAGCTATCGGCACACCTGGTCCTGATCATCACCCTTCATAAGCTCTGACCTGACATCCATTCCCTGCCGGATCGTTAGCCACGAACAGTATGTTTGTCAGCGTATCAGCCTCTGAGTTACTAGCGTTAGTTTTGTTGTTTTGCACCTTGTTGGCTTGCCGTGTACTTACCTCCGTTTGTTTCTAACTACAGTCATTCTCCCGGAACCTTCACCCAACCCCTGCCTGGTTGTCGGCGGCTGCCGAGCCATCATTGGATCTGCCACTTCACCTCCACCAACTCATCTCCGCCACCCGCTCTGTCCCCTGGATTATTCTGCATCGTTTTTTGAATCTGTTAATAAATACTCACTTTGTTCAACTCACCTTGTCCTGGTCTGCTTCTGGGTTCTGGCTTAGAAAACCGTGACAGAACGATCCGGCCAGAAAGGAACCCAGCGGACCTGGACTCTGTTCGCCATGCCATTACCCATCAGGAAAGGATGTTGGGACAACACAGCACGGCGCTACAGGAGATAGCGTTGTCAGTTCGGGACTTTTCGACCAGTCTGACGAAGATCCAGGCTCAGCTCAGGTTGCCGGTGGAGAATCCACTACCGGTTTCACCCCTTTCGCCTACCGCTTCTGGAGCTGTGCCCTTCCGTGAGCCCAAGGTTCCGACGCCTGATAAGTATGAAGGGGATTTGGGAAGATGCCGTTCCTTTCTTATGCAGTGTGGATTAGTGTTCGATCTACAGCCCCACTCGTACGCCACAGACAAGGCTAGGACAGCCTTTGTGATTGAATTGCTGCGTGGTAGAGCCCTGGAGTGGGCTTCAGCCGTGTGGGAACGACAGGACACCTGCATGGCGTCATACCAGGAGTTCACGGCAGAGATGAGGAGGCTGTTTGACCATCCAGTCCGAGGTAAGGACGCAGCTAAGCGCCTGTTCTCTCTTCGCCAAGGAGCTCGCAGCGTCGCCGACTTCGCAATCAAATTCAGGACATTGGCTGTGGAGAGTGGGTGGAATGAAGAGTCACTGCAAGCGGCCTTTTATCAGGGGTTGTCGGAGCAACTCAAGGATGAGCTGATCTCCTACCCGGAGCCTAGTGACCTGGACAGTTTGGTAGCTTTGTCTATTCAGGTGGATAACAGAGTCCGAGAGAGAAGGAGGGAGAAGCAATGGGGCCCGTCCGATCAATCAGCTTCTCGGTTCCCAGTCGGGTCAGGAGGTGGACCAGAACGCGTCGATCATTGTCCACCACACGGGATTAGTGGAGAGGTCCTGCCTTCAGATTCTGAACCCATGCAAGTGGGGCGGCACGGGTTAACCAAGGAGGAGCGCCAACATAGACGTGAGACCAACCGCTGCCTCTACTGTGGGAGTTGAGGACATTACATCTCCACTTGTTCCCAGCGGCCATCAAACTGCCTGGCTCGCTAAGTTTGGAAGGACTTTTAGCGAGCCAGTTACAACCTCTCAATACCCCTGTCAGACCCCGTTTCCCGGCTACCCTCATGAACGGGAATCAGAGTTTAGCGATTAACGCTTTCGTCGATTCAGGTGCCGATGGCAGCTTTATTGATGCCGACGTGGTGGAACAGCTGGGGCTTTCCAAGGAGTGATTACCGGAAGCCATTGAAGCTACCACTCTGAACGGCAGTAGTCTTGCACGTATTACGATGAGGACTGAACTGGTTAGGATGCTGTTGTCAGGGAATCATTCTGAGGTTATCTCATTCTTCATTCTGCCTTCTCCCCATGTTCCTCTGGTCCTTGGATACCCCTGGCTGAAGGAACACAATCCCTCGTTCGATTGGGTGACTGGCAAGGTAACTAGTTGGAGCATTGATTGTCATGCTAACTGCCTCAAGACTGCCTGTTCCCATTCTGTTCCCAGTCAGGTCATTGAGGCTAACCCCCCAGATTTGTCCCTGGTTCCCGACACATATCACGAGTTGGGGGAAGTGTTCAGTAAGCAGAGGGCTCTGTCACTCCCTCCCCACCGACCATATGATTGTGCCATTAACCTGTTCCCTGGGGCTGCCTTTCCCAAGGGACGGTTATACAGCATCTCCCGACCTGAACGTGAAGCTTTGGAGACCTACATCAAGGAGTCCCTAGCTGCTGGTCTCATTCGTCCCTCGTCATCACCCCTGGGGGCAGGATTCTTCTTTGTGGGTAAGAAGGATGGCTCTCTTCGACCGTGTATTGATTATCGGGGGTTGAATGATATCACGGTCAAGAACAAGTATCCCCTGCCCTTGATGAGCTCTGCTTTCGACTCCTTACAGGGTGCTACTGTGTTCACCAAGCTGGACCTACGCAATGCGTATCATCTGGTCCGGATCAGAGAGGGGGACGAGTGGTTGACGGGTTTCAATACACCGATGGATCACTTCGAGTATCAGGTGATGCCGTTTGGACTGACCAATGCTCCAGCAGTGTTCCAGAGTATGGTGAATGACGTCCTGAGAGATATGATCGGTCTTTTTGTGTTTGTTTACCTGAATGACATTCTTATCTTCTCGAAGGAACCTTCCAGCCACGTCCAGCATGTCAAGCAGGTTCTGTAGCGATTGCTGGAGAATCGCCTGTTTGTGAAGGCCGAGAAGTGTGAATTTCACGCCCACACTACATCCTTCCTCGGATACATCATCTCCAGGGGAGAGATTAGGATGGACCAAGAGAAGGTTAGGGCGGTTCTGGATTGGGCCCAGCCCGGTACGAGATTGCAGCTCCAGAGGTTTCTGGGGTTTGCGAATTTCTATCTGAGATTTATCCGTGATTACAGCCGTGTGGCCGCTCCTTTAACTGCTCTGACTTCCAGTACCAGGACCTTCAGTTGGAATCCTGAGGCGGACCGAGCTTTCCTGGATTTGAAGAGGCGATTCACCAACGCACCGATTCTCTCTCAACCTGATACGGCCCGTCAGTTCGTCGTTGAAGTGGATGCGTCTGATGTGGGGGTTGGCGCCATCCTGTCCCAGCGATGCTCCACTGACGGTAAACTTCATCCCTGCGCCTACTACTCTCGTCGTCTTTCGTCTGCGGAGAGGAACTACGATGTGGGTAACCGGGAGCTTCTCGCGGTGAAGATTGCCTTGGAGGAGTGGCGCCACTGGTTGGAGGGGACGGAGCAACCGTTTATTGTCTGGACTGACCACAATAATCTTGCTTACGTGCAATCGGCTAGACGTCTCAACTCCCGTCAAGCCAGGTGGGCTTTGTTTTTTGGACGCTTTAATTTTTCCCTGACGTTCCGACCTGGGTCTAAGAACGGTAAGGCGGATGCCTTGTCCCGGATGTTCTCCAAGACGGAGGAGAGTGGGGCCAAGACCGAGACGATTCTTCCCCGGAACTGTGTCGTGGGAGCAGTTATGTGGAGGATTGAGGAGGAGGTTATGGCGGCCCTTCAAACGCAGCCCGGTCCCGGTAACGGTCCACCCGGTCGGTTGTTTGTGCCTGAGTCGGTTCGTTCTGCTGTCCTCCAATGGTCCCACGCCAGCAAGATGGCTTGTCACCCTGGCGTGGCTCGGACGATGGCGTTACTTCGCAGACGATTTTGGTGGCCTGCCATGGGAGAAGATACTCGGAGGTTTGTTGCTGCCTGTCCAGTGTGTGCGCAGAATAAGAGTGCCAATCGGCCCAGCTCTGGACTTCTTCACCCCTTCCCTATTCCCCGGCGACCATGGTCGCGTCTGGCCCTGGACTTTGTCACTGGGTTGCCCTCTTCTGAGGGGAACACGGTCATTCTGACTATCGTGGACAGATTCAGCAAGTTCGCCCACTTTGTGCCCATTTCCAAGCTTCCCTCTGCCTCTGAGACGTCCGAGATCCTGGTTAGGGAGGTTTTCAGGGTCCACGGATTGCCCAGTGACATAGTTTCCGACCGTGGTCCTCAGTTTACCTCTGCTGTCTGGAAGTCCTTCTGTTTGGCCATTGGAGCTACAGTCAGTCTAACATCTGGTTTTCACCCCCAATCTAATGGTCAGGCGGAGAGAGCCAACCAGAAGATGGAATCCACGCTACGCTCAGAGTCCATCCCACCTTTCATGTCTCCTGCCTCAAGCCTGTTCTCCTCAGTCCTCTGTTGCCCCCTCCGCCTCCTCCTCCTCCCCCTCGGATGATCGGAGGTGGTCCTGCCTACACGGTGCGGCGCATTATGGATTCCAGACGGCGGGGCCGGGGTTTCCAGTATCTCGTGGACTGGGAGGGGTATGGTCCTGAAGAGAGGAGTTGGATTCCTCGGCGTCAGATCCTTGATGCTGACCTCCTTCGTGACTTCTACCGCCTCCATCCTGGCGCTCCGGGTAGTCCGCCCGGTGGCGTTCGTCGGAGGGGGGGGGGTACTGTCATGAACCCTGCGTCCTGAGTCGGTTCCTGCCTGTGTTGCCGTTTTTCTGCTCTGAATCTCCTGTTTCCTGAAGGTTCTTGAACGCTCCCTGCCTGGTTGCCGGGTGACGTTGCTAGGCGGGAGATCTCCCGATTACCCGCACCTGCATCTCATCAGCTATCGGCACACCTGGTCCTGATCATCACCCTTCATAAGCTCTGACCTGACATCCATTCCCTGCCGGATCGTTAGCCATGAACAGTATGTTTGTCAGCGTATCAGCCTCTGAGTTACTAGCGTTAGTTTTGTTGTTTTGCACCTTGTTGGCTTGCCGTGTACTTACCTCCGTTTGTTTCTATCTACAGTCATTCTCCCGGAACCTTCACCCAACCCCTGCCTGGTTGTCGGCGGCTGCCGAGCAATCATTGGATCTGCCACTTCACCTCCACCAACTCATCTCCGCCACCCGCTCTGTCCCCTGGATTATTCTGCATCGTTTTTTGAATCTGTTAATAAATACTCACCTTCGTTCAACTCACCTTGTCCTGGTCTGCTTCTGGGTTCTGGCTTAGAAAACCATGACAAAAACAATACAGTAATACACTACGGAAAAAGAAGGAACAGCATGTCAGAAATCAGCTCAATGTAATTGAAGAATCCATAGACTCTAACCACTTCTGGGAAAATTGGAAAACACTAAACAAACAACAACACGAAGAGCTATCTATCCAAAACGGAGATGTATGGGTAACCACTTCTCCAATTTCGTTGGCCCTATAACAAAGAACAAACAGCAAAAAAATATACATGATCAAATGCAAATCTTAGAATCAACTATTAAAGACTAACAGAACCCACTGGATTCTCCAATTACATTGAATGAACTACAGGACAAAATACAAACCCTCCAACCCAAAAAGGCCTGTGGTGTTGATGGTATCCTAAAATAAATGATAAAATATACAGACCACAAATTCCAATTGGCTATATTAAAACTCTTTAACATCATCATTAGCTCTGGCATCTTCCCCAATATTTGGAACCAAGGACTGATCACCCCAATCCACAAAAGTGGAGACAAATTTGACCCCAATAACTACCGTGCGATATGCGTCAACAGCAACCTTGGGAAAATCCTCTGCATTATCATTAACAACAGACTAGTTCATTTCCTCAGTGAAAACAATGTACTGAGCAAATGTCAAATTGGCCACGTATTCACCATACAGACCCTTTTGTTTGTTTGTCAAACAAACAAACAAAACAAAACAAAGGCAAAGTCGTCTCATGTTTGTTGATTTCAAAAAAGCTTTTGACTCAATTTGGCATGAGGGTCTGTTATACAAATTGATGGAAAGTGGGGTTGGGGAAAAAACATAAGACATTATAAAATCCATGTACACAAACAACAAGTGTGCGATTAAAATTGGCAAAAAACACACACATTTCTTTCCACAGGGCCGTGGGGTGAGACAGGGATGCAGTTTAACATACAGCTCTGGTTAAGAGACCACTGCAAATGTTTCTTAAATCAGCATCTCTACATGTATGACAGCCATTCCATTCCAGTGTCTGTTAAATTCCAACACAGTCACACCTCATTCTACTGAATTAGGTACTGATTAGGTGATCACCTGAACCAAATCTTATTTAACGAGGAAAAGTATAAAAACCACTGCTGTGGTCATCACTATCCTCTTGCAATAGGATCAGCTTGATGGCAAAAACAGTGCTAATAGTACCTCAAAAGTCATATTAATCAAAAAATAACTATTGACCATGCCAAAAGAGTTGAAAAGGAAAGCTTTGAGTGAGGAAAAGAAGGGTTCAATTCTGGCTTTACTGGCAGATGGATACAGTGTGCGTCAGGTTGCTTCCATCCTTAACATTTCAAAGACGGCGGTTCTTAAGAACAAGGTCAAGCAGCAGACATTGGGGACAACAAAGCTACAGACCGGCAGAGGGCGAAAACGACTCTCTACTGACCGGGATGACCGCCAACTCATTCGAATGTCACTCAACAACTGTAGGATGACATTAAGTGACCTACAAAAAGAATGGCAAACGGCAGCTGGGGTGAAGTACACAGCGAGGATGGTTCGAAACAGGCTCCTAGGGGCAGGGCTGAAGTCGTGCAAAGCTAGAAAAAAGCCCTTCATCAATGAGAAGCAAAGAAGAGCCAGGCTGATGTTTGCAAAAGACCATAAGGATTGGACTGGAGTAAGGTCATCTTCTCTGATGAGGCCAATTTTCAGCTTTGCCCAACACCTTGTCGTCTAATGGTTAGACGGAGACCTGGAGAGGCCTACAAGTGTCTCGCACCCACTGTGAAATTTGGTGGAGGATCAGTGATGATCTGGGGGTGCTTCAGCAAGGCTGGAATCGGGCAGATTTGTCTTTGTGAAGGACGCATGAATCAAGCCACATACAAGGTTGTAATGGAATAAAACTTGCTTCCTTTTGCTCTGACATTGTTCCCCAACTCTGAGGATTGGTTTTTCCAGCAGGACAATGCACCATACCACACAGCCAGGTCAATCAAGGTGTGGATGGAGGACCAACAGATCAAGACCCTGTCATGGCCAGCCCAATCTCCAGACCTGAACTTCTGGAATGTGATCAAGAGGAAGATGGATGGTCACAAGCCATCAAACAAAGCCGAGCTGCTTGAATTTTTACGCCAGGAGTGGCATAAAGTCATCCAACATCAATGTGAAAGACTGGTGGAGAGCATGCCAAGACGCATGAAAGCTGTGATTGAAAATCAGGGTTATTCCACGAAATATTGATTTCTGAATACTTCCTAAGTTAAAACATTAGTGTTGTTTAAAAAGGAACTTGAACTTATTTTCTTTGCATTATTCGAGGTCTGACAACACTGAATCTTTTTTTGTTATATTGACCAGTTGCCATTTTCTGCAAATTAATGCTCTAAATGACAATATTTTTTGGGGGAATTTGGGAAAGATGTTGTCAGTAGTTTATAGAATAAAACAAAAATGTTAATTTCACCCAAACACATACCTATAAATAGGAAAACCAGAGAAACTCATATTTTTGCAGTGGTCTCTTAATTATTTCCAGGGCTGTATATATCAATGAATTGGTGAGGGCACTAGAACAGTCTGCAGCACCCGGCCTCACCCTACTAGAATCTGAAGTCAAATGTCTACTGTTTGCTGATGATCTGGTGCTTCTGTCACCAACCAAGGAGGGCCTACAGCAGCACCTAGATCTTCTGCACAGATTTTGTCAGACCTGGGCCCTGACAGTAAATCTCAGTAAGACAAAGATAATGGTGTTCCAAAAAAGGTCCAGTTGCCAGGACCACAAATGCAAATTCAATCTAGACACCGTTGCCCTAGAGCACACAAAAAACGATACATAGCTCGGCCTAAACATCAGCGCCATAGGTAACTTCCACAAAACTGTGAACGATCTGAGAGACAAGGCAAGAAGGGCCTTCTATGCCATCAAAAGGAACATAACATTTGACATACCAATTAGGATCTGGCTAAAAATACTTGAATCAGTTATAGAACCCATTGCCCTTCATGGTTGCGAGGTCTGGGGTCCGCTCACCAACCAAGAATTCACAAAATCGGACAAACACCAAATTGAGACTCTGCATGCAGAATTCTGCAAAAATATCCTCAGTGTACAACGAAAAACACCAAATAATGCATGCAGAGCAGAATTAGGCCGATACCCGCTAAATATCAAAATCCAGAAAAGAGCCGTTAAATTCTATAACCACTTAAAAGGAAGCGATTCCCAAACCTTCCATAACAAAGCCATCACCTACAGAGAGATGAACTTGGAGAAGAGTCCCCTAAGTAAGCTGGTCCTGGGGCTCTGTTCACAAACACAAACAGACCCCACAGAGCCCCAGGACAAAAACAACAACACAATTAGACCCAACCAAATCATGAGAAAACAAAAAGAGAATTACTTGACACATTGGAAAGAATTAACAAAAAAAACGGAGCAAACTAGAATGCTATTTGGCTCTAAACAGAGAGTACACAGT